>NW_027362762.1:9682500-10243224 GCF_046119375.1 Phyllobates terribilis
TCCTGCCAGAGCCACAATGGAGGGTTTAGATCAGAGCATATTCCTGTGTGTGAACGGCGCAGTCACAGTCCAGACCCAAATCCCAGAAAATCTGTGACAAGACGAGAAAATCACTGATCACAGACGTCTCCATCCAATCACTGAGTGAGAGCGAGGGGGCAAAGCTGGAGAGACAGACCCCAAAAGACTGTAGCGAAAGGTGGGAGAGACAGACCCCAAAAGACTTCAGAGAACGGTGGAGAGACAGACCCCCAAAAGACTGAAAGACTGCAGAGAAAGCTGGAGAGACAGACCCCAAAAGACTGCAGAGAAAGGTGGGAGAGACAGACCCCAAAAGACTGCAGAGAAAGGAGGGTGAGATAGACCCCAAAAGACTGCAGCAGAGAAAGGTGAAGAAACAGACCCCAAAAGACTGTAGCGAAAGGTGGGAGAGACAGACCCCAAAAGACTGTAGCGAAAGGTGGGAGAGACAGACCCCAAAAGACTGCAGAGAAAGGTGGAGAGACAGACCCCTAAAAGACTGAAAGACTGCAGAGAAAGCTGGAGAGACAGACCCCAAAAGACTGTAGCGAAAGGTGGGAGAGACAGACCCCAAAAGACTGTACCGAAAGGTGGGAGAGACAGACCCCAAAAGACTGCAGAGAAAGGTAGAGAGACAGACCCCCAAAAGACTGAAAGACTGCAGAGAAAGCTGGAGAGACAGACCCCAAAATACTGGAGAGAAAGGAGGGAGAGACAGACCCCAAAAGACTGCAGCAAAAGGTGGAGAGACAGACCCCAAAAGACTGCAGCAGAGAAAGGTGGGGGAGACAGACCCCAAAAGACTGCAGCAGAGAAAGGTGGGGGAGACAGACCCCAAAAGACTGCAGCAGTGACTGCAGAGAAAGGTGGTGCAACAAAGTACTGACTCAGGGGCTGAATACTAATGCACGGAACAATTCTCAGATTTATATATTTAAAATAATTATAAACCTCGCATCATTTCCTTTACACGTCACTAATACTCGTTACTTTGTGTTATCACAGAAAATCCCAATTAAATCCATGTAAGTTTGTGGGTGTAACGTGAGAAAATATGGAAAAGGTATGAAGACTTTTTCATGGCACTTTATAAAGTCTTCCATCCCCAGCAAATGGATTTCTATATAACTCAGCAGATCAGATATTCAGGAGTCTCAGAAAGCTGGGTGACTGGTGATATAGTGCCATTATAGCCCCTATGGTTTCCCACATTCCTGAATACATGTCAATATACTCAAAACCAGGCAGATCTGACATTCAGGAGTTTAGGAAAGCTGAGTGACAGCCCCTGCGGGTGAGGAAGGCAAGGATAAGAACATATCTTCTGTGAAAATTCATCTCTATGTATCCTTGGTAGCAGACTGATACAATGTAACTTTCTAACATATTTCTGTTTTGTATCCGACCACTTCTGGGTTAACAGCGCCGGTGACAGATGGCCGCATTTTCCGTACGGCTGGTGTGCTGTATCCCAGCAACGTGAGAACTGAGGAATTCTGTTTACTAATCTCAGAGCTGTTTATATGGTTATTAGTGACCAGAAATGTTATAGCAGAGCTGGACGTGTCACCCCCAACCTGCGCCACCATCACTGGTAACCACTTCACTGACTCCAATCAGATCCCAAGGAAGTGTATCAAATGTCCACATAATGGGGGAGGAAATCCTGTGTGTTCTGCACAGCTGAGGTATACAGTAACATCCACACATTGTATACAGGGGGGTGAAGAGTTATGCACATCAGTGCAGTAAACCAGTAGTTAGCAAGTAAAAGGGTATCCACTAATATCCACTCATTGTATACACCAGGGGGTGAGGAGCTATAAATATTGGTGCCGAAACCCAGGAGTCAGACGTTAGAGTGCCCATGTAATATTACATCCTCTGTATGGCTTCCGGTGTCTAGTAAGTAATCTCATGTCTGAGGGGCCTTATGTGTCTCGCATCCAAGCCACGGAGAATGGAAAAACCAGGGTCCCACAGTAGCACAAAATATTTCAGGGAATGAGTCAGATGATCCTGTGGAAGGACAGGTAATCAGCAGCACAGAGCACTTCAGGTGATAAATGTGTTTATCATGTGTGAGGTGGCTGAAAGTGGAAATGAAAAGGCGACCAGCAGCACAGAGTATTTCAGGGAGAAGAGTTCACTGAAGGGGAAGCACATAGTAGAAGGGAAGGTAATCAGCAGCACAGAGCACTTCAGGTGATAAATGTGTTTATCATGTGTGAGGTGGCTGAAAGTGGAAATGAAAAGGCGACCAGCAGCACAGAGTATTTCAAGGAGAAGAGTGCACTGAAGGGGAAGCACATAGAAGAAGGACAGGTAATCAGCAGTACAGAGCACCTGCGGCAATAAGTGCACTTAGTGGGAGGGTAGCAGCAGCACAGAGTATTTTATGAGTGATGTTTGCTGATCTTGTAAGAGGTCAAAGACATAGTGGAAGGGGCAGGGTTCTCCCCGCAGCACAGAGCACTTCAGGTGATAAGTGTGCTTCTTGTGCGAAGTGACTGACCTACAGGAAGTGGTATGGTGAGGAGCAGGGAAGCTAGCAGTACAGAGGATTTTTGGAGAGGAATACGCTGATCTTGTAGGAGGTCAACGACACAGTAAGGAGCAAGGGTCTACCAGCAGCACAGAGTATTTCAGAAGATCAGTGTGGGTATATGGAAGACAACATACATGATGAAATAAGCAAGGTAAGCAGAAGCACAGAGTATTTCAGCGGATGCTAGTGATTATCTTATGATAGATGATGGACAGCGGATGCGGCAGGGTCCTCCCAGCAGCACAAAGTATTTCAGAAGGGAAGCATTCCCTCATGTGTGGACAAGTGCAGCAGGATGTTATTTATTAGAACACTATAAGTCGCCAGCTGTGCCCTCACGTTGCGCCATCTGTACCCAGCGCTCCACAGAAAAATCCAAGCAAATTCTTGAATCTGAAATCTGATCCTCAAGCCGTAAATCAGGAGCGTGAAGCTTCCCGACAATCGTCCGATCCAGAACATCACCTGACTCCAGAATCTGACTGAAGAAATGTAGGAAAAACGGAAATGTGCTGGGACTGAAGTCAGCAACTCGGGCAGGAAACCTCCCAATGTGGATGAACTACAAGAACCAGCAGAACGGAGCCTCCCCCCAACATCAGAGTCCGACACCACAAATGTGCTTCTGGATGAAGGGGCAAAAATCCTCTCCAGAATCTTGTAGAAATCCTTCCCAGAAAAGTGGAATCTACAGACAAACTCCACAATAATGTCTTTGGATGGAGGACGGGAGGTCAGAAATCCTCCTGGAGGTGGAAGGATGGGGGGGGGGGGGCACATACTTTCTCCTTATAGGGTATGAGTCAAATAAAAGTTGTACAATTATGTAAATAGGAGAAATCTTGTAACTCTTTTTCATAAAATAAGTTCAGATGTTGCTTCAGATTGATACAATGTTGCAATATTAAAATGATTAGAACTGTCCAGAAGGACAGCCGTTTCTCTAGCGCCACCTACAGGAGATAGCACCTAAAAGTCAACAGGACCCCCATCATACGCCTCCCACCAAGTCAACAAGTACCCGCACTGCGCTCTCAATGGGCACGGACCCCCGAAACAGCCGCCTGTAGCTAAGTATGGGTCGCTACCTCCAATAGATGGCACTAGAGAGGCAGCTTTCTTCTGCAGCGGATGTAATCTGCAGACCCTTCCTTTGCTTGTACTGCCCGCAGCACGTGGTGGTCTCCACATGGAGAAACCTCTCCCTTCTAGATCCATTGGATCCCAGCATGGTTTAACATTGCAGCGCTGCAACAGTCGCACCGAATCGCCTCGTTTTATCAGCTAAAACCTGCGGAGCTGCTGGTAAAGAAGGGAAATAAATGAAAAGTAAACTGTTCCGTATCCGCCATATGTAGTAACGCACTTCTGTAATATCTGTACATAGAGATAAGCGGATTCAAGTGGAGTCGAATTCTACTCGAATTTTACAAAAATCCATATTTTCCAGAATAAGTGAGAATTCGCTTTGCGCATATTCGGCTGCATCCTCCATGCTGCTGAAATGTGGAGGGTCCGCAAAACGTTACAGAGACCCAAAATACCGCACCACACAGCTCCACTGCCAGCGTCAGGACGAACCTTACAGGTCACAGCTTGTCATCATGCCATAATGACACACCACGGCCTCCGAGGTCTGGCTGCGGCTGGAGTGGCGTGTGCATGCAGAAAGACAAGGCCCTGAGGACCAGAGGCAACAGAGAGCCGGGACAGGGGAGCAGCATCAGGTCTTTTATTTCTTACATCTTATGTTTATTATGCTCTGGGGTCTCGAATCAAAGTCTGAACATCCGGCTTCTCCTGCAGCGCTTCAGTTCATTGACAGGTCCCTTACATGTGTGTAAAAGCGATGCACTTGCTCCATGTTTAGCGATGCACTTGCTCCACGTTTAGCGATGCACTTGTCCACGTTTAGTGATGCACTTGCTCCACGTTTAGCGATGCGCTTGCTCCACGTTTAGCGATGCGCTTGCTCCACGTTTAGCGATGCACTTGCTCCATGTTTAGCGATGCACTTGCTCCGTGTTTAGCGATGCGCTTGCTCCGTGTTTAGCGATGCACTTGTCCACGTTTAGCGATGCACTTGTCCACGTTTAGCGATGCACTTGTCCACGTTTAGCGATGCGCTTGCTCCACGTTTAGCGATGCGCTTGCTCCGTGTTTAGCGATGCGCTTGCTCCGTGTTTAGCGATGCGCTTGCTCCGTGTTTAGCGATGCACTTGTCCACGTTTAGCGATGCACTTGTCCACGTTTAGCGATGCACTTGTCCACGTTTAGCGATGCACTTGCTCCGTGTTTAGCTATGCACTTGCTCCGTGTTTAGCGATGCACTTGCTCCATGTTTAGTGATGCACTTGCTCCACGTTTAGCGATGCTCTTGCTCCACGTTTAGCGATGCACTTGCTCCACGTTTAGCGATGCACTTGTCCACGTTTAGTGATGCACTTGTCCACGTTTAGTGATGCACTTGTCCACGTTTAGCGATGCACTTGCTCCACGTTTAGCTATGCACTTGCTCCACGTTTAGCGATGCACTTGCTCCACATTTAGCGATGCGCTTGTCCACGTTTAGCGATGCGCTTGCTCCACGTTTAGCGATGCACTTGCTCCACGTTTAGCGATGCGCTTGCTCCACGTTTAGCGATGCACTTGCTCCACGTTTAGCGATGCACTTGCTCCACGTTTAGCGATGCACTTGCTCCACGTTTAGCGATGCACTTGCTCCACGTTTAGCGATGCACTTGCTCCACGTTTAGCGATGCATTTGCGCCATAATTCGACAGATCCTTGAACCCCATAGAGCTAGTAATAACAAGACTAATAATAATAACCCCATGACTCAGGCGTTGCCTGACCTGGAGATTATAATTACTGGCGGTGCCGTTCTGCTATTCCGGGAGCCGTCCATGTCTACAATTTACCGAGTTCGGAGAAAATATGTTACATTTATAGATGATTAGGAATTCACACAAGACGAAAGCGGCGCAGTCTGTCATTCATCAGGGAGACGAGCGCGATTAGTACTGCAGATGTCAGCAGGGCCGCCTGCCAAGAGACGCCAAGCAACAAATCCACCACGTCCTGTAATCCAGCATTCGATAGTCCAGGAATCCATTTGCTCTAGATTAATTTGGAATCCCATACAAGATCTGCAGGGAAGATTTGGGTACAACCCCAAGAGGCACCGTAATGTCAGCAACAAAATATCAGAAGAACGACTCGCGCTTCCTCCATGTTCTACACGAAGGATCAGGGACATTTTTCCTGAACCGCCCCAGGGGTCCCCCAGTCCCCATCCACTCCCCCTCCATTGTTAGAGTCTTTGCCTACAAACAAATTGAGGAAATCCTGTCGAGCAGCTCGTGTCCTGCGACTAATCTGTCCAGGAATAAAGACACCGAGAAGGCGGATTTCTTACGATAAGAACGTGTTTAATGGTGAGCGGCCGCGGTGTTATCTCTCGAGCCGCAGCCCAGGATGTTATAACCCGATACTCCACGAGATCAATGCACCGACCAGGACCTGCAAAGTGTCCTGGACCGGAGTCAGGAGCCGCCGAAAACAGCCGATAACTGCGAGAAACAGAACGTTTACAGCATTGTCATTATAGCAGCCGTAATACCGAGGAGATTATATAACTCATCATCCCAAAACTGAGTCTGGAAAATCTGTAAACAGCGTGTAACCACGGAGAATAGGGGGCAGTATTATAGTAGTTATATTCCTGTACATAGGGGGCAGTATTATAGTAGTTATATTCTTGTACATAGGAGCAGTATTATAGTATATATATTCTTGTACATAGTGGGCAGTATTATAGTAGTTATATTCTTGTACATAGGGGGCAGTATTATAGTAGTTATATTCCTGTACATAGGGGGCAGTATTATAGTAGTTATATTCTTGTACATAGGAGCAGTATTATAGTATATATATTCTTGTACATAGTGGGCAGTATTATAGTAGTTATATTCTTGTACATAGGGGGCAGTATTATAGTAGTTATATTCTTGTACATAGGGGCAGTATTATAGTAGTTATATTCTTGTACATAGGGTCAGTATTATAGTAGTTATATTCCTGTACATAGGGGGCAGTATTATAGTAGTTATATTCCTGTACATAGGGGGCAGTATTATAGTAGTTATATTCTTGTACATAGGGTCAGTATTATAGTAGTTATATTCTTGTACATAGGGGGCAGTATTATAGTAGTTATATTCTTGTACATAGGGTCAGTATTATAGTAGTTATATTCTTGTACATAGGGGGCAGTATTATAGTAGTTATATTCTTGTACATAGGGAGCAGTATTATAGTAGTTATATTCTTGTACATAGGGGGCAGTATTATAGTAGTTATATTCCTGTACATAGGGGGCAGTATTATAGTAGTTATATTCCTGTACATAGGGGGCAGTATTATAGTAGTTATATTCTTGCACATAGGGGGCAGTATTATAGTAGTTATATTCTTATACTGTATATAGGGGGCTGTATTATAGTAGTTATATTCTTGTGCATAGTAGCAGTATTATAGTAGTTATATTCTAGTACATAGGGGGCAGTATTATAGTAGTTATATTCTTGTACATAGAGGGCAGTATTATAGTAGTCATATTCTTGTACATAGGGGGCAGTATTATAGTAGTTATATTCTTGTACATAGGAGCAGTATTATAGTAGTTATATTCTTGTACATAGGGGGCAGTATTATAGTAGTTATATTCTAGTACATAGGGGGCAGTATTATAGTAGTTATATTCTTGTACATAGGGGGCAGTATTATAGTAGTTATATTCTTGCACATAGGAGCAGTATTATAGTAGTTATATTCTTGTACATAGCAGCAGTATTATAGTAGTTATATTCTTGTACATAGGAGCAGTATTATAGTAGTTATATTCTTGCACATAGGAGCAGTATTATAGTAGTTATATTCTTGTACATAGGGGCAGTATTATAGTAGTTATATTCTTGTACATAGGGGCAGTGTTATAGTAGTTATATTCTTGTATATAGGAGCAGTATTATAGTAGTTATATTCTTGTACATAGGAGCAGTATTATAGTAGTTATATTCCTGTACATAGGGGCAGTATTATAGTAGTTATATTCTTGTACATAGGGGGCAGTATTATAGTAGTTATATTCTTGTACATAGGGGGCAGTATTATAGTAGTTATATTCTTGTACATAGGGGGCAGTATTATAGTAGTTATATTCCTGTACATAGGGGCAGTATTATAGTAGTTATATTCTTGTATATAGGAGCAGTATTATAGTAGTTATATTCTTGTACATAGGAGCAGTATTATAGTAGTTATATTCTTGTACATAGGGGCAGTATTATAGTAGTTATATTCCTGTACATAGGGGCAGTAGTATAGTAGTTATATTCTTGTACATAGGGGGCAGTATTATAGTAGTTATATTCTTGTACATAGGGGGCAGTAGTATAGTAGTTATATTCTTGTACATAGGAGCAGTATTATAGTAGTTATATTCCTGTACATATGGGCAGTATTATAGTAGTTATATTCTTGTACATAGGGGCAGTATTATAGTAGTTATATTCTTATACATAGGGGCAGTATTATAGTAGTTATATTCTTGTACATAGGGGCAGTATTGTAGTAGTTATATTCTTGCACATAGGGGGCAGTATTATAGTAGTTATATTCTTGCACATAGGGGGCAGTATTATAGTAGTTATATTCTTATACTGTATATAGGGGGCAGTATTATAGTAGTTATATTCTTATACTGTATATAGGGGGCAGTATCTTTTTAAATCATTGACTGCATCCAAAGTGCAACAATGTGTCGTGCAGCTGCCATATATCAGTATTTCCTTTTCTCTGTGTCCTATTTGCGGTAATGAGGCCACTGTGAATCCAGATCTGTCATTCCTTATATTTGATGTTGCAGCTCACAGTCTGATTTCAGATCATTTAACTATTTCAGGTCGGTTTATGGATCTAAACAACATTGATAAGGGAATTATAGGCGCTCCCCGTTATTATATCGTCCTTCTTACAGAGCTGCAGTGACGGCGTCTGTCATTGTCCCATACACCACACATGACCCTATATTCATGTATACGGCGGGTTTTACCTGCGGATGGATCAGGCGGCCCGTCTCCCTCTATGACAGATCCGATCACACCCGGCAGATGATGCGTTTGCAGCCGGTTCGGATGTCACAGATGTAACACTTGACCTTATTGTGCCACAACCTATAATCCAGAGTCCTCAGCTATTCTCGGAGTTCACGAAATGTCACCGGATGAAATAACTAGCGGCAGAACACTTGTCAGTCAGGACGCGGAGACCCTCCATAGTGAGACATTAGATAGATGCCTGTGACGCTCGGATCTGGTGGTTACAACATTCGCAGACGGGACAATCATGACACGAAACGAATCACGAGCAGCGCACCTGAGAAAGCATCGAGCGAAACGCCTGGAGGGCAGTGGTGTGATTTGGGCTCAGTGCGGGTCTCGTTATGCTGTTGTTCTCTGCATTTGATGTTGGGAGGTTTGGGGCTTGTGACATTTTGCTATTCCGCTGGGTATTAGGATTTTACTCCACCATATTAATCCTTTATAATGTATTGTAAACCATGGTATGCAGAGTAGGCAGCATATCAGATTTTAATACATTGCTGCCGATCCCATAACTCGCTGCCGATCCCATAACTCGCTGCCGATCCCATACGCCGCTGCCGATCCCATACGCCGCTGCCAATCCCATACGCCACTGCCAATCCCAAAAGGCGCTGCCAATCCCATAAGCCGCTGCCGATCTCATACGCCGCTGCTGATTCCATAAGTCGCTACTGATCCCATGCATCACTGCGATTCCATACGCCTCTGCCAATCCCTTAAGCCATTGCTGATTACATATGGCACTGCATATGTCGCTGCTGATCCCATACATCAGAGTTCTGCTGATTGATGAAACCCAAGAAGTAGAATCTTCTAGAACTTGGGTCCCCATCAAGCAGATTGTGAGGCACATGAGCCTCAGGGGCCCCCAGCTGTGCGACCCATTATTACTTGATAATCGCCACTCCGGGCATTGGTGCTTTATAAGGGGGCACTCAGGCAATTACTATTTTATTGATAAAGGGGCACTTCCGGCATTTTTACTTTATAAGGGGGGCACTTTGAGGAATATTACTGTAGAAAGGGGGCACTGGGGGCAATATTATTTTTTAAGGGGTACTTGTGGAATTATCCATTTTTAAGGGGGCCCCTGGGCCATTACTTCATAAGGGCTTTCAGGCCATTATTACTTTATAAGGGGGGATTCCGGACATTACTATTTGATAGGGGGCACTCGGGAGAATTGTAATCTTCATGGAGAGCTTCTAACCTTTCTTGTCTCGCGATCGTCTTTCAGAGGTGAATGTGGTGTTCACAATAAGTGAAGTTGGGGACCCATGTCCTAGACAAACTGTCCCTAACCGCGGGGGGCACAGCTCTCATACATATAATGCAGACAGTGGATTGCCTCATTTTTACAGTCCCCCTGGAACATTAATATTTGGGGACTTTCATAGGAATCTTCTCTGGCTCAGATCGGGTTTTAAAAGACGTTCACAAGCCCAAACACGTGATCAGAGAGTCGTTTCTCACATAGGACTGCACATGTTCATTCTTTTTAGCATTTTCTGCTTTTCAGGCAGCTTCCGTGGTTTGAATTGCAATTACACGTTTTTTTTTTTCTTTATTCTTAATGCACTAGAATGCAACAGCAAGCCGAAGGAAAAGAAAGCTGAAATCCGTGTTAGTCGGAGCCAGTGAGCTGCTCATCACAAGAGAATGTACTGACTTCTTGCATTTCTTCTGCAATCGTCTTTGTGAAGGGAGGACCGATTTGATTTTTTTTTAAAAAGAAAACAGAACAGAAAATTCTACAAAATCTGCGACTGTCTGCGTCAAATTATCTGTGTCCGAAACTATTTTTTTTTTTTTTTTTGGACAAATTGGATACATCCCACCAATACAATGTCCTGCTGCAGGTATTGTCTTTTTGGTCATGTACCTACTTCACATTTGTTATTGCGTCATTTTTGAGAGGGGAATTGAATTTTGTAACAAAATGTATATGTAGCACCCTGAGGATTCGGCTGCTACAGGAGTATTGCACCTCAACCCAGAGGTGTGATATTCCACTCCCGGGTAAGGAAGGAGTGTGGAACTGAGCTCAGATAGACTGCATGCACTACATACATCCCATTCCAGAGGAGCAGGCCGACGGCACTCCCACTTAGAAATGTGCAGGTGCGACCGAGCCTGTTCCTGGCTGGAGTGGGAGGGGGGAGGAACATCCCAAGTAGTGTAGGGGCAGATAGGGGGAGCAGTCTGGGTAGTGGTAGGAGCTCATTGGGTGCTGGTCACCTGAGCTCACACATAGAGGGCTATATAAGGTGGGCACCATCAAAGATCAGGGTCAGACGCAGAGAGTAAGTCTGCTGCAGAGGAAGTCAGCCTGCAGCAAGGGAGCAGAACAGCCCTGGAGAGAGAGTGGAGTACAGAAAGACCCAGAGGGGGACAAAGAAGGGACCCAAGAACCCAAATAAGAACACCGGGTGAGGAGTCAGCAGAAGGGTACCGGAACCCAAGCTGGTGGGGGTAAAGACATTCCCCAGCCAGAGACCGGAGACCGTGGGCAGAGTCTGTCACGGTCACCCACTACATTCACCCTGAAGGCACACCACATGGAGGGTCAGGGAACCTGAGGCCAAAGGTTGCCCAACAGAAGGCCCGAGGGAGCTGGATTTAGGTGAATCACTGGTGGGGACGGCTGAAGGAAGGACAGAGGGAGAGCTCAGGGCCACGCTCCGGACTTGTTTGGGGGTTGGCCGGATCCAGGACCTGGTGGACGCAGCACGGCTCGGGAGGTCACTTGGAGCTAGAGTGACCAGGAACATCTGCAGTAAGTAAAGACCCTTAACTGCACTACCCGAGTCTGTCATCATTACCGGCTGCACCGCACCACCACAACCCCCATCCTCTGCGCCTGTCCCCTCTGAGGCTATACCCCTCCCGTTGGGGGTTATCCCACCAAGCTGCACATCCACCATCAGCCTCAGCGGACCCTGCTGCAGCGGCGGCCACAGTGACCGCATCACAACGGGTGGCGTAGTCGACACAACGAACTCTAATAACATCAGTAAGGACTGCCACATAACACTGAGCTTGACGCCCTGGGCACGGGACCGGGTCACAGCCGCTCGGAGACTACAACCCCCCATCTGATCCGGTGCCGGGTATTCCCCTCACAAAGGAATATGTCCCAGGGGGCGCGTCAACTTTGGCGTAGTCGGCAGGATTACGTGCCCACAACAACCGGGTACTGCGTGCCTGAAGAAAAGTGCAAGTTTACCTCAGAAAGAAGTCTCCCGCCGGTTCCGGAGGGTCCACGCCATCGGACTCCATCACCAGTCGTTTCCCGCCGATTGTCCGCCATTTCCAGCTTGTTCCCGCCATCTGCAGAGTTTCCCGCCACTGGGCGACGCTTCCCGCCAAAACCGCAGATTTCCCGCCTTGGAAGAGCAGCGGACGCCATTATGGGCGTGCCAAAGGAGGGTAGGAGGCCACCTCCCATCGTGGGCCGGGACAGAAAATGGCGCCAAAAGTGGAAACCGCCCCCACCAACAGAGACTGTGATGCTGGAGGTGTCTGTCAGCGTGAAAGAACTCCCCCTGGAGCTGACAGTCACCGAGTTGCCCCGGGACCGCCCTCGAAGTGGGAGGAGACGAAAGAAAAGAGCAAAGATGGGTGTCGCTTGGAGCAGTGTAGAACGAGCGCACCCGGAGGCAAGAGGTCTAATGAGGAGTAGCGGAGAAGCTCACCCGGAGTCGAGGAGAGAAAGAGTAGACCCGGGAATGGAGCGGCAGCAGAGCAGCACCGGCCCGCTGGCCAGGAGCCTGCTGGAGGAAGAAGGAGGAGAGCAGAGCAGCACCGGCCCGCTGGCCAGGAGCCTGCCGGAAGCAGAGCAGAGCAGCACCGACCCGATGGTCAGGAGCCTGCTGGAGTCAACAACCCCGCTAGGCTTAGCGGAGATCCTGGCGCAGCTTCCCCGAGATCGGGAGTGCGCGCGGAGTGCCCTGGAGGGCCTCGCGGGAAGGATGGCCCGAGTGCAGAGGGAGATCCTGGCGGAGTGGGGCCGGGAGATGGCCCAGCAAGCTGGAATCCGTCCACGGAACCCGCTCCCTTGGAAGAAGACACCGACTACCTCTGCGGATGACGCGGGAGGACCCAAGGCCGGAGACGGCGCAGAAGAGGGAGCGAGACGCATGGCAGCAGGTAAGGGGGATGCCTATACCCCATACCGGAAGACCGCTTACCTGCCCCAGCTCCCCGTCGCAGAGCCCGAAAGTCCCCCTGCCGTACCCGAGACCGCCATGACACCGCCACCGACTAGGCCCCGACCGGAAGCCGCCGTCGCGACCCCAGTGACGTCACGCGTCGTGACCCGGAGCGTGGCGCCGGAAGAGGAGCCTCCGGCCTGGTCACAGGGCCTAGCATTTCCGGGCGCCGCATCCAAAGCAGAGCCATCTACCTCCGCGGAGCCTCCGGCCTGGTCGCAAGGCCAGGTAACCCAGGGCGCCGCCGTCCTAACGGTGCCCTTCACCTTCCAGGTGCCCCAGGCCTGGCCGCAAGGCCTGGGCAACCCGGGCGCCACCACCACCGCGCCCGCGCCCGTAATACCTAGGGTGCCACATCTGGGAGAGGACCCCTTCAGCCAGCTAACGTGGCCGGACGGTCGGCCTTTCATCTGGCCCGAAGGATTCTTGGAGCTGGAGCGGCAGAAGCAACTAGGTCCCCTGTGTGAGCCCCTGATCCCGGCTCCAAAGCCCGTGACTCGGGTCTCGCCTCCCCTAGAAGAGGCTCAATTTGCGTGGGACCCCAAGGGAGAAGATCTGATGGGGTTCACCGGAGAGACTCGGGCAGCTGCAGCAGCGCGCACAGAGTGTTGCCGTCAACAGCTGGCAGAGTTCAAGAGAGAGCGGGAGGAGAGGCAGGCCAAAGAGCAATGGGCCCAGACCCGCAGCGCGGAGCAAAAGAGTCGGACCAGAAGGGACCCCCGTGCAGCAGATCGTCCCCGTACCATCGGGACGGTAATAAAGTTTAATGCGCAGCATGGGTGGGGCTTCATAAGGGACCGGAACACCATGGGTGACGTCTTCGTTACACGACGGGACGTCGAGTCCCACCTGCCGGAGGGTCACAAAGGCCGTGACCTCTACGTCGGTGATGAGGTAACGTTCACCCGGCACAAGTGTGCCAAGGGACCTTACGCCCTCCACGTGCATCGCTTGACGGAGGAGGAGTTGCGGTGCGAGGAGGAGGAGCAAGAGGACCCGGACGGGTCTGAAGAAACCACCAGCCGTAAGATAAGAGCAGGAGGCAGACGCCGTTGAGTGCGGCAGAGCAGGAGACTGTATATAGTTGCCTGTCGGGGCACAGTGAATCGGAACTGAAACTGAAACTGGAACTGTTGTTGCTGCTAAAATAGTCCCCGTTGGGACCAGCGAACTGTTACCTGTAACCCTTTCCATACCAGGCTGAGGACTGTGAGCAGCCATCCCTTTCCCTTTACCTGGCCGGGGACTGAGAACGGCCAAAATTCCCTGTACATAGTTGCGCTTGCTAAAGCGCCCCCTACCGGTTTTATAGGAAAAACCATTTTTCTAAAAGACTGTCGCACTCTACCTGGTCACGAGTTGCACGGTGACCAGAGGAACAGAAGAGAGAAAGAGACGACGAGAATGTTGTTTACCTGAAAAAGTTATATATATATTTATATAGTATTTCGTATAATATTTAATATGTTTTATATGTTTATAAAAATTTGTATGTTTTGGTGTTTTTGTCTTTGCAGCCCGAGGACGTGCTGTGGTTTACCAGGGGGGAATGTAGCACCCTGAGGATTCGGCTGCTACAGGAGTATTGCACCTCAACCCAGAGGTGTGATATTCCACTCCCGGGTAAGGAAGGAGTGTGGAACTGAGCTCAGATAGACTGCATGCACTACATACATCCCATTCCAGAGGAGCAGGCCGACGGCACTCCCACTTAGAAATGTGCAGGTGCGACCGAGCCTGTTCCTGGCTGGAGTGGGAGGGGGGAGGAACATCCCAAGTAGTGTAGGGGCAGATAGGGGGAGCAGTCTGGGTAGTGGTAGGAGCTCATTGGGTGCTGGTCACCTGAGCTCACACATAGAGGGCTATATAAGGTGGGCACCATCAAAGATCAGGGTCAGACGCAGAGAGTAAGTCTGCTGCAGAGGAAGTCAGCCTGCAGCAAGGGAGCAGAACAGCCCTGGAGAGAGAGTGGAGTACAGAAAGACCCAGAGGGGGACAAAGAAGGGACCCAAGAACCCAAATAAGAACACCGGGTGAGGAGTCAGCAGAAGGGTACCGGAACCCAAGCTGGTGGGGGTAAAGACATTCCCCAGCCAGAGACCGGAGACCGTGGGCAGAGTCTGTCACGGTCACCCACTACATTCACCCTGAAGGCACACCACATGGAGGGTCAGGGAACCTGAGGCCAAAGGTTGCCCAACAGAAGGCCCGAGGGAGCTGGATTTAGGTGAATCACTGGTGGGGACGGCTGAAGGAAGGACAGAGGGAGAGCTCAGGGCCACGCTCCGGACTTGTTTGGGGGTTGGCCGGATCCAGGACCTGGTGGACGCAGCACGGCTCGGGAGGTCACTTGGAGCTAGAGTGACCAGGAACATCTGCAGTAAGTAAAGACCCTTAACTGCACTACCCGAGTCTGTCATCATTACCGGCTGCACCGCACCACCACAACCCCCATCCTCTGCGCCTGTCCCCTCTGAGGCTATACCCCTCCCGTTGGGGGTTATCCCACCAAGCTGCACATCCACCATCAGCCTCAGCGGACCCTGCTGCAGCGGCGGCCACAGTGACCGCATCACAACGGGTGGCGTAGTCGACACAACGAACTCTAATAACATCAGTAAGGACTGCCACATAACACTGAGCTTGACGCCCTGGGCACGGGACCGGGTCACAGCCGCTCGGAGACTACAACCCCCCATCTGATCCGGTGCCGGGTATTCCCCTCACAAAGGAATATGTCCCAGGGGGCGCGTCATATAGTAAAAGGAAATATGGCAATGAGAACGGTCGGTGTAGTGTAAAAGAAAAACCCGATACCACGGCTAAGAATGGGGGGAGCCACTAGCAGCATCAGCTAATGTATCTGTGGGGAGGAAGAGGAGGGAGTAATGGAATATACGACGCATCGCTAATCTTAGTCACAGCAGGATGATGTTACCTCTGACAGCGACACCGTCAGTGTGTTGCACAGAACGTTCCGCCTGATCACAAAGGAGGGATCCTTTTTCAGGGCTGCACACATCTTTTCAGGACAATTGGAGGTTTTGCAGTTTTTTGCAATTTGAGGCAAATCTATTCGCTACAAATAGAATTATTTAGAAAAATTAATCAAACCTGGAAAAATCCAAATTTCAAAAAATTCCTTCATTTGTAATAGCAATTACAAGGTAGCATTGACATTCTCCTGGCATGGAAAGGGTCACAGGAGGAAGTCAGTGCTACGAGATCCGGGGTAATGATCTGTGTATAATTGAGGCGAAGGGCTGCGGCGCAGGAACAATGGTTTATTAGTGGAGGAACCGCTGCGATACGTCGCACGCTGTTCTAATAAACATTTTTATGGGAAACCTATTTTTCTATCGGGGGTAATGGCCCAGAACTGGGTAATGGCTGCTGACAGTTTCTGGAGCAGACGATCGTCTCACCCTGAGAGCTCACAAAGACAAACCTCTCCGTGTAATGGCGAAGCGGAGGATAATCAGGCTCCAGTGCTCGGCAGATCGGCGTTACAACACTTTCAGGTCATTTCATTGAGAATGCACTAAATAGGTCATTTTTTTTCCCATTTTTAGTGCCACCAGGGGGCACTATCATTACAATCACATGGCACTACAGAAGAAGGTGACGAGGGATATATTATATACTGATACCCGGCTCTCCGATAGTGTAGATAATTCATATGAACCTAAGTGATGATGTCATAACTGATGACATCACAATGCACATAAGTCACGGGGATTGGGAGCCAGAGGCGTTCACAAGCAACAAGGCGCAGACTGTAACTCCCATTATCATGGACAGGGCATTCAAGGGGTTGTTCAGGGTTAAAAAAAAAAAAAACACATGGCACCACCCCGGTTTATAAGTTGTGCCTGGAACGGCAGCTCAGGACTATTGAAATTAATGGTGCAGAGCTGCAGTACCACACACAACCTGTAGAGAGGCGTTGTTTTTGTCAAAAGGCAGCTGTGTATTTCTAATCATAGACAACCCCTTTAAGGTTATGTGATAGAGAACACAGTCTGGATTACTGCATGAGCATTTAAAGGGGAACTGCACTTTCAACAAACTTTGCATAAATCAATATTACAGGCGAATAGAAGAAACTTTTTAATGTATTTTATCAGAGAATTCCGCTTCCTTCACCACTTATAAGTCACTTCTTCCCCTCTCCCTCCTGAACTTGTTATCCACTCAACCTCCATCTTATCTTGCTCCAAACAGACTGCCAGCACAGTGAGGGGTCAGGTTACACCTCCCATTATTCTCTATAAAGAGGGAAGGAGGCGGAGAGAGAAGAGTGAGAAAACAAGAGGAGGGAGAAACAGAAAGATCATGCTGAGCCTTATAAAAGTCCAAGAGCTGGATTCACATCTACACCCCTTAGTACTGCTGGACAATTTCCTCCATGCTGCTTCTGTCTGTCTGCTAACTAAGGAATGAAAAGTAGGAATCAATCTTTGTGTATGGGAGACCGCACCGCAGACACAAATGATAAATTAAAGGGGTTGTCAACCAGTGGTCAGTCCTCTCTTTGTTGCAATAAAGTGTTAAAAAAAAAAAACATTTTCCAAGCTGCCAGATCAGCGGTGTCCCTGCTGCAAATTTCCAGTGGGTTCATGACATTGTCATGTGACCACTGCAGCCAATGAGCAGCTGCTGACTGGCAGCGGATGTCTGCTCTGATGGAATAGTCAAGGCTGCAGACGATCGGTAAATGTAACAATGTCACTTGACTGCAGGAAATCACAGTGCAGGTCTGGCTGGTGCCAGTAGTTGGCAACCCCCTAAAGAGATAGGGCCTGGTGAAAATGCAGGAAAGAAGTCATATAATAGCCAGAAATAGTGTCATTCCTCGTGTATACACTTATCACAGCTCATACTCAAAAGTTATGGGAAAGTCCGGTTACAAGGGAATTTATTGCTCCCTTTAAAAGAAGTTTGGACCATGATTGTCGGATCGTCATGGCCTGACATTTCCAGCACTGACCAAGGCCGTAACTTTAGTAAGTGCAGGGGCTGCAATCGCACACGGGGGGGCATAAAAGGTCACTTTGGTAAAAGAAAGGTTGCAATGATTGGGGCCCTGTTGGAGCTTTTGCATTGGGGCCCACGAGCGTCACGTTACGCCATTGTCACCGGTGCTCTTACCCTTATGAAACCCTTCATGCCCGGCCCATACAGTCAGCATTAGCACTGTGACATGATGCCAATCGTTTTTCCTACTGGAATAAATGGCGTATAATAATAACCTAATGGTGGTCTCTCATCTCATTATCGGGGGCAGGAGGGGAGCTTTATATTACATTCCAGGCAACAATTTGCATTCTGAAGTTTCTAATTCCTGGAATGGATTAACAGAGGAATGATCCATTTCAAGGAATTGTCCAATAATTATCTCTTATTTTTTATCGTCTGCGCTGCGCCATGTCCTCATGGAGGTCAGAAAAGTGACCTGCACGGTAATAGCTGGGGAAATGTGCAGCTCCAGCCTCATCCTGCTGATTAAGGGACGGGATGTGGCAGCGGCACCTCTATTTGTTGCTCCTACTAAGTGATTGTCTGATTAATAACTTCCTGACAAAGTGAAAATGTGCGATCTGATCATGTGATGACGAGAGGTTGCCCGGGGCCCGTTCCCTGCCAGCCCATGTTGTGCAATCACAAAAAATATCCCAAAAGAGAAAACAGAATAAAATCTTGTGTCCCCAGAATTCTATTTTGTAAATACATATTGTTACTTTGCTACATTGTAGCAGTTATACTTTATTCCACAGTTCTGCATGTCCTCTACCCCTGGGAGCTGCAGATGTGCTGCGGAGACTCAGCGGCTTAATGGAGTCTTTATTTCCTGCGGCTGTAAATGTTTTATCCAGAGATTTCCAGTGGAGCTGGAATATGATCCAACGCCAGAGCCGGTGATAGACGCTCCACCCAGGGTTACCCTGTTGTTGCCCCCAGGGGCCGATTTGTTCTACTTTGGTAACAAACGCCCTGCGCAGCCTATTTGTAAAATGAAAAGTTCTGCAACTTCCTAAGATACTTTTCACCAGATTCATCATTTGTGCTTCTTTTCCTGTTCCTTTTTTTTTAGTCTTGAGGTATTTGTTGCCATTTCTTGCACTGAAGTCCTTAAGATTGCAAATTTGGGTTCATGAACTTTACGTAAAATCAAAACAGCTCTTTATTTTTGGTTGTTTTTTTTTTACTTTTTTTTTTTTGCCATTTTAGAGCAATTATTAACATTATTCGTTAAAATGTCTCCTAAAATTTGTGCAAAAATTTCTGGTGTGTGTGTATATAATATAATATAATATAAAAAATATATATATATATATATATAATCACTCCAGGGAAGGAGAGAGAAAGTGAAGTAAATTAGGGTAAAAATGATATGACTTCCAAAAATAATAAATCAGCCACAAACATCGGGATGAGAAAAACTTCGTCCACGATGGCGAACAGAGAAGAAAACAAGAACAAGTAGAAAAAAGAAGTCAAAATTGGTGCAAATTACTGGGAGAATTTAGCATAAGACAAAACAAAAACTTGCCAAAAAATAGGCGCAAATTCAATAATGAATGGAGTTTAATATTCTCACCATTTTCTAAAGCTCTGCTTGCTGTCAGTCTGCACAGTTACAGCGCTGCCTGCACAGACTCCATCACTTACAGCTCCGGTTGATCTTTTTGATGCCTAAATCGATAACACCCCCCTTTTTCCCAATTTCGAGTAACTTTTCAAATACTTCACATTGGTCAGAATGAAGTTACTAAGGACAATCACATCAAAAGCTGCATTCATGATTCTGCTGTTGTAAACCAGCCTTGTGCTCAAGTTACACCCAAAGCTGTGCCAATAATTCTGGTAATACACCATCTTCTACGCTAAAGCCCAGACCTGGGCAATGTGCGGCCTGCGGGCAAGAGAGCTGAAAATAGTGGACCAGAGGCCGCACCATGCCCTCCCCCCCCACAGCCCAATATCACCGATATCCGCATGCTTAGGATGCAGACAGTATAGAGTATATATTGGTGAGGGTTCATGCTGTATATAGGGGACTATGTGGGGGCTCATGCTGTATATAGGGGGCTATGTGGGGGCTCATGTCGTATATAGGGGACTATGTGGGGGCTCATGTCGTATATAGGGGGCTATGTGGGGGCTCATGCTGTATATAGGGAGCTATGTGGGGGCTCATGCCGTATATAGGGAGCTATGTGGGGGCTCATGCCGTATATAGGGGGCTATGTGGGGGCTCATGCCGTATATAGGGGGCTATGTGGGGGCTCATGCCGTATATAGGGGGCTATGTGGGGGCTCATGCTGTATATAGGGGGCTATGTGGGGCATCATGCTGTATATAGGGGGCTATGTGGGGGCCCATGATGTACAGTATATAGGGATTATATGGGGGCTCATGCTGTAGATAGGGGGATGTCAACATACTTCATTCTGCTCAATATTAAGTGATACAATGAATATGATAATATTAAAACTGAGCAGAATTAATTTCAGCCTATTGGTTCGGCCTCCACAACAGTCACTGTCTCCTGCTCTAGTCACATCCAAATCTGCATGGACAATTCTGCTAATACAGCATGTAGTTTGCTCCAGTCACATCACATTACCAGTAATGCTGTCCTGTCCATTCTGCTCTGACACCGCTGCCATCACATCATGTCTAATACTTTAGTCTCAACCAAATCGGCACAATTCTGCCATTATACCATGTCTTGTACTCCAATCACATCCAAAGCTGTTTTCAGAGTCCTCCCCAATAGCTGCAGCACGTGACCCAGCTTTCCCGGACTCCTGCATGTCCGTCCTGCCTTGATACCATGCAGATTTCCCTTCAGGATCCCGGGAGTCTGCAGAGTCCGGTACTGAGGCCGGGAACCTCAGCAGTAACCTTCACCTAGTTTTGGCCCTGTCCATGCTCCGCTCCAGGGCCCCTGTCACTGCCATCACCCATCACCCATCACCGGCGTCCGACAGCTGCGAACAAGAGGAGACAGCGGGAAGAAGAGAAAGAAACTCCGCAAACCGCCACGAGGGGGCGACAGCGCAAAGCCACGGATTATATAGCGCCCCCTACTGCTCAGCACTGTATCTAATCCTCTCCTGTGTGATACTGTCTGCTGAGCCATGTATCTAATCCTATCCTGTGTGATACTGTCTGCTGATCCGTGTATCTAATCCTATGCTGTGTGATACTGTCTGCTGAGCCGTGTATCTAATCCTCTCCTGTGTGATACTGTCTGCTGAGCCGTGTATCTAATCCTATGCTGTGTGATACTGTCTGCTGAGCTGTATCTAATCCTATCCTGTGTGATACTGTCTGCTGAGCCGTGTATCTAATCCTATGCTGTGTGATACTGTCTGCTGAGCTGTATCTAATCCTATCCTGTGTGATACTGTCTGCTGAGCCGTGTATCTAATCCTATACTGTGTGATACTGTCCGCTGAGCTGTATCTAATCCTATCCTGTGTGATACTGTCTGCTGAGCCGTGTATCTAATCCTCTCCTGTGTGATACTGTCTGCTGAGCTGTGTATCTAATCCTCTCCTGTGTGATACTGTCTGCTGAGCTGTGTATCTAATCCTCTCCTGTGTGATACTGTCTGCTGAGCTGTGTATCTAATCCTCTCCTGTGTGATACTGTCTGCTGAGCCGTGTATCTAATCCTCTCCTGTGTGATACTGTCTGCTGAGCCGTGTATCTAATCCTCTCCTGTGTGATACTGTCCGCTGAGCCGTGTATCTAATCCTATACTGTGTGATACTGTCCGCTGAGCTGTATCTAATCCTATCCTGTGTGATACTGTCTGCTGAGCCATGTATCTAATCCTCTCCTGTGTGATACTGTCTGCTGAGCTGTGTATCTAATCCTCTCCTGTGTGATACTGTCTGCTGAGCTGTGTATCTAATCCTCTCCTGTGTGATACTGTCTGCTGAGCTGTGTATCTAATCCTCTCCTGTGTGATACTGTCTGCTGAGCCGTGTATCTAATCCTCTCCTGTGTGATACTGTCTGCTGAGCCGTGTATCTAATCCTATCCTGTGTGATACTGTCTGCTGAGCCGTGTATCTAATCCTCTCCTGTGTGATACTGTCTGCTGAGCCGTGTATCTAATCCTCTCCTGTGTGATACTGTCTGCTGAGCCGTGTATCTAATCCTCTCCTGTGTGATACTGTCCGCTGAGCCGTGTATCTAATCCTATCCTGTGTGATACTGTCTGCTGAGCCGTGTATCTAATCCTATCCTGTGTGATACTGACTGCTGAGCCGTGTATCTAATCCTATCCTGTGTGATACTGTCTGCTGAGTCGTGTATCTAATCCTCTCCTGTGATGCCTCCTGCAGGCCGTGTATCTAATCCTCTCCTGTGATGCCTCCTGCAGGCCATGTATCTAATCCTCTCCTGTGATGCCTCCTGCAGGCCGTGTATCTAATCCTCTCCTGTGATGCCTTCTGCTGGCCGTGTATCTAGGCACAGTCGCTATGTTGTCAGGCTTCTGCCCTCGGTCTCTCTCCCTCCTCCGTTCAGTGATTTTGGATCCAGAACATCAGATTCATTTGTGATAAGACGTCACGGGCCATGGTGACGCAGGGACAGGTGGAGCGCCCTGTGGCGGCACAGGGACAGGTGGAGCGGCCTGTGGCGGCGCAGGGACAGGTGGAGCGGCCTGTGGCGGCGCAGGGACAGGTGGAGCGGCCTGTGGCGGCGCAGGGACAGGTGGAGCGGCCTGTGGCGGCGCAGGGACAGGTGGAGCGGCCTGTGGCGGCGCAGGGACAGGTGGAGCGGCCTGTGGCGGCGCAGGGACAGGTGGATCGGCCTGTGGCGACGCAGGGACAGGTGGAGCGGCCTGTGGCGGCGCAGGGACAGGTGGAGCGGCCTGTGACGGCGAAGGGACAGGTGGAGCGGCCTGTGGCAATGCAGGGACAGGTGGAGCGGCCTGTGGCAATGCAGGGACAGGTGGAGCGGCCTGTGATGGCGCAGGGACAGGTGGAGCGGCCTGTGGCAATGCAGGGACAGGTGGAACGGCCTGTGGCGGCGCAGGAACAGGTGGAGCGGCCTGTGACGGCGCAGGGACAGGTGGAGCGGCCTGTGGCAATGCAGGGACAGGTGGAGCGGCCTGTGGCGGCGCAGGAACAGGTGGAGCGGCCTGTGGCGGCGCAGGAACAGGTGGAGCGGCCTGTGGCAATGCAGGGACAGGTGGAGCGGCCTGTGGCAATGCAGGGACAGGTGGAGCGGCCTGTGGAGATGCAGGGATCCCACCTGACCTGCACCTCTGTCCTGGAGAAGCCACAGGTTGCTCCATCTGCGCACATCTCTACTCATCACCCTGTGCCCCATGTTCGGGGGTAACCGGCCAATATCGCCCCTCCATGATGCCCTCTCTTCACCCGCCAGCTCTGTGTGTACAAACACTGATGGATACATTGTATCACCTGTCATTAACCATTTCCAGGCCACCCTCAGAGCAGATGTCACTCCTCCTCCTCTGCTCCTCATACACATACCACATTGCCCAGCAGGGGGCGACCATGAGCCTTGGAAAAAGCTCCTCCCTCTGCAAAATATGCAATATGTGCTCCGCCTCCATCCTGGAGCATGATGGGACAGAGCGTAAAGTAAGCAGTGACTGTAAAACCTCTTGTATGAAATGTTTCCTCCCTGTAACTGCAGGACGATCCTGGGCAATGATACCAATAACGGCTGCAGCGCCCCTTTACGGCTGGGGCAATGATACCAATAACGGCTGCAGCGCCCCTTTACGGCTGGGGCAATGATACCAATAATGGCGGCAGCGCCCCTTTACGGCTGGGGCAATGATACCAATAATGGCGGCAGCGCCCCTTTACGGCTGGGGCAATGATACCAATAATGGCGGCAGCGCCCCTTTACGGCTGGGGCAATGATACCAATAATGGCTGCAGCGCCCCTTTAAGACTGGGGCTTCACGGACAAGCTGCGACTAAAACACCTCGGCACGACTTGTGTGTGAACTGCTGCGGATCCGCTATGATATCGCTGTGAAGAAACGGCCTAAAGGCAGACAGGTTCCCTGTGACGGCACTAAAGTCTACGGCAACCGGAGAAGAGAGTCTGAGAAACAGCAGCGCAGATCGCAATGCACCGCCATCCCGGTGTCACGTGACGCGTCGCCATCGCGGTGTCATGTGACGCACCGCCATCCCAGAGTCTTGTGACGCACCGCCATCCCAGTGTCATGTGACGCACCGCCATCCCGGTGTCATGTGACGCACCACCATCCCGGTGTCATGTGACGCACCGCCATCCTGGTGTCATGTGACGCACCGCCATCCCGGTGTCATGTGACGCACCGCCATCCCGGTGTCATGTGACGCACCGCCATCCCGGTGTCATGTGACGCACCGCCATCCCGGTGTCATGTGACGCACAGCCATCCCGGTGTCATGTGACGCACCGCCATCCCGGTGTCATGTGAGCACCGCCATCCCGGTGTCATATGATGCACAGCCATCCCGGTGTCATGTGACGCACCGCCATCCCGGTGTCATGTGAGCACCGCCATCCCGGTGTCATATGACGCACAGCCATCCCGGTGTCATGTGACGCACCGCCATCCCGGTGTCATGTGAGCACCGCCATCCCGGTGTCATATGACGCACAGCCATCCCGGTGTCATGTGACGCACAGCCTTCCCAGTGTCATGTGACGCACCGCCATCCCGGTGTCTATGACGCACCGCCATCCCGGTGTCTATGACGCACCGCCATCCCGGTGTCATGTGACGCACCGCCATCCCGGTGTCATGTGACGCACCGCCATCCCGGTGTCATATGACGCACAGCCATCCCGGTGTCTATGACGCACCGCCTTCCCAGTGTCTTGTGACGCACCGCCATCCCAGTGTCTTGTGACGCACCGCCATCCCAGTGTCATGTGACGCACCGCCATCCCAGTGTCATGTGACGCACAGCCATCCCAGTGTCATGTGACACACCGCCATCCCAGTGTCATGTGACGCACCGCTATCCCAGTGTCATGTGGTGTGCTACCATGCAGCTGCAGGTTTCTCCAGAGATGCTGCATTCTGGGCAGCACTGGCCCCGGGGGTCCTGGTAAGGGGGTCCTGGTCCGGGGGTCCTAGCCTCACTCCGCCAGTCTCTACAGAATATTCTGGAGATCACACATATTACTGATTATCTTCCTTCCGGACATGGATGACTGCCCCCAACATCCCACTGTATCAACTCCTGGGATCAGCCGCCTCCTGCTGTGTCTGTGCCCTCTGTATAACAGCAGGCGACATGGGCACAATGTGCCAAAGAGGGGGCTGAGATCCTACAGATCTGCTCATCCTGAGCCTCCTGGTTCCATGCTGGACAGACGAAGCCATCCTAAGATATTACATGTGTGCTCGGCGCCAGCACCGCGTGTATATAGATCTGTGCCCATCGGTGTGTTCTACGCGGCTCAGTCTAATCCTCTAGTCACAGCTGAATCTGTAACGTGGCGGCCCTGGACGAGAACTCTGAGAATGGCACCAATTTATTATCAAGTGGCCATGCTGCCGGATTATGCCCCCAGCAGAAAACTCCAGGAAGCAGGACAATAACCCCTACCAGCCAGCTGGCATGCCGCAGTAAGCAGCGGGCATGGGATTCGCCAGTGCATAGGATCAGGGAGTGCAGTTGGAGTGGAATTAGGTGCTGTGTTTGTGCATATACTGTATATATTCACTAGATCTCCAGATATGCCAGCACTCAATAGTTCTAAAGTAATGAGAGCACAGAAGCCGAGGTCCAGACGCCATGTAACTGACCACCGGGCACTGACCACCGGGTGCTGACCACTGACCACCGGGCAACTGACCACCGGGCACTGACCACCGGGTGCTGACCACTGACCACCGGGCACTAACCAGATCTGCAAGTACATGGTAATTATAGCAGAACAGTGAGAACCTCGAGTCTCGTCCCTGATATTGTTTATCTGTCAGATTCCACAACGAAGATGGGAAGGAATGAATTATCATCTCCAGAAACACCCAAAGGATACAGAACGCAATCTCCGATCTTCCAGGAACGCCCTCTCCTAATCAGTAATTATAATTACACATGGATTTTTATACAAAACCCCCAAATCCAACAGAAAAGATAAAACTATAACTACTATAATACTGTCCCCTATGTACAAGAATATAACTACTATAATACTGCCCCCTATGTACAAGAATATAACTACTATAATACTGCCCCCTATGTACAAGAATATAACTACTATAATACTGCCCCCTATGTACAAGAATATAACTACTATAATACTGTCCCCTATGTACAAGAATATAACTACTATAATACTGCTCCTATGTACAGGAATATAACTACTATAATACTGCTCCTATGTACAAGAATATAACTACTATATTACTGCCCCCTATGTACAAGAATATAACTACTATAATACTGCTCCTATGTACAAGAATATAACTACTATAATACTGCTCCTATGTACAAGAATATAACTACTATAATACTGCCCTCTATGTACAAGAATATAACTACTATAATACTGCCCCCTATGTACAAGAATATAACTACTATAATACTGCTCCTATGTACAGGAATATAACTACTATAATACTGCTCCTATGTACAAGAATATAACTACTATATTACTGCCCCCTATGTACAAGAATATAACTACTATAATACTGCTCCTATGTACAAGAATATAACTACTATAATACTGCTCCTATGTACAAGAATATAACTACTATAATACTGCCCTCTATGTACAAGAATATAACTACTATAATACTGCCCCCTATGTACAAGAATATAACTACTATAATACTGCTCCTATGTACAAGAATATAACTACTATAATACTGCTCCTATGTACAAGAATATAACTACTATAATACTGCCCCCTATGTACACAATTATGAGCACTTTATTTCGGATCTTTATGTACTTTTCTCTCTCATCAGCTTCTCGGGATTCCTAGCGTTTGTGGTTGGGCAGTGAGAGGTGGTTTGGCTGCAGATTTATGTGGCGGTTTGCTGAGACTTCCATCATTTTTACGGTATTATGAGGTCCGCTCTCGGCTCCGGGGTTCGCGGTTCCTTCTTCACGCTGGAGATGCTGCCAATCCTAAATATTAATGACGGTTGAGGAAAGCTTCGGCCATTACTTTTATGAGGCTTTGCATTATTGCCACCTCCCTGGTAGTAAATCCACAAACGCTGCGCAAGTGTCTGGAACGAGTTGTGTGAAGTGCGAGGCCTCAGGATCAGCTCAGGGTTATGGATAGATGTATACTGCGGCCTCCAGAGCCCCATATACAGTGCCAGACATGGGGGACAGTAGAATGCCTTATGTTCATGGCGCTTTCTTTAATTGATGTTGACTCATCTGAAGACGACTTCAACAAAATAAAACCTCCATTCATAAAAGTGTAACCCCAGTCCTTGTGTCTATGTGATGCATGGAACTGGATGGCATTCAGAGTCCTGGTGGTCCGGAGGTATAGGATAGACCAGGAACTGTGACCTATGATGGTGAAACATCTACTAGGACACTTAGAGACCCAGACCAGGTCTAAAACCGCACAGAAAAGTTACCAAGAACTATGTATCGGAGATTAGAGCCCTGGTGGTCCTGAGGTTTCGAATGGAAGCAGGAAATATAACCCATGGTGGCTTGGATAAAATGATCTTACTGTGTGAGTATCTTCGTCTTAGGTGCTACAGATTTAGGTATTGGACTAGTTAGACTTGTTTGGAAAACGCACAAGCAAATTAGAATCCTGTTGGTCTGGAGGTAACAGAAGCAGGAGACGAGACCCGTGGAGGCGATACCAATTGTAGATGGATGTCTAGAGTCTCTTCACAATTGGGGAGTGAAGTTTTTATGATTATAAAGAAACAGAACGATTGGGCTCCGGGTCTAAAGATGCACAAGACAATCTCTATGATATGAAGCCATTTTGTACAAAGATTTTAGGGTCCTGATGGTCCAGAGGTATGATAATAGAACATGGTACTTGACTTATAGTAGCTTTACCTAGTTATACATCCATATAAGAGCTAATAAATAATAAGGTTGGAAAGAAATAAGAAGATTGGAGTCCTGGTGGTCCTGAGGTATGAGATTGGAAGAAGAGATGTCACTAGAGCTGTGACTTATGGTGGCTTATGGTAGCTAATAGTACTGAGCTTGGATAGACACAAGGAGATTGGGGTCCTGGTGGTCTGTTGGTATACTATAGGATCCAGCCTTTTGTCCAGAAAGTTTTATAGGTGAGAACTAATAATACGACTGTTGGAAAAACACAAGACTGGAGTCCTGGTGTCCTGGTGTCAGTTGAGTACAGATGTGACCTCTGGTGTCTTTATATATCTGTACACAAAATATGGCCTATGGTGTCTTTATCCGGCTGTAAATCAAGCATTTTTTTTATAGGTAAGAACTTGTAATATGAAAAACAGAAGAAAAATGAAGCCCTGGTGTTCTGGAGGTTTGAGATGAGAATAGGAGATGTGGCATGTAGTGGCTTTATATTCCCGTAGGTCAGAGATAATAACACTGAGGGTGGAAAGACAGAATGAGATTGGAGTCCTGGTGGTCCGGTGGTACGAGAAAGGAACGCGAGATGTGACACATGACGGCTTTACGCAGCGGTATATCCAATATTCCAATATATTATAACTGATATCAATAAAGTTTTAAAGACACAAAGAGATTAAGTTCCTGGTGGCCTGGAGGTTTAGCAAAGACATTGTGCTGGATCCTGTAAGCTAACTGCTGCTATTGTTCATCTGTGCTTTATAATCATGCAGGAGGTGAGACCAGGAGATCAGGGCTGTATCCTGAGAAACCTGCTCTAAACTGTGGTGGGGGCGTGTTCTTTCTCCAGTGTGTTTCTGCCTACTTATGATTGGTCAGCAGCATACGGGAGAAGAAAGACACGCCCCCAGTGAAAACTCTCTGATAACACCTACTTGGACTTAATAAAAATTAACTCATTAGGAGTCAAATACTTTGATTCCTAATATCTTCACAATAGAGAGGTGAAATAAAAAAAAACAAAAAACGTTTTATTCTGCTATGCGGCCACTAATACATCGTGTGTCCAGTTCAACATGAAAAATACGGTGAAAATAAGGTCCTCAGATTTGCAGGAAGTGTTGTCATAGTGACACAGAAGTAAGGGAGCAGCAGGCTTTAGTTCTTTTCCACACCATATAAGAGTAGTTTTCTTCTTAAAGACGCAGTTTACAAATCCTCTATGCCTACAGATACTGAGTTATCGTTACATGTTATTGTCACATTCAGAGCTGAAATCGTAATTCTGCTTTTCGTTTAGTAATATACTCCAGAGCTGTGTTCATTGCTACACTGGCTGCTTTTACAGGATGCTCTGGTTATTGGATAGCAGCTTTGGGTGTGACAAGAGTATAAGGGAGGTGAAGCCCCATCAGGAGCGGACGCTGGCGAGATGACACCAGGTTTGTGTAAAGCGTCGCTCGCTGCTTTGTAGTCAGACGCGGCTCCGAGCGCTCCGGCCGTGACAAGGGCGCTTCCTGTTGATGTCCTATTGTTACACACCACAAACAGAGCAATGGAAATATCCGCCATCCGCTTCCCTCTGTCCACAGCTCCGGCGAGCGACCGCCTTCTCCACAGAGCGCAGGAAATGGCAGGTACCGGGGCGGATCGGCTGCACCGCGACCTTGAACCCGGAGAAAAGCAAGAAGGTTTCAGCGCGGAGAATAAAAGCAGGAAGCGAGCGGTTCACACTCCACATAAACCATTCATATCAGCAAGATGCCCGAGCCGGCGGCAGGAGCACGGGACGGGTGCGCGGGACGGGTGCGCGGGACGGGTGCGCGGGACGGGTGCATGGGACGGGTGCATGGGACGGGGGGGTGTTTGGTTTCCAAGAAGACAGTAAATCAGATGGGCGCCAAAGTAAAAAAAAAACGAATCACAGCAACGCACTATTGTCATAGGGCTCAGTGTAGTCACTGCTGCTCTGCTCATCCTGAGCTTCCTGGTTCATAAATAGAATGACACAGTAAAGACTGACACTGAGACTAGACAGCATCAGGAGAGGGGGCAGCGAGGACCGTACCTATGTACAATGGAGCCATAATGTAGGATGACGGGACGCGCATGGGGCAAGGTGGTGGGCCCCTCTCCCGATCAACGGGGCCCATCGCATCTGCATTCATTATTTCTGCTCTAAGTGCGGCCTATAAGACAAGCCCTGCATAAACACTCTGTGCTGCTGTTAGTAAATGTCAGGCAGACGTACAGGTCTCCTTCTGTCTGACATCTTAGAAGGTGTCATCTGCTGCCTGCACCCTCGCAGGTGTCAGCCCTGGCGTCTCCGCCGGCTTCTGACTGACGGGTGATGAGAGGAGGAATTTGCAATTGACGTATCTAATCCCCTACAAGCCGGTGCTGACGTCCTGCCAGGCTCCGCGCTCCCGGCTCCGCGCTCCCGACTCCGCGCTCCCAGCTCCTCCCCGCACTCACTGATACAATGTTGCAGTTTGCTTTCTACATTGTAGCAATTCTGTTTATTTTGAATTTGTCAGACTCCTCCCCTTTTTGCCAGCAGCTCAGTCATGTGACATCTTAGCTCCTCCCAGAATAAAGAATATCAGAAACCCAACAATTATTAATAATGCATCATGGGACGACACGATTATAAAGAATGAGCGATGAGAACAATGACGTTCTATAAATGTAAAGAGCGAACACCAATGACCAGGGAGGATCATGGGAATATACAGCCAAGAAAGAGAAGTTATCTCCTTCCTGTGTCACTGAGGACTTGGCTGAACTACAGGAAATTTGGTCGCTGACACCTGATTATAAAGATTCAATGAGGAAGGGGAGGAGCAGAGAGGAAGGGGAGGAGCAAAGAGGAAGGGGAGGGGCAGAGAGGAAGGGGGGGCAGGGAGGAAGGGGAGGAGCAGAGAGGAAGGGGAGGAGCAGAGAGGCAGAGAGGAAGGGGAGGAGCAGAGAGGAAGAGGGCAGAGAGGAAGGGGAGGAGCAGAGAGGAAGAGGGCAGAGAGGAAGGGGAGGGGCAGAGAGGAATGGGAGGGGCAGAGAGGAAGGGGAGGGGAGAGGTAGAGAGGAAGGGGAGGGGCAGAGAGGAAGGGGAGGAGCAGAGAGGAAGGGGAGAGGCAGAGAGGAAGGGGAGGAGCAGAGCAGAAGGAAAGGAGCAGATCAGAAGGGGAGGGGAAGAGAGGAAGGGGAGGAGCAGAGCAGAAGGGGAGGGGAAGAGAGGAAGGGGAGGAGCAGAGCGGAAGGGGAGGAGCAGAGCGGAAAGAGAGGAAGGGGATGGGAAGAGAGGAAGGGGAGGAGCAGAGAGGAAGGAGAGGAGCAGAGAGGAAGGAGAGGAGCAGATCAGAAGGGGAGGGGAAGAGAGGAAGGGGAGGAGCAGAGCGGGAGGAGAGGAGCAGAGAGGAAGGGGAGGAGCAGAGAGGAAGGGAAGGAGAAGAGAGGAAGGGGAGGAGCAGAGCGGAAGGGGAGGAGCAGAGCGGAAAGAGAGGAAAGGGAGGGGAAGAGAGGAAGGGGAGGAGCGGAGGGGAAGAGAGGAAGGGGAGGAGCAGAGAGGAAGGAGAGGAGCAGAGAGGAAGGAGAGGAGAGGAAGGGGAGGAGCAGAGCGGAAGGGGAGGAGCAGAGCGGAAAGAGAGGAAGGGGAGGGGAAGAGAGGAAGGGGAGGAGCAGAGGAAGGGGAGGAACCTCAGAGTGACTCTGACTGGTAAAACAGATACATGAGAGCTGATATGGCTGACAATGGTGACTGCCAGACAGATACTGCTGCTCCAAAAAACTGAAGTTAGGAGCAGAAACTGCGGAGATTACTGAAGAAAAAGACTGCAATAGATAAAGAAACTGCACATTGTAACTGACTAGAAAAACCAAAAACAAGCAAAATACCCAAATAACTGGAAGTAAATGGATAAATCGCACAGTGCAAAAATAATGATAAATAATAAAGGGTATTTAGTTAACATAATTTTGATCAAAATAATGAAAAAGCCATCCCACCACGTCACGGTAACCCTTATGGGACAGTCCTAACTCTAATATTGTACATTGTAACTGCCTAGAAGAGGGAAGAGTCTGCACAGGAAGGAGAGACTGCACACAGGGACTGCACAGGAGGAGAAAGAAACTGAACACTCAGTGCACCGAAGGAACAGTTTGCACACAGTGACTGCACTGGAGGAAGAGAGACTGCAGACATTGGCTATACAATAATAAGAAGAGACAGCTCAGTGACAGCACATGAGGAAGGGAACATACAGGTGATGGCAGAGGAGGAAGAGACTGCACACTGTGACTGCTCAGGAGGATGAAGAAAAGAGAAGACAGCGTCCATGCCGGGTGTTCAGTTGCAGAAAGGGTGTTTATTCCGCAATTCCAAACAATGTTTCAACCCTATAGGTCTTTGTCAGGTATGACGCTGGCCCTGTCTTCTCTTCTCTACCCCTGTGGGTTCCTTGGGGACTATTGACCTCTACAGTAAGAGCTGCCGGCCACAACTCTGCTCAGGAGGATGAGACTGAGGAGCTCAGGTGAGGCATCAGCCGGAGGAGCTCAGGTGAGGCATCAGCCGGAGGAGCTCAGGTGAGGCCTCAGCCGGAGGAGCTCAGGTGAGGCATCAGCCGGAGGAGCTCAGGTGAGGCATCAGCCGGAGGAGCTCAGGTGAGGCATCAGCCGGAGGAGCTCAGGTGAGGCCTCAGCCAGAGGAGCTCAGGTGATGCATCAGCCGGAGGAGCTCAGGTGAGGCATCAGCCGGAGGAGCTCAGGTGAGGCATCAGCCGGAGGAGCTCAGGTGAGGCATCAGCCGGAGGAGCTCAGGTGAGGCCTCAGCCGGAGGAGCTCAGGTGAGGCCTCAGCCGGAGGAGCTCAGGTGAAGCATCAGCCGGAGGAGCTCAGGTGAGGCATCAGCCGGAGGAGCTCAGGTGAGGCCTCAGCCGGAGGAGCTCAGGTGAGGCCTCAGCCGGAGGAGCTCAGGTGAAGCATCAGCCGGAGGAGCTCAGGTGAGGCCTCAGCTGGAGGAGCTCAGGTGAAGCATCAGCCGGAGGAGTCCATTAATGACCTGAATACAGATTTCTTCCACTTCATGAGGAAACATCATCCCTATCGGGGAATGAGACGAGTGCGGAGCGGCCCCCTCCCCAGAACCCTGGATCCCCCCGAGAATCTGCGTCTGTCTACGGCTTTACATATCAAAGTGCAGAATCTAATAAAGTCAGATCACATCAGAGGGCGCCGGATCCCAGCAGCGCTCTGCCTGATCTACCTACAGGGGGCTGGGAAAGAGGGGTATGTGGGAGCTGGGAAAGAGGGGTATGTGGGAGCTGGGAAAGAGGGGTATGTGGGGGCTAGAAAAGAGGGGTATGTGGGGGCTGGGAAAGAGGGGTATGTGGGAGCTGGGAAAGAGGGGTATGTGGGGGCTGGGAAAGAGGGGTATGTGGGAGCTGGGAAAGAGGGGTATGTGGGAGCTGGGAAAGAGGGGTATGTGGGGGCTGGGAAAGAGGGGTATGTGGGGGCTGGGAAAGAGGGGTATGTGGGAGCTGGGAAAGAGGGGTATGTGGGAGCTGGGAAAGAGGGATATGTGGGGGCTGGGAAAGAGGGGTATGTGGGGGCTGGGAAAGAGGGGTATGTGGGGGCTGGGAAAGAGGGGTATGTGGGAGCTGGGAAAGAGGGGTATGTGGGAGCTGCGAAAGAGGGGTATGTGGGGGCTGGGAAAGAGGGATATGTGGGGGCTGGGAAAGAGGGGTATGTGGGGGCTGGGAAAGAGGGGTATGTGGGGGCTGGGAAAGAGGGGTATGTGGGAGCTGCGAAAGAGGGGTATGTGGGGGCTGGGAAAGAGGGGTATGTGGGGGCTGGGAAAGAGGGGTATGTGGGGGCTGGGAAAGAGGGGTATGTGGGAGCTGGGAAAGAGGGGTATGTGGGAGCTGCGAAAGAGGGGTATGTGGGGGCTGGGAAAAAGGGATATGTGGGGGCTGGGAAAGAGGGGTATGTGGGGGCTGATGGCGAGAGCTGGGGGTAACGCCTGTGGGACTTGTAGTCCGTGTGGAGTAATATGGGGGTCTCCTGAGCTGGGGGGATGGTGCACAGGCGCCTGCCCCTCACTGTCAACTAATTAGCACCGGGCACTGATGATGACGCCAGTCTCACCCCCTCAGAGGCTCCTCACTAAAAACAGCCTGGCAGCTGTGAGGGACGGCAGCAGCTGCTGTTTACCAGGCAGACAGCTGGCAGCGCCATGCTGGGCTGTAACAATCTCATGCAGCCCATGGGCATCTTGCTGGTATTAATGGTGGCAGAGCCCAATCAACAGGGGTCCGGCGGAGGATTATATGCACCTAGTGACATCGCGGTCCAGTCTAAGGGGCCACAGAACCTCCGCCATCACCATCCACAAAGGAGGACCCCCTTTAAGTCTGTATTGTATGGCCCTGTACTGCATCCACTCTACAGGTGGAGGAGGATGTATTGCAGCGAAGCATAACCTGCACCCGTCACCTGTATGACGGAGACAGCAGAGGCCATGGGGACAGGTGGAGGAGGATGTATTGCAGCGAAGCATAACCTGCGCCCGTCACCTGTATGATGGAGACAGCAGAGGACATGGGGACAGGTGGAGGAGGATGTATTGCAGCGAAGCATAACCTGCGCCCGTCACCTGTATGACGGAGACAGCAGAGGCCATGGGGACAGGTGGAGGAGGATGTATTGCAGCGAAGCATAACCTGCACCCGTCACCTGTATGACGGAGACAGCAGAGGTCATGGGGACAGGTGGAGGAGGATGTATTGCAGCGAAGCATAACCTGCACCCGTCACCTGTATGAGGGAGACAGCGGAGCCCATTGGAGACAGGTGGAGGAGGATGTATTGCAGCGAACCATAACCTGCGCCCGTCACCTGTATGATGGAGAAAGGGGAGGTACGGGCACATGACCGGCCATTGCAGACAGGTGGAGCAGAATGGATGACGGCGCATCGCGTCCGCCACACAGACCCAACAATAGGGAAGTGGAGGCAAGATGGGCAGCGAATGGTTAAAGACTACTTTACTCCCTGTGTTAACCCTTCAATCATCAGCCCTGAAATATTAAAGGGTTATAATAATCCTATATTAATGAAGAGTCCAGCTAAATGTGTCAGGATTCCTCAGCGCTTACAAGATCTCTGCTCACTGTCAGTGAATAAACCCAATCACTTTACCCAGAAAACACAAAACACTTGTCTCCTTCCCCTACAAAAAGCAGTTAGTTCAGAGCCTGCGATGGCTGCACCGGTGACACTTCACCTGCAGGATAAATACATAGAAAGTTTACTGTCAGGAGGTTTTATATGGTGAACACGCAGCTTAAATCCTGAATCCACATCATCCTGTTTACTCACCGAGAGGACAGACGGTTACTGCCCTATAAAGTGCATATAAAACACCATCATCAGCCGCCCAGGAGCCGAGATTGACACCAGGATCATTGTCAGCACAGATTGTAAGCCCTGAGGGTCAGACAAGGTCACCTATACACATCCAGATCAAGAAACCAGCAAGTAATGTACATGATCTTGAAGTGTATCCTGTAATATTCTCCAGAGCTGCACTCACTATTCTGCTGGTGCAGTACTGATCCTGAGTTACATCCTGTATTATACTCCAGAGCTGCACTCACTATTCTGCTGGTGCAGTCACTGTGTACATACATTACATTACTGATCCTGAGTTACATCCTGTATTATACTCCAGAGCTGCACTCACTATTCTGCTGGTGGAGTCACTGTGTACATACATTACATTACTGATCCTGAGTTACATCCTGTATTATACTCCAGAGCTGCACTCACTATTCTGCTGGTGCCGTCACTGTGTACATACATTACATTACTGATCCTGAGTTACATCCTGTATTATACTCCAGAGCTGCACTCACTATTCTGCTGGTGCAGTCACTGTGTACATACATTACATTACTGATCCTGAGTTACCTCCTGTATTATACTCCAGAGCTGCACTCACTATTCAGCTGGTGCAGTCACTGTGTACATACATTACATTACTGATCCTGAGTTACCTCCTGTATTATACTCCAGAGCTGCACTCACTATTCTGCTGGTGCAGTCACTATGTACATACATTACATTACTGATCCTGAGTTACATCCTGTATTATACTCCAGAGCTGCACTCACTATTCTGCTGGTGCAGTCACTGTGTACATACATTACATTACTGATCCTGAGTTACCTCCTGTATTATACTCCAGAGCTGCACTCACTATTCAGCTGGTGCAGTCACTGTGTACATACATTACATTACTGATCCTGAGTTACCTCCTGTATTATACTCCAGAGCTGCACTCACTATTCTGCTGGTGCAGTCACTGTGTACATACATTACATTACTGATCCTGAGTTACCTCCTGTATTATACTTCAGAGCTGCACTCACTATTCAGCTGGTGCAGTCACTGTGTACATACATTACATTACTGATCCTGAGTTACCTCCTGTATTATACTCCAGAGCTGCACTCACTATTCTGCTGGTGCAGTCACTGTGTACATACATTACAGTACTGATCCTGAGTTACATATTGTATTATACTCCAGAGCTGCACTCCTTATTCTGTTGGTACAGTCACTGTGTACATACATTACGTTACTGATCCTGAGTTACCTCCTGTATTATACTCCAGAGCTGCACTCACTATTCTGCTGGTGCAGTCACTGTGTACATACATTACATTACTGATCCTGAGTTACATCCTGTATTATACTCCAGAGCTGCACTCACTATTCCGCTGGTGCAGTCACTGTGCACATACATTACATTACTGATCCTGAGTTACATCCTGTATTATACTCCAGAGCTGCACTCACTATTCTGCTGGTGCAGTCACTGTGTACATACATTACATTACTGATCCTGAGTTACATCCTGTATTATACTCCAGAGCTGCACTCACTATTCTGCTGGTGCAGTCACTGTGTACATACATTACATTACTGATCCTGAGTTACATCCTGTATTATACTCCAGAGCTGCACTCACTATTCTGCTGGTGCAGTCACTGTGTACATACATTACATTACTGATCCTGAGTTACCTCCTGTATTATACTCCAGAGCTGCACTCACTATTCTGCTGGTGCAGTCACTGTGTACATACATTACAGTACTGATCCTGAGTTACATCCTGTATTATACCCCAGAGCTGCACTCACTGTTCTGCTGGTGCAGTCACTGTGTACATACATTACATTACTGATCCTGAGTTACATCCTGTATTATACCCCAGAGCTGCACTCACTGTTCTGCTGGCGCAGTCACTGTGTACATACATTACATTACTGATCCTGAGTTACATCCTGTATTATACCCCAGAGCTGCACTCACTATTCTGCTGGTGCAGTCACTGTGTACATACATTACATTACTGATCCTGAGTTACATCCTGTATTATACCCCAGAGCTGCACTCACTATTCTGCTGGTGCAGTCACTGTGTGCATACATTACATTACTTATCCTGAGTTACATCCTGTATTATCCTCCAGAGCAGCATTCACTATTCTGCTGGTGCAGTCACTGTGTACATACATTACATTACTGATCCTGAGTTACATCCTGTATTATACTCCAGAGCTGCACTCACTATTCTGCTGGTGCAGTCACTGTGTACATAGATTACATTACTGATCCTGAGTTACAACATGTATTATACTCCAGAGCTACACTCACTATTCTGCTGGTGCAGTCACTGTGTACATACATTACATTACTGATCCTGAGTTACATCCTGTATTATACTCCAGAGCTGCACTCACTATTCTGCTGGTGCAGTCACTGTGTACATACATTACATTACTGATCCTGAGTTACATCCTGTATTATACTCCAGAGCTGCACTCACTATTCTGCTGGGCAGTCACTGTGTACATACATTACATTACTGATCCTGAGTTACATCCTGTATTATACTCCAGAGCTGCACTCACTATTCTGCTGGTGCAGTCACTGTGTACATACATTACATCACTGATCCTGAGTTACATCCTGTATTATACTCCAGAGCTGCACTCACTATTCTGCTGGTGCAGTCCCTGTGTACATACATTACATCACTGATCCTGAGTTACATCCTGTATTATACTCCAGAGCTGCACTCACTATTCTGCTGGTGCAGTCACTGTGTACATACATTACATTACTGATCCTGAGTTACATCCTGTATTATACCCCAGAGCTGCACTCACTATTCTGCTGGTGCAGTCACTGTGTACATACATTACATTACTGATCCTGAGTTACCTCCTGTATTATACTCCAGAGCTGCACTCACTATTCTGCTGATGCAGTCACTGTGTACATACATTACATTACTGATCCTGAGTTACATCCTGTATTATACCCCAGAGCTGCACTCACTATTCTGCTGGTGCAGTCACTGTGTACATACATTACTTTACTGATCCTGAGTTACATCCTGTATTATACCCCAGAGCTGCACTCACTATTCTGCTGGTGCAGTCACTGTGTACATACATTACATTACTGATCCTGAGTTACATCCTGTATTATACTCCAGAGCTGCACTCACTATTCTGCTGGTGCAGTCACTGTGTACATACATTACATTACTGATCCTGAGTTACATCCTGTATTATACCCCAGAGCTGCACTCACTATTCTGCTGGTGCAGTCACTGTGTACATACATTACATTACTGATCCTGAGTTACATCCTGTATTATACTCCAGAGCTGCACTCACTATTCTGCTGGTGCAGTCACTGTGTACATACATTACATCACTGATCCTGAGTTACATCCTGTATTATACTCCAGAGCTGCACTCACTATTCTGCTGGTGCAGTCCCTGTGTACATACATTACATCACTGATCCTGAGTTACATCCTGTATTATACTTCAGAGCTACACTCACTATTCTGCTGATGCAGTCACTGTGTACATACATTACATTACTGATCCTGAGTTACTTCCTGTATTATACTCCAGAGCTGCACTCACTATTCTGCTGGTGCAGTCACTGTGTACATACATTACATCACTGATCCTGAGTTACATCTTGTATTATACTCCAGAGCTGCACTCACTATTCTGCTGGTGCAGTCACTGTGTACATACATTACATTACTGATCCTGAGTTACATCCTGTATTATACTCCAGAGCTGCACTCACTATTCTGCTGGTGCAGTCCCTGTGTACATACATTACATCACTGATCCTGAGTTACATCCTGTATTATACTCCAAAGCTGCACTCACTATTCTGCTGGAGCAGTCACTGTGTACATACATTACATTACTGATCCTGAGTTACCTCCTGTATTATACTCCAGAGCTGCACTCACTATTCTGCTGGTGCAGTCACTGTGTACATACATTACATTACTGATCCTGAGTTACATCCTGTATTATACTCCAGAGCTGCACTCACTATTCTGCTGGAGCAGTCACTGTGTAGATACATTACATTACTGATCCTGAGTTACATCCTGTATTATCCTCCAGAGCTGCGCTCACTATTCTGCTGGTGCAGTCACTGTGTACATACATTACAGTACTGATCCTGAGTTACATCCTGTATTATACTCCAGAGCTGCACTCACTCTTCTGCTGGTGCAGTCACTGTGTACATACATTACATTACTGATCCTGAGTTACATCCTGTATTATCCTCCAGAGCTGCGCTCACTATTCTGCTGGTGCAGTCACTGTGTACATACATTACAGTACTGATCCTGAGTTACATCCTGTATTATACTCCAGAGCTGCACTCACTCTTCTGCTGGTGCAGTCACTGTGTACATACATTACATTACTGGTCCTGAGTTACATCCTGTATTATACCCCAGAGCTGCACTCACTATTCTGCTGGTGCAGTCACAGTAGAATGGTTTACATCTTGGTATGTGCAGTATTTGTCAGTATTGTACATATTTACATGAATGTTGCAGCAGGGTCACATGTTACTGCAGCTGCGCCCGGCAGGATCCTTCTCGGTATTGTTCCATACGGTATACAGTATATTGCAGCACTATACATGGGGGGCACTGGTCGCACTATTTCATATTTGGTGGCTGATTTATAACTCATGGATCCTCCTAGGAAGTAATTTAACATAAGGGGGTTGAACACTTTTGCAAAAATCATATTTCATTTCTTTTAGAGCTCTAGTGATATATTTTACAATTTCTGCTTTGTGCCAGATAATCAATGAATGGGTTGAGTTGTTGGTTTGGGGTCCTCGCTGTCCCATGATCTTATTATAGATGATGACGGCGCCCGTTCCATACCAGCCACGCAAATTGTCATTTTAATCACACTTGATGGTTTAATTAGTCAGTGGCGTGGCGCCCATTAGGCAGAATGCAGGGTATCTGGATCCAGAGACTTGACGCAGCACCTGGCAGGAGCCTGACAAACTGGCAGCGCCAAGCATGGCCCATACTGCTGATAGCGCTTATCTCCACTGCAGGACCCAGTGTGACATTCTTTAAAGGGTAAATCAGCAGCACAGGAAGCATGGGATGAAGGGAGTGTGCAGGCCACAAAAGTGTCTGATACTATTAACCCCATCCACGCCAAACGCTAGTGGTGACTGCGAGATATGAACTGAGCTGGAACTTTCCAAATGATTCTTCTTAGTATCTGCTGATATAGAGCACACACACCGCACAGTACCACTCCTCCTGTATATATACACTGCACAGTACCACTCCTCCTGTATATATACACTGCACAGTACCACTCCTCCTGTATATATACACTGCACAGTACCACTCCTCCTGTATATATACACTGCACAGTACCACTCCTCCTGTATATATACACTGCACAGTACCACTCCTCCTGTCCGGTATATATACACCGCACAGTACCACTCCTCCTGTATATATACACTGCACAGTACCACTCCTCCTGTCCTGTATATATACACTGCACAGTACCACTCCTCCCGTCCTGTATATATACACTGCACAGTACCACTCCTCCTGTCCTGTATATATACACTGCACAGTACCACTCCTCCTGTCCTGTATATATACACTGCACAGTACCACTCCTCCTGTATATATACACTGCACAGTACCACTCCTCCTGTCCTGTATATATACACTGCACAGTACCACTCCTCCCGTCCTGTATATATACACCGCACAGTACCACTCCTCCTGTATATATACACTGCACAGTACTACTCCTCCTGTATATATACACTGCACAGTACCACTCCTCCTGTCCTGTATATATACACGGCACAGTACCACTCCTCCTGTCCTGGATATATACACTGCACAGTACCACTCCTCCTGTCCTATATATATATACACTGCACAGTACCACTCCTCCTCTCCTGTATATATACACTGCACAGTACCACTCCTCCTGTATATACACACTGCACAGTACCACTCCTCCTGTCCTGTATATATACACTGCACAGTACCACTCCTCCTGTATATACACACTGCACAGTACCACTCCTCCCGTCCTGTATATATACACTGCACAGTACCAATCCTCCTGTCCTGTATATATACACTGCACAATACCACTCCTCCTGTCCTGTATATATACACTGCACAGTACCACTCCTCCTGTATATACACACTGCACAGTACCACTCCTCCTGTCCTGTATATATACACTGCACAGTACCACTCCTCCTGTATATACACACTGCACAGTACCACTCCTCCCGTCCTGTATATATACACTGCACAGTACCACTCCCCCTGTATATATACACTGCACAGCACCACTCCTCCTGTCCTGTATATATACACTGCACAGTACCACTCCTCCCATCCTGTATATATACACTGCACAGTACCACTCATCCTGTCCTGTATATATACACTGTACAGCACCACTCCTCCTGTATATACACACTGCACAGTACCACTCCTCCTGTATATATACACTGCACAGTACCACTCCTCCTGTATATACACACTGCACAGTACCACTCCTCCTGTCCTGTATATATACACTGCACAGTACCACTCCTCCTGTATATACACACTGCACAGTACCACTCCTCCTGTCCTGTATATATACACTGCACAGTACCACTCCTCCTGTATATACACACTGCACAGTACCACTCCTCCCGTCCTGTATATATACACTGCACAGTACCACTCCTCCTGTATATATACACTGCACAGTACCACTCCTCCTGTCCTGTATATATACACTGCACAGTACCACTCCCCCTGTATATATACACTGCACAGCACCACTCCTCCTGTCCTGTATATATACACTGCACAGTACCACTCCTCCTGTCCTGTATATATACACTGCACAGTACCACTCCTCCCATCCTGTATATATACTCTGTACAGTACCACTCCTCCTGTCCTGTATATATACACTGCACAGCACCACTCCTCCTGTCCTGTATATATACACTGCACAGTACCACTCCTCCTGTATATATACACTGCACAGTACCACTCCTCCCATCCTGTATATATACACTGTACAGCACCACTCCTCCTGTATATACACACTGCACAGTACCACTCCTCCTGTATATATACACTGCACAGTACCACTCCTCCTGTCCTGTATATATACACTGCACAGTACCACTCCCCCTGTATATATACACTGCACAGCACCACTCCTCCCATCCTGTATATATACACTGCACAGTACCACTCCTCCTGTCCTGTATATATACACTGCACAGTACCACTCCCCCTGTATATATACACTGCACAGTACCACTCCTCCTGTATATATACCCTGCACAGTACCACTCCTCCTGTCCTGTATATATACCCTGCACAGTACCACTCCTCCTGTATATATACCCTGCACAGTACCACTTCTCTTGCTGGGTGTATTGCTCAGCCCCTGATGCTGTGCCTGTATATTATCATTACCAATGATCAGGCTTCCTGCAGTAGGTTAATGTGGCAGGTGTAGTAGCGGTCATGGAGAAGCAGAATAAAACAATAGCAGCTCCCCAGCGACCTTCCTCCACAATTACCCTTATAGACTCATGTGTGGATGATATTCAGAGACGCTCTGATCTGTCCTGACAGCTCCACAACGAGGAGACTCCGAACTGCAGACTGGGGATGGGAAGAAGGAAGAAACAGAAGGAGGGAAGGAAGGAAAAAATATTCTAGAAATCAATTGTGATATATAGATGATAGCTAGATAGATAGATACAGTGGTGGCCAAAAGTATTGGCACCCCTGCAATTCTGTCAGATAATACTCAGTTTCTTCCTGAAAATGATTGCAATCACAAATTCTTTGGTCTTATTATCTTCATTTAATTTGCTTGCAAGGAAAAAACACAAAAGAGAATGAAGCAAAAATCAAATCATTGATCATTTCACACAAAACTCCAAAAATGGGCCGGACAAAAGTATTGGCACCCTCAGCCTAATACTTGGTTGCACAACCTTTAGCCAAAATAACTGGGAACAACCGCTTCCGGTAACCATCAATGAGTTTCTTACAATGCTCTGCTGGAATTGTAGACCATTCTTCTTTGGCAAACTGCTCCAGGTCCCTGATATTTGAAGGGTGCCTTCTCCAAACTGCCATTTTGCGATCTCTCCACAGGTGTTCTATGGGATTCAGGTCTGGACTCATTGCTGGCCACCTTAGACGTCTCCAGTGCTTTCTCTAAAACCATTTTATAGTGCTTTTGGAAGTGTGTTTTGGGTCATTGTCCTGCTGGAAGACCCATGACCTCTGAGGGAGACCCAGCTTTCTCACACTGGGCCCTACATTATGCTGCAAAATTTGTTGGTAGTCTTCAGACTTCATAATGCCATGCACACGGTCAAGCAGTCCAGTGCCAGAGGCAGCAAAGCAACCCCAAAACATCAGGGAACCTCCGCCATGTTTGACTGTAGGGACCGTGTTCTTTTCTTTGAATGCCTCTTTTTTTTCCTGTACACTCTATGTTGATGCTTTTTCCCATCTACTTTTGTCTCATCTGACCAGAGAACATTCTTCCAAAACGTTTTAGGCTCTCAGGTAAGTTTTGGCAAACTCCAGCCTGGCTTTTTTGTGTCTCGGGGTAAGAAGTGGGGTCTTCCTGGGTATCCTACCATACAGTCCCTTTTCATTCAGACGCTGACGGATAGTACGGGTTGACACTGTTGTACCCTCGGACTGCAGGGCAGCTTGAACTTGTTTGGATGTTAGTCGAGGTTCTTTATCCACCATCCGCACAATCTTGCGATGAAATCTCTCGTCAGTTTTTCTTTTCCGTCCACATCTAGGGAGGTTAGCCACAGTGCCATGGACTTTACACTTCTTGATGACCCTGCGCACGGAAGACACAGGAACATTCAGGTCTTTGGAGATGGACTTGTAGCCTTGAGATTGCTCATGCTTCCTCACAATTTGGTTTCTCAAGTCCTCAGACAGTTCTTTGGTCTTCTTTCTTTTCTCCATGCTCAATGTGGTCACACAAGGACACAGGACAGAGGTTGAGGCAACTTTTATCCATGTTAACTGGCTGCAAGTGTGATTTAGTTATTGCCAACACCTGTTAGGTGCCACAGGTAAGTTACAGGTGCTGTTAATTACACCAATTACAGAAGCATCACAGGATTTTCCAAAGGGCGCCAATACTTTTGTCCACCCCCTTTTTTAGGTTTGGTGTGGAATTATATCCAATTTGCCTTTAGGACAATTCTTTTTGTGTTTTTTCATTGAAGACAAATTAAATGAAGATAATAATACCAAAGAATTTGTGATTGCAATCATTTCCAGGAAGAAACTGAGTATTATCTGACAGAATTGCAGGGGTGCCAATACTTTTGGCCACCACTGTAATAGATAGATAGGTAATATATAGATCATAGATAGATTATACATAGATAATAGTTATATAGATAATAGATAAATGATAGATGGATAGATAATAGATAGATAACAGATAGATGATAGATAATAGATAATAGATAGATAATAGATAGATGATAGATAATAGATAGATGATAGATAATAGAATCATAGAATCATAGAATGGTAGAGTTGGAAGGGACCTCCTGGGTCATCTGGTCCAACCCCCTGCTCAAAGCAGGATTCACTAGATCATCTCAGACAGATGTCTGTCCAGCCTCTGTTTGAAGACGTCCATTGAAGGGGAACTCACCACCTCTCGTGGCCGCCTGTTCCACTCATTAATCACCCTAACTGTCAAAAAGTTTTTTCTAATATCTAATCTGTGTCTCCTCCCATTTAGTTTCATCCCGTTGCTTCTAGTCTTTCCTTGTGCAAATGAGAATAAAGATGATCCTTCTACAATGTGACAGCCCTTGACATATTTGTAGACAGCTATTAAGTCTCCTCTCAGTCTTCTTTTTTGCAGCTAAACATTCCCAAATCCTGCAACCGTTCCTCATAGGACATGGTTTGCAGACCAGTCACCATTCTGGTCGCTCATCTAGATAGATGATAGATAATAGATAGATGATAGATAATAGATAGATAATAGATAGATGATAGATAATAGATAGATAATAGATAGATAATAGATAGATGATAGATAATAGATAGATAATAGATAGATAATAGATAGATGATAGATAATAGATAGATAATAGAGAGATGATAGATAATAGATAGATAATAGATAGATGATAGATAATAGATAGATGATAGATAGATAATAGATAGATAGATGATAGATATTAGATAGATGATAGATAATAGATAGATAATAGATAGATAATAGATATATGATAGATAATAGATAGATAATAGATAGATAATAGATAGATGATAGATAATAGATAGATGATAGATAGATAATAGATAGATGATAGATAGATAATATATAGATAATAGATAATAGATAGATAATAGATAGATTTGTTCTTTACATTTGTTAGCTTTTTGCTTACAAGTTTGAAAGAAATGGTTTCCGTCCCATCAAAAATAAGGTCACCTTGGGTGAAGATAGTACATGAATGGATTACTTTGTGCACTTTGTACCTACATTGTATAAGTATAATCTATATAATATCTATCTATATACACTGCAGTTTACATTTCTTATTTTCTGGAGCACACAGTGTTCTGTTACAGCCAAAAGTTTTGGGACTAATGCAAATTTAGGTTTTCAGAAAGTTCACTGCTTTACTTTACATCTTTTATTTCGGATGTTTCCATGGTTACTGAAGTACAATTATAAACATTTTATAAGTTTTTACACTTTTATTAATAAACATTGTTTAAGCAAAGTTGTTACACACTGTCTGTTTGGGGGCTTCATCAGGGAAAATAACTTTTGTAGAAAATACCAGGACCGGACAGAGTACAGGGGTGAAGTTATTTTCTTTGATGAAGTCCCGGTCAGACTTTTGGGACATCTGGAAGAATGATTGTCCGGAGAAGAGAATGTGGCGCTGATGGGTCGGCCGGTGTCAACACCATTGAGAACCTGCGGTCCATCCACAAAAAGTGGAAGTGCAAACAAAACCCAGAAATTGTGATAGCGGGCAGCCATCAGGAGAAGATATCCAGCAGCCGGGAGAAGGGAAGACGTTTAAAGGGGCAGCGCTGGGAATTCTGAGACTTTACAGAAAATGTATGTATTTGTCAATAAAATGTAACAACGTACGGAATGTTTATAATTGTGCTTCAGTAACCATAGAAACAGCCGGATAAAGGAGCAAAAACACTGATGAGGGGAAATGATAGAACCAAATCTGTGTCAGTCTCAGAACTTTTGACCACGACCGCACTAATGTTGCACTTTTTAGTATGCAAATAGTTTGACAGATACACGTGACCCGTATATTATATTGACGTCATCGCCCTCTTTTCCTTCTTCTGTCATTCGTTGCCATTTGAAGTCCGGACAATTCTGATTCTTTACACAATGGTCGCGACTTTCCCCTCATTGTTTAGTGGAGACGAGGAGATTCCCTGTGGGGTGATAGTCAGCCGCCCGGACCACCGATACATGGGGCCGTGTGTGTCTGCTGACGTCATGGGTAGTTTTACTATGGTGGGTGTGAGAGGGGTCCGGCTGTCATAGTGCCAGTCATAGAAGGTCATCACATGCCAAGAAAATTACCCAAAAGCCAGGCCATGTGCCGTCAGTGTTATCATAGGGTCGCTGGGTCATAAAGCAAACTAAACTCACCTAATCGGTTGTTTTGAACAAGTATAAGAGCGGTTGTTTGGTTGCTATAATTACTGTGAGTTTCCAATTCAGGGACAATGAGTGTTGTCATAGGGCCACAAGCAAAAGAAGTTTTACTCAGCATATCAGTGTCTAAAACCTGAATATTAAAATACTCTGTACTTCAAGCAAACATTAGAAGTGTCAGAAAATAAATATTACCATTCACTGACTGCAAGCAGAGACCTTGAAGAAGATACTGAGTACGGTACTATATAACGTATATTAAAAAGTTCCAGAACCGATCCGGAGAACCCTACAGCTACAATGGGGTCCTAGGCGCCTGCCAAGCAACTGAGCCGCCCACCCGGGCTGTAGAGATACTGACAAGTGCCCCCAATAAGGGATGGAATGAAGGAGCCGCAATGACAGAGGGACGGAGCGCTGCATTTCCTGAGATATTTAGGCTGCTGACAGGACGTCTTGTAAGATGCCCCCCAGCCCCGGTCAGGGGTGCAGGGCCGAGCGCTTCCTGTGCTTTAGGATTTCCTGGACAATTCTGAAATGATAAATACGGGACGGTCGCTGCTGCAAGAGGGACAGAGGAGGAGCGGACCGCGCAAGGACAGGCGACAGATTTATATGCAAAAGTTTCTGGGCAATTTTTATACTTTTAGACTACATTTTTTCGATTGCAGAGCTCCTGCTTATACACAGGATCCAATCTGACCAAGCAGAGCTGCAGTGTAAAGCATGGGACAAGCAGCAGCTAGAACCTCATGTGAGTCAAGAGAAAGGATTCACAATACCTTAGGCAGCGTGCACACGTTGCGTTTTTGCCGCACAGATTTTTCATAAAACCTGAAGGGAATCCTGATGCCAGCAATGTAAATGAGATCCCTGAAGTGTCATTGTGCACACGGTGCTTAGTTGTGATTTGCAGATTTGGTGCAGAAAATAATCTGCATCGTCAATTCTCTCAGAGTGTTTGCAGCGTTTTTTCACCCATTGACTTAAATGAAGTCAGTCAAAAAAGCTACAAAAACGCAGGTCTAAAAATGATTGTGGATTTTCTGCGTTTTTGCTCCAAAAATTATTATTATAAAATTGCACCCTTCAGTGCCTTTCATGTGGAGTTTATTGTACGGCTTTAAATAAATAAATAAAAAATATGACGTGGGGTCCCCCCTTATTTTTGGTAACCAGCAAAGGTAAAGCAGACAGCTGCAGGCTGATATTATTAGACTGGGAAGGTCCCTGGTTATTGGACCTTTCCCAGCCTAAAAATACCAGCATGCAGCCGCCCCGGAAGTGGAGCATCATCATCTTCGCTCTTCCCGATTGCCCTGGTGTGGTGGCAATCTGGATAATGGTAGTTGGGGTTTTCAAGCCTCAGAACGAGGTTTCATAGGCTTTGTACGTTGGATTCCCTGGACTACGTCGGAGCCGTGTGGGAACTTTTTTTTAATAAAGTGGTGAATGACGGAAATTGTCTTTATTTTATTTCTCTGTGTTTTGTGTGTATGTTCTTTTCAGGTTTCCATTCGCTGGACTACGTCAGACCTGTGTGGGATTTTTTTTTTTAGTAAAGTGGTGAACCAGGGAAAGTGTCCGGAAGTATTTATTTCATTAAAGTATTTTTGTATGTGTGTTTTTTTTGTAATGACTGGGTTAGTAATGGGGGTGTCTGATAGACACCTCTACATTACTAACACCAGGGCTTGATGGCAGCTGTGTTTTCTGACAATTCACTGCTGACATCAACCCCAAGCCCCATTACCACGATTGCCACCGCACCAGGGCAATCGGGAAGAGCGAAGGTGAAGCCCCAGAATTGGCACGACTCATGTGATGCTCCACTTCTGGGGCGGCTGCTGGCTGGTATTTTTAGGCTGGGAAGGGCCCAATAACCAGACACCTTCCCAGCCTGATAATATAAGCTCACAACTGTCTGCTTTACCTTTGCTGGTTATCAAAAATAGGAGGAACAGAAGTCATTTTTTTTACTTATTAGGCTAATAGATGTACAATAAGCTCCACACGCAAGGCACTAATGTGTCGTGGTATTGTGTAATTATATATCTGCTGGATATCTATCTATTAATCTAATTTTCAAGATCCAGAGGAGGTTGTAATTATTGATGACACCTTTCATGCTGCTTATAGAAAAATTGTGTCTTTATTATTTCCTCCTCATTATTGCACTGTTAGTAGCTCGTCTATTACATCATCTATTTAGTCTATTGATCCTTCAGTCTTCTATCATCATAGGGCGACCAATCAAAAAACCCCAACTCAGCTCCGATGATGTAATCCTAATTACAGCTGCATCACCTACTTTTATAAATGCTATGTGTAAGGTATACAATTGTAGGATTTCTTAGCATATTGACGTGTTTCTAAATGTTTTTTTTCAGTTATGCCTCGTTCTGGCATTAACAAAGCGGATAGTTTTTGCTACCTATGTGGAGAAGTTACTTTTGCGTCACAAAAGTGAAACTTGACTACCTTGACCGCCCCCCGAGGAAGCCCACCACGTGAAACGCGCGTCGGGGCGTCGATCACAGAAGACCATACATCTGTGCTATGGGTAAGTCCCTCTTATAGCTTGAGAACCATAGGATTAGGTACCTTGTTTGTACCGGACATTCCCTTCATGTGCACTTGGGACGTATGGTCTCTCAAAACTCATAGGATATTCCCACACAATTGAAACATTAACTTGCTGAGATGCATTTAACTATTTATTCATTTATATCATTGTGTTGACATAGCTGATGTATTTATTCTTCTGTGATTTTCACTGACTACTCACCTTATACCCATTTATCACAACTACTGTTTTTAATTTTTTGTTATCTAATAAAGTATCATTTTTATCATACTGATTGCTATTGTTTTTGGGGTTGACTATTATGAATATAGGTTAATAATGATAGTTGATATAGTATACCCCACTCCATTTATTGGATTATGAATGGTATATAACACCCATAGTGTTGGTTCTATGTTGTTTGATAAGGAAAGCCTACAACCTGTATTTTGGCTGCAGAATAGGAGATCAGGACAAGAGTTGGGCTCCACACTTATCCAGCAATACATGTGCATCACATCTTAGTGGTTGCATGGGAAGAGGCAATCTATGCGTTTTGCAGTCCCAATGATCTGGGGAAAGTCAACCGATCACACAACCAATTGATATTTCTGCATGGTGTTCCCCATTAGGAAATAAGTTTCAAGGAAGAAGAGTCAAGTGAGGAAGAAGAGGGCGCTTGGTGTCATGGAGCATCTTCCTCTCACGGCCCAGACTTTCTGTCAGCAACCTCAACTGACCACCAATATTTGTGGCCCCTCTGTGATTAATTAAAGGTGGTTGTCCTCTCATTTGGTCTCCAGGGTGGATACACAAAGTCCTGCTACTTTCTGAGAGTGGGATAGTTGTGCAAGAGAATATCCCTACAATAAAAGATCCTGGTCTCTCCGTCATTCACTTCATCCAGGAAAGAGTAACAATGTCCGGCATCCAGCACTTGTTCACTCACATAAGATTGTGTTACCACCATTGTATAGCAAGCTGGCCCTTATGAAGAACTTTGTAAAGGCAATAAATAAAAATGCAAGGATCTCATTGATAAATCTCCAAGGTTGAGTGAAGCAAAGATAAAGGAAGGAGTCTTTATTGGATCTCAGATTCGTAAACTTCTTCAAAATGAAGAGTTTCTCAGTTTGTTGCAGGGCAAAGAAAAGTCTGCATGGGTCGCGTTCACATTAGTGGGAACTCCAGAGCAAATAACTATGAAGAGTTGGTGGAAAATCTCCTCCAAACATATAAGGATCTTAGCTGTAATGTGTCCTTAAAGATTCATTTCTTACATTCTCATCTAGAACGTTTTCCACCAAACTGCGGAGCTGCGAGCGACGAGCACAGTGAGAGATATTGCAGCTATGGAGAAAAGATATCAAGGACAATGGAATCCATCAATGCTGCAGATTACTGAGGACGATTGTAAGAGATGATCCGATGCAGGAGGACAAGAGACAAGAAAAAAAGATGTCACAGAACGAGGAGCAAATGTTGCAGAGCGATTTCTGTAACTTTATAATTCACAATAGTGTTTACACGTTTTATTTATTGAAATTGTTACTAAGTTTCCTCTAAATAAATATCAGAAAATTGGCACAAAATATTCTGCATCTTTATAGTTACAAAAATAATAATGTTTCAAAGTGCTGGAACTTTTACGCATTAATTATATGTAGCAGTAAAAAGAAAAACTTTTCAATATCATAAAAACAAGAGACAACTACAAATTTTCATTCGATGGCCGACACTCACATATTCTTAAAATAATTGCTTTATTGATCCAGTAGTATAAAAGGCACAAAAAAATAGTTGAATACGACAACACAAAAATTAAAAAGGCAGAAAAGAAATATCCGCTTCGCTCCAAGGCAACATGTTTCAGATGTGCATGGTCCTTTGTCAAGCAGAGAACCATGCAGGTCTGAAACATGTTGCCTGGGAGCGCAGTGGATATTTCTTTTCTGCCTTTTTAATTTTTGTGTTGTTGTGTTCAACCATTTTTTGTGCCTTTTATACTACTGGATCAATAAAGTGATTATTTTAAGAAGATGTGAGTGCCGGCTATATGGTTTGGACTGTTGCTATTGCTGGAGTACTGTGCTCTGCACCCGGGCAGGTGAGCTGATTGCTCCTTTTTCCCATTTAAAATTTTTCATTGTCAGAATTGAATTCAGGAGGTGAAAATCATTAAGGAATTGCTCATTTCATCACTGAACCTGGCAACTTTTGAAAATATGTAGAATAGAGTTTCAGGCAACATCAGAACCTAGTGCATAATGAGCTAAGCTCCAGTTATTGATCATAGTTGTGGCCTAATGAAGCAGAGCTGCAGTGTAAAGCATGAGGCAGGGACATAATTGAGGACTAATTCTCTGATAGCATAGAAGGCTGATTTAAGACGACTTCAGACCCTACTAGACAATGCAGCTAAGCTCCAGTTTTTGATCATAGCTGAAGCCTAACGAAGCAGCGCTGCAGTGTAAAGCATGAGGCATGGCTGCATAAGTTTTTGTCACTTGTGACATAGTGAACTTTTACTCGTGCATCAAGTACATCTTGGTCATAAAAGCATTAGAACATCCTTTAAATAAATATAGCTATTATACTGATGATCTAAAACTATTCATCATTTCTGCTGTGAATAATTTACTAAAACATTTTTTTTTTCATTCAACAATGAATTTTTTATTCAAATAGAGGGAGCACCAATGGGATCCAGGTTCTCACCATTCCGCATAGTGGGAAGAATATTTTATTTATTCTAAAAATAAATCCTTTTCTATTTGACATGGTTTGGTATGGCCGCTACATCGATGACATTCTCATCATATGGTGGTGGTGGTGGGGTTGACGTGGTGGCCATCCCAAACTTCGTGAGATATCTAAATAGCAATAATTTAAACCTCAGATTCACATCCTCCCATTCAAATAAAAAGATGTTTTTTGGACACTGAATTGGAAGATAATGCATCTTTGAACGCTGTTGAGACAGTGATATATTGCAAACCTATGAGTGGTAACACGACTCTGCGAGCTGACAGCTGCCATCCTGAACACACAATCAGAGCCATCCCATACAGTGAACTCACACAAGCACGTCACATATGTTCTGACACACAAACGTCTACAAAAGAAAGTGGTCACATAAAAGGTAGATGAAGAAAACGGGGATACAAGGACAAGAATATAGAAAAATCACATAAAAAAGCTGCTAACATAACGCAAACCCATAAAACAATAAAAAGTAATTTGAAAAACAATTAATTTCCAACGTTTAGACACCATATAGCTTTCAATGTAACCAGATACAACACATCATAAAGAGATATTTGCCCGATTTTACATCAAGAGGAAATTAAAAAAAAAAACTTGATCAAGGTTATTGGGTGGCGGCTAAACTAGATTCATCATTGGGAAATCTTTTGTCTCCCAGTTTTTATAAAGATCATAAAATAAAAAAAAATATGGCTGTCAGCAAAAGGTGTTTTCAAATGTGGAAAAACCAATTACAGTATATGCCAATATGTAACAAATAATAATAAAAAAAAGCTATCAATATTCCTAAACCAAAAAAATGAGCGGAATATAAAGACCTTCATGGATTGTGACACAGATTCCCATCATTTACTGTATGGAATGTGTTGTTTGCCACCTGCACTATGCTGCATATAACATAAGAAAGTTTAAAAAGCACAAATCAGAACATATAGACATTAGAAAAGGCAATAACACTTCTTCAGGTGGAGCCAAACACTTTGTCCAGCTGCACAGAAATAGTATTGAAGGTTGGAATTGTTACGGGATAGAAAGGGTTACAAATCCCGAAAGGGAAAGCGATTGGAACACAAAAACTTTTCATACGAGAGATGATTTGGATTCTATTGATGATTACCAAAGAATGGATGAAATGATAAGAATGACACAATGTATTAACACTTAATCCTTAGGAATAATATAATCGTCTTTTTTAAAGAACGTGTGTAGAATGATAATAAGGTCTCATTTGATTGGTCCATAGTGGATGTAAATAGTTCCGTGATAACGGCAGGAGATCTCTATGATTAAGGAGGCAAAGGAGTAACTTTTTACGAATGTACAAATAAAAGAAAACAAAGTTTTAATCTTCTATGGAAGTGCCAGCTCCTTTTCTACACTTTTTTTCATGAAGCAGCGCTGCAGTGTAAAGCATCAGCAAGAACTGTTCTGGAGACCTTCTGATGACCCAGGAGGGGGATTTCAAAATATTTAAGACTCCAATTTACAATATAGGTAAGCTCCAGTTATCGGTCATAGCTGTAGCTTAATGAAGCAGCGCTGAAGTGTAAAGTATGAGGCATGGCTGTATACGCTTCTGATATCACAGGAGGGTGATTCTAGGTAATGATAGAAGGGTAGAATTGCACACGAGTAACCCATCAATGACTCCAGTACAACGAGGGGCAAAATCTGGAGAAAATAAAGACCCCTGTGTCTCCGGGAAGTAAATTCTGTCAGGACGCTGCACGTCACGGACAGGGGTAACATCCATGTGTGGAAAATGATATTTGCCTGTTACTCTCCTGCATCCTGGGAAAAGCCAAGAGGCTCCTGGGAAGGCAAATACGGGCGACGGGAAACCATCAGCCCCTCACTGCACAGAGACCACCGCACCTGTGTCATGTGACCAAGGATAAAGATCTGGATACAATGAAACATCCAATCTCCAGAGCAACCAATCACAGAGCAGCTTTTATTTTACCATTGTAGGGAGATAATTAACTCTGCATTCTGATTGGTTGCTATGAACCACAGCTAATAATAATAATAATAGTGCACCCAGGCTTGTGGTAATTCGCGGCAATTATGCATCTGTGTTGCGAGTCAGGAACATTTTACAAACACTAAATAATGACACGTCGTAAGATACCACCAAGAAAGCCAAGGATCATCCACAGTCAAGGTGTCCAAAAGCGCTGCCTATGTCACTCCCAATCCCATCCAAAAAGGCAGGGATGTGTTATGTCATCGGGTGGCCACGAGGAGCACTGTTGTCTACAGGTAATTTACACTGTGGGTGGTGAGTCCGAAAGGTTTCAGGTTAGAGTCTTGAGGTTTGGTCTTCTGGTTTGGGTTTTTTGTTCCAAGTTGGCTTTTAGGCCTTCTTTAATTGGGTCTTAAGGTTCGGACTTCTTATTAGGTTTAGTTGCCGAATGGTCACTTTCACGTTGGGTATTTTAAGACACAGACTTAAACTTTTGGTTTCAAGTTTAGTGATTGACCATGAAGCGTGAATCTCAGGTTGGGCTTTGAGTTTTGGACTTCAAATTGAGTTTGAAGCTTAAATGGTCACTTACAGAGTGGAGTTTGTAAGGTAATAATTCCACAGAATATATTTGTGGGTTAAGGGTGATTTTTGACCATAGATTCACAGTTTGGGATTCAGGTTGGATTTGTATCTTGAATTGTCACTTTCAATTTAGGGTTTCGGGAAAAGTTTTGCAGTCATGAGGTGCGTGTTTTAGGTTGAGTTTTGGATTCTAAATTGTGGGTTTCAGGTTGTGTTTTGGGCCTTGAGAAACTAGTTTGTGGTTCATTTTTGGGACTTGAGAAATTGTTTAAAAATTTGATTTTGGCTCTTAAGGTGTAAGATTCATGTTGGGTTGTAGGCCTTGAACTGCTGGATTCAGGTTGGGTTTAGGCCTTGAAGTGTGGCATTAAGGTTGGGTTTTAGGTCTTGAAGTGTGGTATTCAGGTTGAGTTTAGGTCTTGATGTGTGGGATTCCTGTGGGGTTTAGGCCTTGAAGTGTGGGATTCAGGTTGGGTTTTAGGTCTTGAAGTGTGGGATTCAGGTTGGGTTTTAGGTTTTGAAGTGTGGGATTCAGGTTGTGTTTTAGGTCTTGAAGTGTGGGATTCAGGTTGGGTTTAGGCCTTGAAGTGTGGCATTCAGGTTGGGTTTTAGGTCTTGAAGTGTGGGATTCAGGTTGGGTTTTAGGTCTTGAAGTGTGGGATTCAGGTTGGGTTTTAGGTCTTGAAGTGTGGCATTCAGGTTGGGTTTTAGGTTTTGAAGTGTGGCATTCAGGTTGGGTTTTAGGTCTTGAAGTGTGGGATTCAGGTTGAGTTTTAGATTTTGAAGTGTGGGATTCAGGTTGGGTTTAGGACTTGAAGTGTGGCATTCAGGTTGGGTTTTAGATCTTGAAGTGTGGGATTCAGTTTGGGTTTTAGGTCTTGTAGTGTGGGATTCAGGTTGGGGTTAGGCCTTAAAGTGTGGGATTCAAGTTGGGTTTTAGGTCTTGAAGTGAGGGATTCAGGTTGGGTTTTAGGTCTTGAGTGTGGGATTCAAGTTGGGGTTAGGTCTTGAAGTGTGGAATTCCTGTGAGGTTAAGGCCTTGAAGTGTGGTATTCAGGTTGGGTTTAGGCCTTGATGTGTGGGATTCCTGTGGGGTTTAGACCTTGAAGTGTAAGATTCAGGTTGGGTTTTAGGTCTTGAAGTGTAGGATTCAGGTTGGGTTTTAGGTCTTGAAGTGTGGGATTCAGGTTGTGTTTTAGGTCTTGAAGTGTGGGATTCAGGTTGGGTTTAGGCCTTGAAGTGTGGCATTCAGGTTGGGTTTTAGGTTTTGAAGTGTGGGATTCAGGTTGTGTTTTAGGTCTTGAAGTGTGGGATTCAGGTTGGGTTTTAGGCCTTGAAGTGTGGGATTCAGGTTGGGTTTTAGATGTTGAAGTGTGGGATTCAGGTTGGGTTTAGGCCTTGAAGTGTGGGATTCAGGTTGGGTTTAGGCCTTGAAGTGTGGCATTCAGGTTGGGTTTTAGGCCTTGAAGAGTGGGATTCAGGTTGGGTTTTAGGTGTTGAAGTATGGGATTCAGATTGGGTTTAGGCCTTGAAGTGTGGGATTCAGGTTGGGTTTAGGCCTTGAAGTGTGGCATTTAGGTTGGGTTTTAGATCTTGAAGTGTGGGATTCAGTTTGGGTTTTAGGTCTTGTAGTGTGGGATTCAGGTTGGGGTTAGGCCTTAAAGTGTGGGATTCAGGTTGGGTTTTAGGTCTTGAAGTGTGGGATTCAGGTTGGGTTTTAGGTCTTGAGTGTGGGATTCAAGTTGGGGTTAGGTCTTGAAGTGTGGAATTCCTGTGGGGTTTAGGCCTTGAAGTGTGGTATTCAGGTTGGGTTTAGGCCTTGATGTGTGGGATTCCTGTGGGGTTTAGACCTTGAAGTGTAAGATTCAGGTTGGGTTTTAGGTCTTGAAGTGTAGGATTCATGTTGGGTTTTAGGTCTTGAAGTGTGGGATTCAGGTTGGGTTTTAGGTCTTGAAGTGTGGGATTCAGGTTAGATTTAGGCCTTGAAGTGTGGGATTCAGGTTGGGTTTTAGGTCTTGAAGTGTGGGATTCAGGTTGGGTTTTAGGTCTTGAAGTGTGGGATTCAGGTTGGGTTTTAGGTCTTGAAGTGTGGGATTCAGGTTGGGTTTTAGGTCTTGAAGTGTGGGATTCAGGCTGGGTTTTAGGTTTTGAAGTGTGGGATTTAGGTTGTGTTTTAGGTCTTGAAGTGTGGGATTCAGGTTGGGTTTAGGCCTTGAAGCGTGGCATTCAGGTTGGGTTTTAGGTCTTGAAGTGTGGGATTCAGGTTGGGTTTTAGGTCTTAAAGTGTGGGATTCAGGTTGGGTTTTAGGTTTTGAAGTGTGGGATTCAGGTTGGGTTTTAGGTCTTGAAGTGTGGGATTCAGTTTGGGTTTTAGGTTTTGAAGTGTGGCATTCAGGTTGGGTTTTAGGCCTTGAAGTGTGGGATTTAGGTTGGGTTTTAGGTCTTGAAGTGTGGGATTCAGGTAGGGTTTAGGCCTTGAAGTGTGGGATTCAGTTTGGGTTTTAGGTCTTGAAGTGTGGGATTCAGGTCGGGATTAGGCCTTGATGTGTGGGATTCCTGTGGGGTTTAGACCTTGAAGTGTAAGATTCAGGTTGGGTTTTAGGTCATGATGTGTGGGATTCAGGTTGGGTTTTAGGTCTTAAAGTGTGGGATTCAGGTTGGTGTTAGGCCTTTAAGTGTGGGATTCAGGTTGGGGTTAAGTCTTCACATGTGGGATTCAGGTTGGAGTTTGGTCTTGAAGTGTGGGATTCCTGTGGGGTTTAGGCCTTGAAGTGTGGTATTCAGGTTGGGTTTAGACCTTAATGTGTGGGATTCAAGTTGGGGTTAGGTTTTGAAGTGTGGAATTTAGGTTGGGTTTTAGGTCTTGAAGTGTGGGATTCAGGTTGGGGTTAGGCTTTGAAGTGTGGGATTCCTGTGGGGTTTAGGCCTTGAAGTGTGGGATTCAGGTTGGGTTTAGGCCTTGATGTGTGGGATTCCTGTGGGGTTTAAGCCTTGAAGTATGGGATTCAGATTGGGTTTAGGCCTTGAAGTGTGGGATTCAGGTTAGGTTTAGGCCTTGAAGTGTGGGATTCAGGTTGGGTTTAGGTCTTGAAGTGTTGGATTCAGGTTGAGGTTTAGTCTTGAAGTGTGGGATTCCTGTGGGGTTTAGGCCTTGAAGTGTGGTATTCAGGTTGGGTTTAGGCCTTGAAGTGTGGGATTCAGGTTGGGTTTAGGCCTTGAAGTGTGGCATTTAGGTTGGGTTTTAGATCTTGAAGTGTGGGATTCAGTTTGGGTTTTAGGTCTTGTAGTGTGGGATTCAGGTTGGGGTTAGGCCTTAAAGTGTGGGATTCAAGTTGGGTTTTAGGTCTTAAGTGTGGGATTCAGGTTGGGTTTTAGGTCTTGAGTGTGGGATTCAAGTTGGGGTTAGGTCTTGAAGTGTGGAATTCCTGTGGGGTTTAGGCCTTGAAGTGTGGTATTCAGGTTGGGTTTAGGCCTTGATGTGTGGGATTCCTGTGGGGTTTAGACCTTGAAGTGTAAGATTCAGGTTGGGTTTTAGGTCTTGAAGTGTAGGATTCAGTTTGGGTTTTAGGTCTTGAAGTGTGGGATTCAGGTTGGGTTTTAGGTCTTGAAGTGTGGCATTCAGGTTGGGTTTTAGGTCTTGAAGTGTGGGATTCAGGTTGTGTTTTAGGTCTTAAAGTGTGGCATTAAGGTTGGGTTTTAGGTTTTGAAGTGTGGGATTCAGGTTGGGTTTTAGGTCTTGAAGTGTGGGATTCAGGTTGGGTTTAGGCCTTGAAGTGTGGGATTCAGGTTGGGTTTTAGGTCTTGAAGTGTGGGATTCAGGTTGGGTTTTAGGTCTTGAAGTGTGGGATTCAGGTTGGGTTTTAGGCCTTGAAGTGTGGCATTCAGGTTGGGTTTTAGGTCTTGAAGTGTGGGATTCAGGTTGTGTTTTAGGTCTTAAAGTGTGGCATTAAGGTTGGGTTTTAGGTTTTGAAGTGTGGGATTCAGGTTGGGTCTTAGGTCTTGAAGTGTGGGATTCAGTTTGGTTTTAGGTTTTGAACTGTGGCATTCAGGTTGGGTTTTAGGCCTTGAAGTGTGGGATTCAGGTTGGGTTTTAGGTCTTGAAGTGTGGGATTCAGGTAGGGTTTAGGCCTTGAAGTGTGGGATTCAGTTTGGGTTTTAGGTCTTGAAGTGTGGGATTCAGGTTGGGTTTAGGCCTTGATGTGTGGGATTCCTGTGGGGTTTAGACCTTGAAGTGTAAGATTCAGGTTGGGTTTTAGGTTTTGAAGTGTGGCATTAAGGTTGGGTTTTAGGTCTTGAAGTGTTGGATTCAGGTTGAGTTTTAGATTTTGAAGTGTGGGATTCAGGTTGGGTTTAGGACTTGAAGTGTGGCATTCAGGTTGGGTTTTAGATCTTGAAGTGTGGGATTCAGTTTGGGTTTTAGGTCTTGTAGTGTGGGATTCAGGTTGGGGTTAGGCCTTAAAGTGTGGGATTCAAGTTGGGTTTTAGGTCTTGAAGTGAGGGATTCAGGTTGGGTTTTAGGTCTTGAGTGTGGGATTCAAGTTGGGGTTAGGTCTTGAAGTGTGGAATTCCTGTGAGGTTTAGGCCTTGAAGTGTGGTATTCAGGTTGGGTTTAGGCCTTGATGTGTGGGATTCCTGTGGGGTTTAGACCTTGAAGTGTAAGATTCAGGTTGGGTTTTAGGTCTTGAAGTGTAGGATTCAGGTTGGGTTTTAGGTCTTGAAGTGTGGGATTCAGGTTGTGTTTTAGGTCTTGAAGTGTGGGATTCAGGTTGGGTTTAGGCCTTGAAGTGTGGCATTCAGGTTGGGTTTTAGGTTTTGAAGTGTGGGATTCAGGTTGTGTTTTAGGTCTTGAAGTGTGGGATTCAGGTTGGGTTTTAGGCCTTGAAGTGTGGGATTCAGGTTGGGTTTTAGATGTTGAAGTGTGGGATTCAGGTTGGGTTTAGGCCTTGAAGTGTGGGATTCAGGTTGGGTTTAGGCCTTGAAGTGTGGCATTCAGGTTGGGTTTTAGGCCTTGAAGAGTGGGATTCAGGTTGGGTTTTAGGTGTTGAAGTATGGGATTCAGGTTGGGTTTAGGCCTTGAAGTGTGGGATTCAGGTTGGGTTTAGGCCTTGAAGTGTGGCATTTAGGTTGGGTTTTAGATCTTGAAGTGTGGGATTCAGTTTGGGTTTTAGGTCTTGTAGTGTGGGATTCAGGTTGGGGTTAGGCCTTAAAGTGTGGGATTCAGGTTGGGTTTTAGGTCTTGAAGTGTGGGATTCAGGTTGGGTTTTAGGTCTTGAGTGTGGGATTCAAGTTGGGGTTAGGTCTTGAAGTGTGGAATTCCTGTGGGGTTTAGGCCTTGAAGTGTGGTATTCAGGTTGGGTTTAGGCCTTGATGTGTGGGATTCCTGTGGGGTTTAGACCTTGAAGTGTAAGATTCAGGTTGGGTTTTAGGTCTTGAAGTGTAGGATTCATGTTGGGTTTTAGGTCTTGAAGTGTGGGATTCAGGTTGGGTTTTAGGTCTTGAAGTGTGGGATTCAGGTTAGATTTAGGCCTTGAAGTGTGGGATTCAGGTTGGGTTTTAGGTCTTGAAGTGTGGGATTCAGGTTGGGTTTTAGGTCTTGAAGTGTGGGATTCAGGTTGGGTTTTAGGTCTTGAAGTGTGGGATTCAGGTTGGGTTTTAGGTCTTGAAGTGTGGGATTCAGGTTGGGTTTTAGGTTTTGAAGTGTGGGATTTAGGTTGTGTTTTAGGTCTTGAAGTGTGGGATTCAGGTTGGGTTTAGGCCTTGCAGTGTGGCATTCAGGTTGGGTTTTAGGTCTTGAAGTGTGGGATTCAGGTTGGGTTTTAGGTCTTAAAGTGTGGGATTCAGGTTGGGTTTTAGGTTTTGAAGTGTGGGATTCAGGTTGGGTTTTAGGTCTTGAAGTGTGGGATTCAGTTTGGGTTTTAGGTTTTGATGTGTGGCATTCAGGTTGGGTTTTAGGCCTTGAAGTGTGGGATTTAGGTTGGGTTTTAGGTCTTGAAGTGTGGGATTCAGGTAGGGTTTAGGCCTTGAAGTGTGGGATTCAGTTTGGGTTTTAGGTCTTGAAGTGTGGGATTCAGGTCGGGTTTAGGCCTTGATGTGTGGGATTCCTGTGGGGTTTAGACCTTGAAGTGTAAGATTCAGGTTGGGTTTTAGGTCTTGATGTGTGGGATTCAGGTTGGGTTTTAGGTCTTAAAGTGTGGGATTCAGGTTGGTGTTAGGCCTTTAAGTGTGGGATTCAGGTTGGGGTTAGGTCTTCACATGTGGGATTCAGGTTGGAGTTTGGTCTTGAAGTGTGGGATTCCTGTGGGGTTTAGGCCTTGAAGTGTGGTATTCAGGTTGGGTTTAGACCTTGATGTGTGGGATTCAAGTTGGGGTTAGGTTTTGAAGTGTGGAATTTAGGTTGGGTTTTAGGTCTTGAAGTGTGGGATTCAGGTTGGGGTTAGGCTTTGAAGTGTGGGATTCCTGTGGGGTTTAGGCCTTGAAGTGTGGGATTCAGGTTGGGTTTAGGCCTTGATGTGTGGGATTCCTGTGGGGTTTAAGCCTTGAAGTATGGGATTCAGATTGGGTTTAGGCCTTGAAGTGTGGGATTCAGGTTAGGTTTAGGCCTTGAAGTGTGGGATTCAGGTTGGGTTTAGGTCTTGAAGTGTTGGATTCAGGTTGAGGTTTAGTCTTGAAGTGTGGGATTCCTGTGGGGTTTAGGCCTTGAAGTGTGGTATTCAGGTTGGGTTTAGGCCTTGAAGTGTGGGATTCAGGTTGGGTTTAGGCCTTGAAGTGTGGCATTTAGGTTGGGTTTTAGATCTTGAAGTGTGGGATTCAGTTTGGGTTTTAGGTCTTGTAGTGTGGGATTCAGGTTGGGGTTAGGCCTTAAAGTGTGGGATTCAAGTTGGGTTTTAGGTCTTAAGTGTGGGATTCAGGTTGGGTTTTAGGTCTTGAGTGTGGGATTCAAGTTGGGGTTAGGTCTTGAAGTGTGGAATTCCTGTGGGGTTTAGGCCTTGAAGTGTGGTATTCAGGTTGGGTTTAGGCCTTGATGTGTGGGATTCCTGTGGGGTTTAGACCTTGAAGTGTAAGATTCAGGTTGTGTTTTAGGTCTTGAAGTGTAGGATTCAGGTTGGGTTTTAGGTCTTGAAGTGTGGGATTCAGGTTGGGTTTTAGGTCTTGAAGTGTGGGATTCAGGTTGGGTTTAGGCCTTGAAGTGTGGGATTCAGGTTGGGTTTTAGGTCTTGAAGTGTGGGATTCAGGTTGGGTTTTAGGTCCTGAAGTGTGGGATTCAGGTTGGGTTTAGGCCTTGAAGTGTGGGATTCAGGTTGGGTTTTAGGTCTTGAAGTGTGGGATTCAGGTTGGGTTTTAGGTCTTGAAGTGTGGGATTCAGGTTGGGTTTTAGGGCTTGAAGTGTGGCATTCAGGTTGGGTTTTAGGTCTTGAAGTGTGGGATTCAGGTTGTGTTTTAGGTCTTAAAGTGTGGGATTCAGGTTGGGTTTTAGGTTTTGAAGTGTGGGATTCAGGTTGGGTTTTAGGTCTTGAAGTGTGGGATTCAGTTTGGTTTTAGGTTTTGAACTGTGGTATTCAGGTTGGGTTTTAGGCCTTGAAGTGTGGGATTCAGTTTGGGTTTTAGGTCTTGAAGTGTGGGATTCAGGTTGGGTTTAGGCCTTGATGTGTGGGATTCCTGTGGGGTTTAGACCTTGAAGTGTAAGATTCAGGTTGGGTTTTAGGTCTTGAAGTGTGGGATTCAGGTTGGGTTTTAGGTCTTAAAGTGTGGGATTCAGGTTGGTGTTAGGCCTTTAAGTGTGGGATTCAGGTTGGGGTTAGGTCTTCACATGTGGGTTTCAGGTTGGAGTTTGGTCTTGAAGTGTGGGATTTCTGTGGGGTTTAGGCCTTGAAGTGTGGTATTCAGGTTGGGTTTAGACCTTGATGTGTGGGATTCAAGTTGGGGTTAGGTTTTGAAGTGTGGGATTCAGGTTGGGTTTTAGGTCTTGAAGTGTGGGATTCAGGTTGGGTTTTAGGTCTTGAAGTGTGGGATTCAGTTTGTGTTTTAGGTTTTGAAGTGTGGCATTCAGGTTGGGTTTTAGGCCTTGAAGTGTGGGATTCAGGTTGGGTTTTAGGTCTTGAAGTGTGGGATTCAGGTAGGGTTTAGGCCTTGAAGTGTGGGATTCAGTTTGGGTTTTAGGTCTTGAAGTGTGTGATTCAGGTTGGGTTTAGGCCTTGATGTGTGGGATTCCTGTGGGGTTTAGACCTTGAAGTGTAAGATTCAGGTTGGGTTTTAGGCCTTGAAGTGTGGGATTCAGGTTGGGTTTTAGGTCTTAAAGTGTGGGATTCAGGTTGGTGTTAGGCCTTTAAGTGTGGGTTTCAGGTTGGAGTTTGGTCTTGAAGTGTGGGATTCCTGTGGGGTTGAGGCCTTGAAGTGTGGGATTTAGGTTGGGTTTTAGGTCTTGAAGTGTGGGATTCAGGTTGGGGTTAGGCTTTGAAGTGTGGGATTCCTGTGGGGTTTAGGCCTGGAAGTGTGGGATTCAGGTTGGGTTTAGGCCTTGATGTGTGGGATTCCTGTGGGGTTTAGGCCTTGAAGTATGGGATTCAGATTGGGTTTAGGCCTTGAAGTGTGGGATTTAGGTTGGGTTTAGGCCTTGAAGTGTGGGATTCAGGTTGGGTTAGGCCTTGAAGTGTGGGATTCAGGTTGGGCTTAGGGCTTGAAGTGTGGGATTCAGGTTGGGGTTAGGTCTTGAAGTGTGGGATTCAGGTTGAGGTTTGGTCTTGAAGTGTGGGATTCCTGTGGGGTTTAGGCCTTGAAGTGTGGTATTCAGGTTGGGTTTAGGCCTTGATGTGTGGGATTCCTGTGGGGTTTAGGCCTTGAAGTGTGTAGCATTGGCGTCTCTGCATTGGCGTCTCTGCCTCCTGCCGGGCAGAGACGCTGTTCCTCTCACCGCCGCGGTCCAGGTCCGGTGTCCTCCTGCCTCTGCTGCTGCTGTGGCGCGCAACGCGCGCAGCTTCCCGGGCACTGTCCTTAGGGCCCGCGCGCTCCCTCCCTCTTAAAGGGGCCGCGTGCGCCGTCCTACAGAGTCCCCGACCAACGGCCGGAGGACTTCTCCTATATAAGGCACCTCCTCCAAAATGGAGGTGCCTGTGCAAGGTTGTTTTTCCGTGTGCTAACACTTGCTTCAGCCCTCTGGTCCCGCGGCCTGTCAGTTTAGCCCGCCAGTCTGTCTAACAGTCCTGCTCGCTAACCTGCTGTGCTCACCAGCCAGCCTACCTTGAGCACCCGTCTGTTACCTGTCATGCCCACCAGCCTGCCTACCTGGAGAACCTGCCTGTTACCTGTCGTGCTCACTAGCCAGACTACCTGGAGCACCTGCCCGTAACCTGCCATGCCCGCCAGCCTGCCTACCTGGAGCATCTGCCAGTTACCTGTCATGCCCGCCAGCCAGCCTACCTAGAGCACCTGCCAGTTACCTGCCGTGCCCGCCTGCTTGCCTACCCGGAGCACCCATCTGGCTATCTGCCGAACCAGCCTGCTTATCTACTCGGACCACCTGTCAGCTTTCCTGCCGTGCTCATCCGCTGTACCAGTCAGTTCCTGCCATCTGTCCCGTGGAAGTCACCTGCTCTCACACAAGGTCGGTCCAAGAGTGGCACCTGGTCCACCTGCCCGGTCCCTCCCTGGTTCACGGAGTCGACTAAGCCGCCATGTGACCTTGGTCAGGCCGAGTAGGCACTTAGTAATGCCCCTCTGGTCCCTCCTTGCACCGAAGCACAGAGGTTCCACCACCCGGACCCATAACAAAGTGTGGTATTCAGGTTGAGTTGAGGCCTTGATGTGTGGGATTCCTGTGGGGTTTAGGCCTTGAAGTGTGGCACTCAGGTTGAGTTTTAGGTCTTGAAGTGTGGGATTCAGGTTGGGTTTAGGCCTTGAAGTGTGGCATTCAGGTTGGGTTTTAGGTCTTGAAGTGTGGGATTCCTGTGGGGTTTAGGTCTTGAAGTGTAGGATTCAGGTTGAGTTTTAGGTCTTGAAGTGTGGGATTCAGGTTGGGTTTTAGGTCTTGAAGTGTGGGATTCAGGTTGGGTTTTAGGTCTTGAAGTGTGGGATTCCTGTGGGGTTTAGGCCTTGAAGTGTGCCATTCAGTTTGGGTTTTAGGTCTTGAAGTGTGGGATTCAGGTTGCGTTTAGGCCTTGAAGTATGGGATTCCTGTGAGGTTTAGGCACTGAAGTGTGGGATTTAGGTTGGCTTTAGATTCTTGAGGAACATATTTCATGTTTTGTTTTGAGGTGCATGATTCGGGTTGGTTTTTAAGCCTTAAGGTACATGACTTCAGGTCAGGTGTGGGCATTCAAGAGACAACCGCCATATATATTACATTTAATATACCCAGTGTAATAAGCCTCCTCACAAGTCTCCATGCCATATCACAACGACTACACAACCAGCTGTCAATTGGCTTATTTAGGATTAATGTCTGTTAAAAAGCCCCAAGAGCCAGGTCTGGTATCTGCTGTGCCATTCTACAAGAGCTCGTGGGAAATGACGCAGGTTATCAGTGTCATTTTGCAAGAAGGTGAAAAAAAAAAAAAAAATCTTCAAGAACAGCTCTGATACCCAATATCCTTCACACACAGCAATCTGTGCCGCCCGTGACACCTGCAGCCGGCACAGAAAGAGCTTAAAATAACCACAAAGAGATAAAAAGAGCCTAAAATAATCACAAAACTCCAAGCAGGAGACAACTGCAACATTGTATCTCATCTACATTGTATCTCATCTACATTGTATCCCATCTACATTGTATCTCATCTACATTGTATCACATCTACATTGTATCTCATCTACATTGTATCTCATCTACATTGTATCACATCTACATTGTATCACAATTACATTGTATCTCATCTACATTGTATCTCATCTACATTGTACCACATCTACATTGTATCTCATCTACATTGTATCACATCTACATTGTATCTCATCTACATTGTATCACATCTACATTGTATCACAATTACATTGTATCTCATCTACATTGTATCTCATCTACATTGTACCACATCTACATTGTATCACATTTACATTATATCTCACCTACATTGTATCACACGTACATTGTATCTCATCTACATTGTATCTCATCTACATTGTATCCCATCTACATTGTATCTCATCTACATTGTATCACATCTACATTGTATCTCATCTACATTGTATCTCATCTACATTGTATCACATCTACATTGTATCACAATTACATTGTATCTCATCTACATTGTATCTCATCTACATTGTACCACATCTACATTGTATCTCATCTACATTGTATCACATCTACATTGTATCTCATCTACATTGTATCACATCTACATTGTATCACAATTACATTGTATCTCATCTACATTGTATCTCATCTACATTGTACCACATCTACATTGAATCTAATCTACATTGTATCACATCTACATTGTATCTCATCTACATTGTATCACATCTACATTGTATTACATCTACACTGTATCTCATCTACATTGTATCTCATCTACATTGTATCTCATCTACATTGTATCACATCTACATTGTATTACATCTACACTGTATCTCATCTACATTGTATCTCATCTACATTGTATCTCATCTACATTGTACCACATCTACATTGTATCTCATCTACATTGTACCACATCTACATTGTATCTCATCTACATTGTACCACATCTACATTGTATCTCATCCACATTTTATCACATCTACATTGTATCTCATCCACATTGTACCACATCTACATTGTATCTCATCTACATTGTACCACATCTACATTGTATCTCATCTACATTGTACCACATCTACATTGTATCTCATCTACATTGTACCACATCTACATTGTATCTCATCCACATTTTATCACATCTACATTGTATCTCATCTACATTGTACCACATCTACATTGTATCTCATCTACATTGTACCACATCTACATTGTATCTCATCCACATTTTATCACATCTACATTGTATCTCATCCACATTGTATCTCATCTACATTGTATCACATCTACATTGTATCTCATCTACATTGTATCACATCTACATTGTATCTCATCTACATTGTATCACATCTACATTGTATCTCATCTACATTGTATCTCATCCACATTGTATCTCATCTACATTGTATCACATCTACATTGTATTACATCTACACTGTATCTCATCTACATTGTATCTCATCTACATTGTACCACATCTACATTGTATCTAATCTACATGGTACCACATCTACATTGTATCTCATCTACATTTTACCATATCTACATTGTATCTCATCTACATTGTACCACATCTACATTGTATCACATCTACATTGTATCTCATCTACATTGTATCACATCTACATTGTATCACATCTACATTGTATCTCATCTACATTGTATCACATCTACATTGTATCTCATCTACATTGTACCACATCTACATTGTATCTCATCTACATTGTATCACATCTACATTGTATCACATCTACATTGTATCTCATCTACATTGTACCACATCTACATTGTATCACATCTACATTGTATCTCATCTACATTGTATCTCATCTACATTGTATCACATCTACATTGTATCACATCTACATCGTATCACATCTACATTGTATCACATCTACATTGTATCTCATCTACATTGTATCACATCTACATTGTATCTCATCTACATTATACCACATCTACATTGTATCTCATCTACATTGTATCACATCTACATTGTATCACATCTACATTGTATCTCATCTACATTGTACCACATCTACATTGTATCACATCTACATTGTATCTCATCTACATTGTATCTCATCTACATTGTATCACATCTACATTGTATCACATCTACATTGTATCTCATCCACATTGTATCTCATCCACATTGTATCTCATCGACATTGTATCACATCTACATTGTATCTCATCTACATTGTATCTCACCTACATTGTACCACATCTACATTGTATCTAATCTACATTGTACCACATCTACATTGTATCTCATCTACATTGTACCACATCTACATTGTATCTAATCTACATTGTACCACATCTACATTGTATCTCATCTACATTGTACCACATCTACATTGTATCTCATCTACATTGTACCACATCTACATTGTATCTCATCTACATTGTATCTCATCTACATTGTATCACATTTACATTATATCTCATCTACATTGTATCTCATGTACATTGTATCACATCTACATTGTATCACATCTACATTGTATCTCATCTACATTGTACCACATCTACATTGTATCTCATCTACATTGTATCACATCTACATTGTATCACATCTACATTGTATCTCATCTACATTGTACCACATCTACATTGTATCACATCTACATTGTATCTCATCTACATTGTATCTCATCTACATTGTATCACATCTACATTGTATCTCATCCACATTGTATCTCATCCACATTGTATCTCATCGACATTGTATCACATCTACATTGTATCTCATCTACATTGTATCTCACCTACATCGTATCTCATCTACATTGTACCACATCTACATTGTATCTAATCTACATTGTACCACATCTACATTGTATCTCATCTACATTGTACCACATCTACATTGTATCTAATCTACATTGTACCACATCTACATTGTATCTCATCTACATTGTACCACATCTACATTGTATCTCATCTACATTGTACCACATCTACATTGTATCTCATCTACATTGTATCTCATCTACATTGTATCACATTTACATTATATCTCATCTACATTGTATCTCATGTACATTGTATCACATCTACATTGTATCACATCTACATTGTATCTCATCTACATTGTACCACATCTACATTGTATCTCATCTACATTGTATCACATCTACATTGTATCACATCTACATTGTATCTCATCTACATTGTACCACATCTACATTGTATCACATCTACATTGTATCTCATCTACATTGTATCTCATCTACATTGTATCACATCTACATTGTATCTCATCCACATTGTATCTCATCCACATTGTATCTCATCTACATTGTATCACATCTACATTGTATCTCATCTACATTGTATCTCACCTACATTGTACCACATCTACATTGTATCTCATCTACATTGTACCACATCTACATTGTATCTAATCTACATTGTACCACATCTACATTGTATCTCATCTACATTGTACCACATCTACATTGTATCTCATCTACATTGTACCACATCTACATTGTATCTCATCTACATTGTATCTCATCTACATTGTATCTCATCTACATTGTATCACATTTACATTATATCTCATCTACATTGTATCTCATGTACATTGTATCACATCTACATTGTATTTCATCTACATTGTATCTCATCTACATTGTATCACATTTACATTATATCTCATCTACATTGTATCTCATCTACATTGTATCACATCTACACTGTATCTCATTTACATTGTATCTCATTCACATTGTATCACATCTACATTGTATCACATCTACATTGTATCTCATCTACATTGTATCTAATTTACATTGTATCACATCTACATTGTATCTCATCTACATTGTATCACATTTACATTGTATCACATCTACATTGTATCTCATCTACATTGTATCTCATCCACATTGTATCACATCTACATTGTATCACATCTACATTGTATCTCATCTACATTGTATCACATTTACATTGTATCACATCTACATTGTATCTCATCTACATTGTATCTCATCTACATTGTATCTCATCTACATTGTATCACATCCACATTGTATCACATCTACATTGTATCTCATCTACATTGTATCACATCTACATTGTATCACATCTACATTGTATCTCATCTACATTGTATCACATCTACATTGTATCTCATCTACATTGTATCACATCTACATTGTATCTCATCTACATTGTATCACATCTACATTGTATCTCATCTACATTGTATCACATCTACATTGTATCTCATCTACATTGTATCACATCTACATTGTATCTCATCTACATTGTATCACATCTACATTGTATCACATCTACATTGTATCTCATCTACATTGTACCACATCTACATTGAATCTAATCTACATTGTATCACATCTACATTGTATCTCACCTACATTGTATCTCATCTACATTGTATCTCATCTACATTGTATCACATCTACATTGTATCTCATCCACATTGTATCACATCTACATTGTATCTCATCTACATTGTATCACATCTACATTGTATCTCACCCACATTGTATCTCACCCACATTGTATCACATCCACATTGTATCACATCCACATTGTATCTCATCTACATTGTATCACATCCACATTGTATCACATCCACATTGTATCTCATCTACATCGTATCACATCTACATCGTATCACATCTACATCGTATCTCATCTACATCGTATCACATCTACATCGTATCTCATCTACATCGTATCACATCTACACCGTATCACATCTACATCGTATCTCATCTACATCGTATCACATCTACATCGTATCTCATCTACATCGTATCACATCTACATCGTATCTCATCTACATCGTATCTCATCTACATCGTATCACATCTACATCGTATCTCATCTACATCGTATCTCATCTACATCGTATCACATCTACATCGTATCTCATCTACATCGTATCTCATCTACATCGTATCTCATCTACATAGTATCTCACCTACATCGTATCTCACCTATATTGTATCTCATCTACATCGTATCTCATCTACATTGTATCTCACCTACATCGTATCTCATCCACATCGTATCTCATCTACATCGCATCACATCTACATCGTATCTCACCCACATTGCTTCTCATCTACATTGTATCACATCTACATTGTATCTCATCTACATTGTATCTCATCTACATTGTATCTCATCCACATCGTATCTCATCTACATCGTATCTCACCCACATCGTATCTCATCTACATCGTATCACATCTACAATGTATCTCATCCACATCGTATCACATCTACATCGTATCTCATCCACATCGTATCTCATCTACATCGTATCTCATCTACATCGCATCACATCTACATCGTATCTCACCCACATTGTTTCTCATCTACATTGTATCACATCTACATTGTATCTCATCTACATTGTATCTCATCTACATTGTATCTCATCTACATTGTATCTCATCCACATCGTATCACATCTACATTGTATCTCACCCACATTGTTTCTCATCTACATCATATCTCATCTACATTGTATCTCATCTACATCGTATCACATCTACATTGTATCTCATCTACATTGTATCTCATCTACATTGTATCACATCTACATCGTATCTCATCTACATCGTATCACATCTACATTGTATCTCATCTACATCGTATCTCATCTACATCGTATCTCATCTACATCGTATCACATCTACATTGTATCTCATCTACATTGTATCACATCTACATTGTATCTCACCTACATCGTATCTCACCCACATTGTTTCTCATCTACATTGTATCACATCTACATTGTATCACATCTACATTGTATATCACCTAGATTGTATCTCACCTACATTGTATCTCACCCACATTGTATCACACGTACATTGTATCACATCTACATTGTATCTCATCTACATTGTATCACATCTACATTGTATCTCATCTACATTGTATCACATCTACATTGTATCTCATCTACATCGTATCTCATCTACATTGTATCTCATCTACATCGTATCACATCTACATCGTATCTCATCTACATCGTATCTCATCTACATCGTATCTCATCTACATTGTATCACATCTACATTGTATCTCATCTACATTGTATCACATCTACATTGTATCTCATCTACATCGTATCACATCTACATCGTATCTCATCTACATCGTATCTCATCTACATCGTATCTCATCTACATCGTATCACATCTACATTGTATCTCATCTACATCGTATCTCATCTACATCGTATCTCATCTACATCGTATCACATCTACATTGTATCTCATCTACATTGTATCACATCTACATTGTATCTCACCTACATCGTATCTCACCCACATTGTTTCTCATCTACATCGTATCACATCTACATTGTATCTCATCTACATTGTATCTCATCTACATTGTATCACATCTACATTGTATCTCATCTACATTGTATCTCATCCACATTGTATCTCACCTACATTGTATCACATCTACATCGTATCTCATCTACATCGTATCACATCTACATTGTATCTCATCTACATTGTATCTCATCTACATCGTATCACATCTACATCGTATCTCATCTACATCGTATCACATCTACATTGTATCTCATCTACATCGTATCTCATCTACATCGTATCTCATCTACATCGTATCACATCTACATTGTATCTCATCTGCATTGTATCACATCTACATTGTATCTCATCTACATCGTATCTCATCTACATCGTATCTCACCTACATCATATCTCACCCACGTTGTATCTCATCTACATCGTATCTCATCTACATCGTATCTCACCTACATCATATCTCACCCACATTGTTTCTCATCCACATTGTATCACATCTACATTGTATCTCATCTACATCGTATCTCATCTACATCGTATCTCATCTACATCGTATCACATCTACATCGTATCTCATCTACATCGTATCCCATCTACATCGTATCTCATCTACATCGTATCACATCTACATCGTATCACATCTACATCGTATCACATCTACATCGTATCTCATCTACATCGTATCACATCTACATCGTATCTCATCTACATCGTATCTCATCTACATCGTATCTCATCTACATCGTATCTCATCTACATCGTATCTCATCTACATCGTATCACATCTACATCGTATCTCATCTACATCGTATCTCATCTACATCGTATCTCATCTACATCGTATCTCATCTACATCGTATCACATCTACATCGTATCTCATCTACATTGTATCACATCTACATCGTATCTTATCTACATCGTATCTCATCTACATCGTATCTCATCTACATCGTATCTCATCTACATCGTATCACATCTACATCGTATCTCATCTACATCGTATCTCACCTACATCGTATCTCATCTACATTGTATCTCATCTACATCGTATCACATCTACATTGTATCACATCTACATCGTATCTCATCTACATTGTATCTCATCTACATCGTATCACATCTACATTGTATCTCATCTACATTGTATCTCATCTACATTGTATCACATCTACATCGTATGTCATCTACATCGTATCACATCTACATTGTATCTCATCTACATTGTATCACATCTACATCGTATCACATCTACATCGTATGTCATCTACATCGTATCACATCTACATTGTATCTCATCTACATTGTATCACATCTACATTGTATCACATCTACATCGTATGTCATCTACATCGTATCACATCTACATTGTATCTCATCTACATTGTATCACATCTACATCGTATCACATCTACATCGTATGTCATCTACATCGTATCACATCTACATTGTATCTCATCTACATTGTATCTCATCTACATTGTATCACATCTACATCGTATGTCATCTACATCGTATCACATCTACATTGTATCTCATCTACATTGTATCACATCTACATTGTATCACATCTACATCGTATGTCATCTACATCGTATCACATCTACATTGTATCTCATCTACATTGTATCACATCTACATCGTATCTCATCTACATCGTATCTCATCTACATCGTATCACATCTACATTGTATCTCATCTACATTGTATCACATCTACATTGTATCTCACCTACATCGTATCTCATCTACATTGTATCTCACCTACATTGTATCTCATCCACATTGTATCACATCCACATTGTTTCTCATCTACATCGTATCTCATCTACATTGTATCTCACCTACATTGTACCACATCTACATTGAATCTAATCTACATTGTATCACATCTACATTGTATCTCACCTACATTGTATCTCATCTACATTGTATCACATCTACATTGTATCTCAACTACATTGTATCACATCTACATTGTATCTCACCTACATTGTATCTCAACTACATTGTATCACATCTACATTGTATCTCATCTACATTGTATCTCATCCACATTGTATCTCATCCACATTGTATCACATCTACATTGTATCTCATCTACATTGTATCACATCTACATCGTATCTCATCCACATCGTATCTCATCTACATTGTATCACATCTACATTGTATCTCAACTACATTGTATCACATCTACATTGTATCTCATCTACATTGTATCTCATCCACATTGTATCTCATCCACATTGTATCACATCTACATTGTATCTCATCTACATTGTATCACATCTACATTGTATCTCATCTACATTGTACCACATCTACATTGTATCACATCTACATTGTATCTCATCTACATTGTACCACATCTACATTGAATCTAATCTACATTGTATCACATCTACATTGTATCTCACCTACATTGTATCTCATCTACATTGTATCACATCTACATTGTATCTCAACTACATTGTATCACATCTACATTGTATCTCATCTACATTGTATCTCATCCACATTGTATCTCATCCACATTGTATCACATCTACATTGTATCTCATCTACATTGTATCACATCTACATTGTACCACATCTACATTGTATCACATCTACATTGTATCTCATCTACATCGTATCACATCTACATTGTATCACATCTACATTGTATCACATCTACATTGTATCACATCTACATTGTATCTCATCTACATCGTATCACATCTACATTGTATCACATCTACATCGTATCACATCTACATTGTATCAAATCTACATTGTATCTCATCTACATTGTATCTCATCTACATTGTATCACATCTACATTGTATCACATCTACATTGTATCTCATCTACATTGTATCTCATCTACATTGTATCACATCTACATTGTATCACATCTACATTGTATCTCATCTACATTGTATCTCATCTACATTGTATCACATCTACATTGTATCACATCTACATTGTATCTCATCTACATTGTATCACATCTACATTGTATCACATCTACATTGTATCACATCTACATTGTATCACATCTACATCGTATCACATCTACATTGTATCACATCTACATTGTATCTCATCTACATTGTATCACATCTACATTGTATCACATCTACATTGTATCACATCTACATTGTATCTCATCTACATCGTATCACATCTACATTGTATCACATCTACATCGTATCACATCTACATTGTATCTCATGTACATTGTATCACATCTACATCGTATCACATCTACATTGTATCACATCTACATTGTATCTCATCTACATTGTATCACATCTACATTGTATCACATCTACATTGTATCACATCTACATTGTATCTCATCTACATCGTATCACATCTACATTGTATCACATCTACATTGTATCTCATCTACATCGTATCACATCTACATTGTATCACATCTACATTGTATCTCATCTACATTGTATCACATCTACATTGTATCACATCTACATTGTATCACATCTACATTGTATCTCATCTACATCGTATCACATCTACATTGTATCACATCTACATTGTATCTCATCTACATCGTATCACATCTACATTGTATCACATCTACATTGTATCTCATCTACATCGTATCACATCTACATTGTATCACATCTACATTGTATCTCATCTACATTGTATCACATCTACATTGTATCACATCTACATTGTATCACATCTACATCGTATCACATCTACATTGTATCACATCTACATTGTATCTCATCTACATTGTATCACATCTACATTGTATCACATCTACATTGTATCACATCTACATTATATCTCATCTACATCGTATCACATCTACATTGTATCACATCTACATTGTATCACATCTACATTGTACCACATCTACATTGAATCTAATCTACATTGTATCACATCTACATTGTATCTCACCTACATTGTATCTCATCTACATTGTATCACATCTACATTGTATCTCAACTACATTGTATCACATCTACATTGTATCTCATCTACATTGTATCTCATCCACATTGTATCTCATCCACATTGTATCACATCTACATTGTATCTCATCTACATTGTATCACATCTACATTGCATCTCATCTACATTGTACCACATCTACATTGTATCACATCTACATTGTATCTCATCTACATTGTATCACATCTACATTGTATCACATCTACATTGTATCTCACCTACATTGTATCTCACCTACATTGTATCTCACCTACATTGTATCACATCTACATTGTACCACATCTACATTGTATCACATCTACATTGTATCTCATCTACATTGTATCTCATCTACATTGTATCACATCTACATTGTATCACATCCACATTGTATCACATCTACATTGTATCTCATCCACATTGTATCACATCTACATTGTATCTCATCTACATTGTATCACATCTACATTGTATCTCACCCACATTGTATCTCATCTACATTGTATCTCATCTACATTGTATCACATCTAAATTGTATCTCATCCACTTTGTATCTCACCCACATTGTATCTCATCTACATCGTATCTCATCTACATCGTATCTCATCTAAATCGTATCACATCTACATCGTATCTCATCTACATCGTATCTCATCTACATCGTATCACATCTACATCGTATCTCATCTACATTGTATCTCATCTACATTGTATCTCATCTACATCGTATCTCATCTACATCGTATCACATCTACATCGTATCTCACCTACATCGTATCTCATCTACATTGTATCTCATCTACATTGTATCTCATCCACATCGTATCTCATCTACATCGTATCTCATCTACATTGTATCTCATCTACATTGAATCTCATCCACATCGTATCTCATCTACATCGTATCTCATCTACATCGTATCTCATCTACATCGTATCACATCTACATCGTATCTCATCTACATCGTATCTCATCTACATTGTATCTCATCTACATCGTATCTCATCTACATCGTATCACACCTACATCGTATCTCATCCACATCGTATCTCATCTACATCGTATCACATCTACATCGTATCCCATCTACATCGTATCTCATCTACATCGTATCTCATCTACATTGTATCTCATCTACATCGTATCTCATCTACATCGTATCACACCTACATCGTATCTCATCCACATCGTATCTCATCTACATCGTATCTCATCTACATAGTATCTCACCTACATCGTATCTCATCCACATCGTATCTCATCTACATCGTATCTCATCTACATCGTATCACATCTACATCGTATCCCATCTACATCGTATCTCATCTACATCGTATCTCATCTACATCGTATCTCATCTACATCGTATCACATCTACATTGTATCTCATCTACATCGTATCTCATCTACATTGTATCTCACCTACATCGTATCACATCTACATTGTATCTCATCTACATCGTATCACATCTACATTGTATCTCATCTACATCGTATCTCATCTACATCGTATCACATCTACATTGTATCTCATCTACATCGTATCACATCTACATCGTATCTCATCTACATCGTATCACATCTACATCGTATCTCACCTACATTGTATCTCATCTACATCGTATCTCATCTACATCGTATCTCATCTACATCGTATCTCATCTACATTGTATCTCATCTACATCGTATCACATCTACATCGTATCACATCTACATTGTATCACATCTACATCGCATCTCATCTACATTGTATCACATCTACATTGTATCTCATCTACATCGTATCTCATCTACATCGTATCACATCTACATCGTATCACATCTACATCGCATCTCATCTACATTGTATCACATCTACATTGTATCACATCTACATCGTATCTCATCTACATCGTATCTCATCTACATCGTATCACATCTACATTGTATCTCATCTACATCGTATCTCATCTACATCGTATCACATCTACATTGTATCTCATCTACATTGTATCTCATCTACATTGTATCACATCTACATTGTATCTCATCTACATCGTATCTCATCTACATCGTATCACATCTACATTGTATCTCATCTACATTGTATCACATCTACATCGTATCACATCTACATCGTATCTCATCTACATCGTATCACATCTACATCGTATCTCATCTACATCGTATCACATCTACATTGTATCTCATCTACATTGTATCACATCTACATTGTTTCTCATCTACATCGTATCTCACCTACATCGTATCTCATCTACATCGTATCACATCTACATCGTATCTCATCTACATTGTATCTCATCTACATCGTATCTCATCTACATCGTATCTCATCTACATCGTATCTCATCTACATCGTATCACATCTACATTGTATCTCATCTACATCGTATCTCATCTACATTGTATCTCACCTACATCGTATCACATCTACATTGTATCTCATCTACATCGTATCACATCTACATTGTATCTCATCTACATCGTATCTCATCTACATCGTATCACATCTACATTGTATCTCATCTACATCGTATCACATCTACATCGTATCTCATCTACATCGTATCACATCTACATCGTATCTCACCTACATTGTATCTCATCTACATCGTATCTCATCTACATCGTATCTCATCTACATCGTATCTCATCTACATTGTATCTCATCTACATCGTATCACATCTACATCGTATCACATCTACATTGTATCACATCTACATCGTATCTCATCTACATCGTATCTCATCTACATCGTATCTCATCTACATTGTATCTCATCTACATCGTATCACATCTACATCGTATCACATCTACATCGTATCACATCTACATCGCATCTCATCTACATTGTATCACATCTACATTGTATCTCATCTACATCGTATCTCATCTACATCGTATCACATCTACATCGTATCACATCTACATCGCATCTCATCTACATTGTATCACATCTACATTGTATCACATCTACATTGTATCTCATCTACATCGTATCTCATCTACATCGTATCACATCTACATTGTATCTCATCTACATCGTATCTCATCTACATCGTATCACATCTACATTGTATCTCATCTACATTGTATCTCATCTACATTGTATCACATCTACATTGTATCTCATCTACATCGTATCTCATCTACATCGTATCACATCTACATTGTATCTCATCTACATTGTATCACATCTACATCGTATCACATCTACATCGTATCTCATCTACATCGTATCACATCTACATCGTATCTCATCTACATCGTATCACATCTACATTGTATCTCATCTACATTGTATCACATCTACATTGTTTCTCATCTACATCGTATCTCACCTACATCGTATCTCATCTACATCGTATCACATCTACATCGTATCTCATCTACATTGTATCTCATCTACATTGTATCACATCTACATCGTATCTCATCTACATCGTATCACATCTACATTGTATCACATCTACATTGTATCTCATCCACATTGTATCACATCTACATTGTATCTCACCTACATTGTATCACATCTACATTGTATCTCATCTACATCGTATCACATCTACATCGTATCACATCTATATTGTATCTCATCTACATTGTATCTCATCTACATTGTATCACATCTACACTGTATCACATCTATATTGTATCTCATCTACATTGTATCACATCTACATTGTATCTCATCTACATCGTATCACATCTACATCGTATCACATCTACATTGTATCTCATCTACATCGTATCACATCTACATCGTATCTCATCTACATCGTATCACATCTACATTGTATCTCATCTACATCGTATCTCATCTACATCGTATCACATCTACATTGTATCTCATCTACATCGTATCACATCTACATCGTATCTCATCTACATCGTATCACATCTACATCGTATCTCACCTACATTGTATCTCATCTACATCGTATCTCATCTACATCGTATCTCATCTACATCGTATCTCATCTACATTGTATCTCATCTACATCGTATCACATCTACATCGTATCACATCTACATTGTATCACATCTACATCGTATCTCATCTACATCGTATCTCATCTACATCGTATCTCATCTACATTGTATCTCATCTACATCGTATCACATCTACATCGTATCACATCTACATCGTATCACATCTACATCGCATCTCATCTACATTGTATCACATCTACATTGTATCTCATCTACATCGTATCTCATCTACATCGTATCACATCTACATCGTATCACATCTACATCGCATCTCATCTACATTGTATCACATCTACATTGTATCACATCTACATTGTATCTCATCTACATCGTATCTCATCTACATCGTATCACATCTACATTGTATCTCATCTACATCGTATCTCATCTACATCGTATCACATCTACATTGTATCTCATCTACATTGTATCTCATCTACATTGTATCACATCTACATTGTATCTCATCTACATCGTATCTCATCTACATCGTATCACATCTACATTGTATCTCATCTACATTGTATCACATCTACATCGTATCACATCTACATCGTATCTCATCTACATCGTATCACATCTACATCGTATCTCATCTACATCGTATCACATCTACATTGTATCTCATCTACATTGTATCACATCTACATTGTTTCTCATCTACATCGTATCTCACCTACATCGTATCTCATCTACATCGTATCACATCTACATCGTATCTCATCTACATTGTATCTCATCTACATTGTATCACATCTACATCGTATCTCATCTACATCGTATCACATCTACATTGTATCACATCTACATTGTATCTCATCCACATTGTATCACATCTACATTGTATCTCACCTACATTGTATCACATCTACATTGTATCTCATCTACATCGTATCACATCTACATCGTATCACATCTATATTGTATCTCATCTACATTGTATCTCATCTACATTGTATCACATCTACACTGTATCACATCTATATTGTATCTCATCTACATTGTATCACATCTACATTGTATCTCATCTACATCGTATCACATCTACATCGTATCTTATCTACATCGTATCTCATCCACATCGTATCACATCTACATTGTATCTCATCTACATCGTATCACATCTACATTGTATCCCATCTACATCGTATCTCATCTACATCGTATCTCACCTACATCGTATCACATCTACATCGTATCTCATCCACATCGTATCACATCTACATTGTATCTCATCTACATCGTATCTCATCTACATCGTATCACATCTACACTGTATCACATCTATATTGTATCTCATCTACATTGTATCACATCTACATTGTATCTCATCTACATCGTATCACATCTACATCGTATCTCATCTACATCGTATCTCATCCACATCGTATCACATCTACATTGTATCTCATCTACATTGTATCACATCTACATTGTATCCCATCTACATCGTATCTCATCTACATCGTATCTCATCTACATCGTATCACATCTACATTGTATCTCATCTACATCGTATCACATCTACATCGTATCTCATCTACATCGTATCACATCTACATCGTATCTCATCCACATCGTATCACATCTACATTGTATCACATCTACATTGTATCACATCTACATCGTATCTCATCCACATCGTATCTCATCCACATCGTATCACATCTACATTGTATCTCATCTACATTGTATCACATCTACATTGTATCACATCCACATTGTATCACATCTACATTGTATCTCACCTACATTGTATCTCACCCACATTGTATCACACGTACATTGTATCACATCTACACTGTATCACATCTATATTGTATCTCATCTACATTGTATCACATCTACATTGTATCTCATCTACATCGTATCACATCTACATCGTATCACATCTACATTGTATCTCATCTACATCGTATCTCATCTACATCGTATCACATCTACATCGTATCTCATCTACATTGTATCTCATCTACATCGTATCTCATCTACATCGTATCACATCTACATCGTATCACATCTACATTGTATCTCATCTACATCGTATCTCATCTACATCGTATCACATCCACATCGTATCACATCTACATTGTATCTCATCTACATCGTATCTCATCTACATCGTATCACATCCACATCGTATCACATCTACATTGTATCACATCTACATCGTATCTCATCTACATCGTATCTCATCTACATCGTATCACATCCACATCGTATCACATCTACATTGTATCACACGTACATTGTATCACATCTACATCGTATCACATCTACATTGTATCTCATCTACATCGTATCTCATCTACATCGTATCACATCTACATCGTATCTCATCTACATTGTATCTCATCTACATCGTATCTCATCTACATCGTATCACATCTACATCGTATCACATCTACATTGTATCTCATCTACATCGTATCTCATCTACATCGTATCACATCCACATCGTATCACATCTACATTGTATCTCATCTACATCGTATCTCATCTACATCGTATCACATCCACATCGTATCACATCTACATTGTATCACATCTACATCGTATCTCATCTACATCGTATCTCATCTACATCGTATCACATCCACATCGTATCACATCTACATTGTATCACATCTACATCGTATCTCATCTACATCGTATCATATCTACATCGTATCTCATCCACATCGTATCACATCTACATTGTATCTCATCTACATCGTATCTCATCTACATCGTATCACATCCACATCGTATCACATCTACATTGTATCACATCTACATCGTATCTCATCTACATTGTATCTCATCCACATCGTATCTCATCCACATCGTATCACATCTACATTGTATCACATCTACATTGTATCTCATCTACATCGTATCACATCTACATCGTATCTCATCTACATCGTATCACATCTACATCGTATCTCATCCACATCGTATCACATCTACATTGTATCTCATCTACATCGTATCTCATCTACATCGTATCACATCTACATTGTATCACATCTACATCGTATCTCATCTACATTGTATCACATCTACATCGTATCTCATCCACATCGTATCACATCTACATCGTATCTCATCTACATTGTATCTCATCCACATCGTATCACATCTACATCGTATCTCATCTACATCGTATCACATCTACATTGTATCTCACCCACATTGTATCTCACCTACATTGTATCTCACCCACATTGTATCACACGTACATTGTATCACATCTACACTGTATCTCATCTACATTGTATCACATCTATATTGTATATCATCTACATTGTATCACATCTACATTGTATCTCATCTACATCGTATCACATCTACATCGTATCACATCTACATCGTATCTCATCCACATCGTATCTCATCTACATTGTATCACATCTACATTGTATCTCAACTACATTGTATCACATCTACATTGTATCTCATCTACATTGTATCTCATCCACATTGTATCTCATCCACATTGTATCACATCTACATTGTATCTCATCTACATTGTATCACATCTACATTGTATCTCATCTACATTGTACCACATCTACATTGAATCTAATCTACATTGTATCACATCTACATTGTATCTCACCTACATTGTATCTCATCTACATTGTATCACATCTACATTGTATCTCAACTACATTGTATCACATCTACATTGTATCTCATCTACATTGTATCTCATCCACATTGTATCTCATCCACATTGTATCACATCTACATTGTATCTCATCTACATTGTATCACATCTACATTGTATCACATCTACATTGTATCACATCTACATTGTATCACATCTACATTGTATCTCATCTACATTGTATCTCATCCACATTGTATCACATCTACATTGTATCTCATCTACATCGTATCACATCTACATTGTATCACATCTACATTGTATCACATCTACATTGTATCTCATCTACATCGTATCACATCTACATTGTATCACATCTACATCGTATCACATCTACATTGTATCACATCTACATTGTATCTCATCTACATTGTATCTCATCTACATTGTATCACATCTACATTGTATCTCATCTACATTGTATCTCATCTACATTGTATCACATCTACATTGTATCACATCTACATTGTATCACATCTACATTGTATCTCATCTACATTGTATCTCATCTACATTGTATCACATCTACATTGTATCACATCTACATTGTATCTCATCTACATTGTATCACATCTACATTGTATCACATCTACATTGTATCACATCTACATCGTATCACATCTACATTGTATCTCATCTACATCGTATCACATCTACATTGTATCACATCTACATCGTATCACATCTACATTGTATCTCATGTACATCGTATCTCATCTACATCGTATCACATCTACATTGTATCACATCTACATCGTATCACATCTACATTGTATCTCATGTACATTGTATCACATCTACATTGTATCACATCTACATTGTATCTCATCTACATCGTATCACATCTACACGGTATCACATCTACATCGTATCACATCTACATTGTATCTCATGTACATTGTATCACATCTACATCGTATCACATCTACATTGTATCACATCTACATTGTATCTCATCTACATTGTATCACATCTACATTGTATCACATCTACATTGTATCACATCTACATTGTATCTCATCTACATCGTATCACATCTACATTGTATCACATCTACATTGTATCTCATCTACATCGTATCACATCTACATTGTATCACATCTACATTGTATCTCATCTACATTGTATCACATCTACATTGTATCACATCTACATTGTATCACATCTACATTGTATCACATCTACATCGTATCACATCTACATTGTATCACATCTACATTGTATCTCATCTACATTGTATCACATCTACATTGTATCACATCTACATTGTATCACATCTACATTGTATCTCATCTACATCGTATCACATCTACATTGTATCACATCTACATTGTATCACATCTACATTGTACCACATCTACATTGAATCTAATCTACATTGTATCACATCTACATTGTATCTCACCTACATTGTATCTCATCTACATTGTATCACATCTACATTGTATCTCAACTACATTGTATCACATCTACATTGTATCTCATCTACATTGTATCTCATCCACATTGTATCTCATCCACATTGTATCACATCTACATTGTATCTCATCTACATTGTATCACATCTACATTGCATCTCATCTACATTGTACCACATCTACATTGTATCACATCTACATTGTATCTCATCTACATTGTATCACATCTACATTGTATCACATCTACATTGTATCACATCTACATTGTATCTCACCTACATTGTATCTCACCTACATTGTATCTCACCTACATTGTATCACATCTACATTGTACCACATCTACATTGTATCACATCTACATTGTATCTCATCTACATTGTATCTCATCTACATTGTATCACATCTACATTGTATCACATCCACATTGTATCACATCTACATTGTATCTCATCCACATTGTATCACATCTACATTGTATCTCATCTACATTGTATCACATCTACATTGTATCTCACCCACATTGTATCTCATCTACATTGTATCTAATCTACATTGTATCACATCTACATTGTATCTCATCTACATCGTATCTCATCTACATCGTATCTCATCTAAATCGTATCACATCTACATCGTATCTCATCTACATCGTATCTCATCTACATCGTATCACATCTACATCGTATCTCATCTACATTGTATCTCATCTACATTGTATCTCATCTACATCGTATCTCATCTACATCGTATCACATCTACATCGTATCTCACCTACATCGTATCTCATCTACATCGTATCTCATCTACATTGTATCTCATCCACATCGTATCTCATCTACATCGTATCTCATCTACATTGTATCTCATCTACATTGAATCTCATCCACATCGTATCTCATCTACATCGTATCTCATCTACATCGTATCACATCTAGATCGTATCTCATCTACATCGTATCTCATCTACATTGTATCTCATCTACATCGTATCTCATCTACATCGTATCACACCTACATCGTATCTCATCCACATCGTATCTCATCTACATCGTATCACATCTACATCGTATCCCATCTACATCGTATCTCATCTACATCGTATCTCATCTACATTGTATCTCATCTACATCGTATCTCATCTACATCGTATCACACCTACATCGTATCTCATCCACATCGTATCTCATCTACATCGTATCTCATCTACATAGTATCTCACCTACATCGTATCTCATCCACATCGTATCTCATCTACATCGTATCTCATCTACATCGTATCACATCTACATCGTATCCCATCTACATCGTATCTCATCTACATCGTATCTCATCTACATCGTATCTCATCTACATCGTATCACATCTACATTGTATCTCATCTACATCGTATCACATCTACATTGTATCTCATCTACATCGTATCTCATCTACATCGTATCACATCTACATTGTATCTCATCTACATCGTATCACATCTACATCGTATCTCATCTACATCGTATCACATCTACATCGTATCTCACCTACATTGTATCTCATCTACATCGTATCTCATCTACATCGTATCTCATCTACATCGTATCTCATCTACATTGTATCTCATCTACATCGTATCACATCTACATCGTATCACATCTACATTGTATCACATCTACATCGCATCTCATCTACATTGTATCACATCTACATTGTATCTCATCTACATCGTATCTCATCTACATCGTATCACATCTACATTGTATCACATCTACATCGCATCTCATCTACATTGTATCACATCTACATTGTATCACATCTACATCGTATCTCATCTACATCGTATCACATCTACATTGTATCTCATCTACATCGTATCTCATCTACATCGTATCACATCTACATTGTAACTCATCTACATCGTATCTCATCTACATCGTATCACATCTACATTGTATCTCATCTACATTGTATCTCATCTACATTGTATCACATCTACATTGTATCTCATCTACATCGTATCTCATCTACATCGTATCACATCTACATTGTATCTCATCTACATTGTATCACATCTACATCGTATCACATCTACATCGTATCTCATCTACATCGTATCACATCTACATCGTATCTCATCTACATCGTATCACATCTACATTGTATCTCATCTACATTGTATCACATCTACATTGTTTCTCATCTACATCGTATCTCATCTACATTGTATCTCATCTACATCGTATCACATCTACATCGTATCTCATCTACATCGTATCACATCTACATTGTATCTCATCTACATTGTATCACATCTACATTGTATCTCACCTACATCGTATCTCATCTACATCGTATCACATCTACATTGTATATCATCTACATTGTATCACATCTACATTGTATCACATCTACATTGTATCTCATCCACATTGTATCTCATCTACATTGTATCTCATCTACATCGTATCACATCTACATTGTATCACATCTACATTGTATCTCATCCACATTGTATCTCATCTACATTGTATCTCATCTACATCGTATCACATCTACATTGTATCACATCTACATTGTATCTCATCCACATTGTATCACATCTACATTGTATCTCACCTACATTGTATCACATCTACATTGTATCTCATCTACATCGTATCACATCTACATCGTATCACATCTATATTGTATCTCATCTACATTGTATCTCATCTACATTGTATATCATCTACATTGTATCACATCTACATTGTATCACATCTACATTGTATCTCATCCACATTGTATCTCATCTACATTGTATCTCATCTACATCGTATCACATCTACATTGTATCACATCTACATTGTATCTCATCCACATTGTATCACATCTACATTGTATCTCACCTACATTGTATCACATCTACATTGTATCTCATCTACATCGTATCACATCTACATCGTATCACATCTATATTGTATCTCATCTACATTGTATCTCATCTACATTGTATCACATCTACACTGTATCACATCTATATTGTATCTCATCTACATTGTATCACATCTACATTGTATCTCATCTACATCGTATCACATCTACATCGTATCTTATCTACATCGTATCTCATCCACATCGTATCACATCTACATTGTATCTCATCTACATCGTATCACATCTACATCGTATCACATCTACATCGTATCTCATCTACATCGTATCTCATCTACATCGTATCACATCTACATCGTATCTCATCCACATCGTATCACATCTACATTGTATCTCATCTACATCGTATCTCATCTACATCGTATCACATCTACACTGTATCACATCTATATTGTATCTCATCTACATTGTATCACATCTACATTGTATCTCATCTACATCGTATCTCATCCACATCGTATCACATCTACATTGTATCTCATCTACATCGTATCTCATCTACATCGTATCACATCTACACTGTATCACATCTATATTGTATCTCATCTACATTGTATCACATCTACATTGTATCTCATCTACATCGTATCTCATCCACATCGTATCACATCTACATTGTATCTCATCTACATTGTATCACATCTACATTGTATCCCATCTACATCGTATCTCATCTACATCGTATCTCATCTACATCGTATCACATCTACATCGTATCTCATCCACATCGTATCACATCTACATTGTATCTCATCTACATCGTATCTCATCTACATCGTATCACATCTACATTGTATCTCATCTACATCGTATCACATCTACATCGTATCTCATCTACATCGTATCACATCTACATCGTATCTCATCCACATCGTATCACATCTACATTGTATCACATCTACATCGTATCTCATCCACATCGTATCTCATCCACATCGTATCACATCTACATTGTATCTCATCTACATTGTATCACATCTACATTGTATCACATCCACATTGTATCACATCTACATTGTATCTCATCTACATTGTATCTCATCTACATTGTATCTCACCTACATTGTATCTCACCCACATTGTATCACACGTACATTGTATCACATCTACACTGTATCACATCTATATTGTATCTCATCTACATTGTATCACATCTACATTGTATCTCATCTACATCGTATCACATCTACATCGTATCACATCTACATCGTATCACATCTACATTGTATCTCATCTACATCGTATCTCATCTACATCGTATCACATCTACATCGTATCTCATCTACATTGTATCTCATCTACATCGTATCTCATCTACATCGTATCACATCTACATCGTATCACATCTACATTGTATCTCATCTACATCGTATCTCATCTACATCGTATCACATCCACATCGTATCACATCTACATTGTATCTCATCTACATCGTATCTCATCTACATCGTATCACATCCACATCGTATCACATCTACATTGTATCACATCTACATCGTATCTCATCTACATCGTATCTCATCTACATCGTATCACATCCACATCGTATCACATCTACATTGTATCACATCTACATCGTATCTCATCTACATCGTATCATATCTACATCGTATCTCATCCACATCGTATCACATCTACATTGTATCTCATCTACATCGTATCTCATCTACATCGTATCACATCCACATCGTATCACATCTACATTGTATCACATCTACATCGTATCTCATCTACATTGTATCTCATCCACATCGTATCTCATCCACATCGTATCACATCTACATTGTATCACATCTACATTGTATCTCATCTACATCGTATCACATCTACATCGTATCTCATCTACATCGTATCACATCTACATCGTATCTCATCCACATCGTATCACATCTACATTGTATCTCATCTACATCGTATCTCATCTACATCGTATCACATCTACATTGTATCACATCTACATCGTATCTCATCTACATTGTATCACATCTACATCGTATCTCATCCACATCGTATCACATCTACATCGTATCTCATCTACATTGTATCTCATCCACATCGTATCACATCTACATCGTATCTCATCTACATTGTATCTCATCTACATCGTATCACATCTACATTGTATCTCACCCACATTGTATCTCACCTACATTGTATCTCACCCACATTGTATCACACGTACATTGTATCACATCTACACTGTATCTCATCTACATTGTATCACATCTATATTGTATATCATCTACATTGTATCACATCTACATTGTATCTCATCTACATCGTATCACATCTACATCGTATCTCATCTACATCGTATCACATCTACATCGTATCTCATCCACATCGTATCACATCTACATTGTATCTCATCTACATTGTATCACATCTACATTGTATCTCACCTACATTGTATCACATCTACATTGTATCTCATCTACATTGTATCTCATCCACATTGTATCTCATCCACATTGTATCACATCTACATTGTATCTCATCTACATTGTATCACATCTACATTGTATCTCATCTACATTGTACCACATCTACATTGTATCTCATCTACATTGTACCACATCTACATTGAATCTAATCTACATTGTATCACATCTACATTGTATCTCATCTACATTGTATCACATCTACATTGTATCTCATCTACATTGTATCTCATCTACATTGTATCTCATCTACATTGTATCACATCTAAATTGTATCTCATCCACATTGTATCACATCTACATTGTATCTCATCCACATTGTATCACATCTACATTGTATCTCATCTACATTGTATCACATCTACGTTGTATCACATCCACATTGTATCACATCTACATCGTATCTCATCTAAATCGTATCACATCTACATCGTATCACATCTACATCGTATCTCATCTACATCGTATCTCATCTACATTGTATCTCACCCACATTGTATCTCATCTACATTGTATCTCATCTACATTGTATCACATCTAAATTGTATCTCATCCACATTGTATCACATCTACATTGTATCTCATCCACATTGTATCACATCTACATTGTATCTCATCTACATTGTATCACATCTACATTGTATCACATCCACATTGTATCACATCTACATTGTATCTCACCTACATTGTATCTCATCTACATTGTATCACATTCACATTGTATCACATCTACATTGTATCTCATCCACATTGTATCACATCTACATTGTATCTCATCTACATTGTATCACATCTACATTGTATCTCACCCACATTGTATCTCACCCACATTGTATCTCATCTACATTGTATCTCATCTACATTGTATCACATCTACATTGTATCTCACCCACATTGTATCTCACCCACATTGTATCTCATCTACATTGTATCTCATCTACATCGTATCTCATCTAAATCGAATCACATCTACATCGTATCTCATCTACATCGTATCACATCTACATCGTATCACATCTACATTGTATCTCATCTACATCGTATCTCATCTACATCGTATCTCATCTACATCGTATCTCATCCACATCGTATCTCACCTACATCGTATCTCATCTACATCGTATCACATCTACATCGTATCTCATCTACATCGTATCTCATCTACATCGTATCTCATCTACATCGTATCTCATCCACATCGTATCTCACCTACATCGTATCTCATCTACATCGTATCACATCTACATCGTATCTCATCTACATCGTATCTCATCTACATCGTATCTCACCTACATCGTATCTCATCTACATCGTATCTCATCTACATCGTATCTCATCTACATCGTATCTCATCCACATCGTATCTCACCTACATCGTATCTCATCCACATCGTATCTCACCTACATCGTATCTCATCTACATCGTATCTCATCTACATCGTATCTCACCTACATCGTATCTCATCTACATCGTATCTCATCTACATCGTATCTCATCTACATCGTATCTCATCTACATCGTATCTCATCTACATTGTATCACATCTACATCGTATCTCATCTACATCGTATCTCATCCACATCGTATCTCATCTACATCGTATCTCATCTACATCGTATCTCACCTACATCGTATCTCATCTACATCGTATCTCATCTACATCGTATCTCATCTACATCGTATCTCATCCACATCGTATCTCACCTACATCGTATCTCATCCACATCGTATCTCACCTACATCGTATCTCATCTACATCGTATCTCATCTACATCGTATCTCACCTACATCGTATCTCATCTACATCGTATCTCATCTACATCGTATCCCATCTACATCGTATCTCACCTACATCGTATCTCATCTACATCGTATCTCATCTACATCGTATCACATCTACATCGTATCTCATCTACATCGTATCACATCTACATCGTATCTCATCTACATCGTATCTCATCCACATCGTATCTCACCTACATCGTATCTCATCTACATCGTATCTCATCCACATCGTATCTCACCTACATCGTATCTCATCTACATCGTATCACATCTACATCGTATCACATCTACATCGTATCTCATCTACATCGTATCTCACCTACATCGTATCTCATCTACATCGTATCTCATCCACATCGTATCTCATCCACATCGTATCTCACCTACATCGTATCTCATCTACATCGTATCTCATCTACATCGTATCTCATCTACATCGTATCACATCTACATCGTATCTCACCTACATTGTATCTCATCTACATCGTATCTCATCTACATCGTATCTCATCTACATCGTATCACATCTACATCGTATCTCATCTACATCGTATCTCATCTACATCGTATCTCACCTACATCGTATCTCATCTACATCGTATCTCATCTACATTGTATCTCACCTACATCGTATCTCATCTACATCGTATCACATCTACATCGTATCTCACCTACATTGTATCTCATCTACATCGTATCTCATCTACATCGTATCTCATCTACATCGTATCTCATGTACATCGTATCTCATCCACATCGTATCTCATCTACATCGTATCTCATCTACATTGTATCTCATCTACATCGTATCTCATCTACATCGTATCTCACCTACATCGTATCTCATCTACATCGTATCCCATCTACATCGTATCCCATCTACATCGTATCTCATCTACATCGTATCTCATCTACATCGTATCTCACCTACATCGTATCTCATCTACATCGTATCTCACCTACATCGTATCTCATCTACATCGTATCTCATCTACATCGTATCTCATCTACATCGTATCTCATCTACATTGTATCACATCTACATTGTATCTCATCTACATTGTATCACATCTACATTGTATATCACCTACATTGTATCTCACCTACATCGTATCTCATCTACATCGTATCTCACCTACATCGTATCTCATCTACATCGTATCTCATCTACATCGTATCTCATCTACATCGTATCCCATCTACATCGTATCCCATCTACATCGTATCTCATCTACATCGTATCTCACCTACATCGTATCTCACCTACATCGTATCTCATCTACATCGTATCTCATCTACATCGTATCTCATCTACATCGTATCTCATCTACATCGTATCTCACCTACATCGTATCTCATCTACATCGTATCTCATCTACATCGTATCTCATCTACATCGTATCCCATCTACATCGTATCCCATCTACATCGTATCTCATCTACATCGTATCTCACCTACATCGTATCTCACCTACATCGTATCTCACCTACATCGTATCTCATCTACATCGTATCTCATCTACATCGTATCTCATCTACATTGTATCACATCTACATTGTATCTCATCTACATTGTATCACATCTACATTGTATATCACCTACATCGTATCTCACCTACATCGTATCTCATCTACATCGTATCTCACCTACATCGTATCTCATCTACATCGTATCTCATCTACATTGTATCACATCTACATCGTATCTCATCTACATCGTATCACATCTACATTGTATCCCATCTACATCGTATCCCATCTACATCGTATCTCATCTACATCGTATCTCATCTACATCGTATCACATCTACATTGTATCACATCCACATCGTATCTCATCTACATCGTATCACATCTACATCGTATCTCATCTACATCGTATCTCATCTACATCGTATCACATCTACATCGTATCTCATCTACATCGTATCACATCTACATCGTATCTCATCTACATCGTATCTCATCTACATCGTATCTCATCTACATCGTATCTCATCTACATCGTATCTCATCTACATCGTATCTCATCTACATCGTATCACATCTACATCGTATCACATCTACATCGTATCTCATCTACATCGTATCTCATCTACATCGTATCACATCTACATTGTATCACATCTACATCGTATCTCATCTACATCGTATCTCATCTACATCGTATCTCATCTACATCGTATCACATCTACATCGTATCTCATCTACATCGTATCTCATCTACATCGTATCTCATCTACATCGTATCCCATCTACATCGTATCTCATCTACATCGTATCCCATCTACATCGTATCTCATCTACATCGTATCTCATCTACATCGTATCCCATCTACATCGTATCACATCTACATCGTATCTCATCTACATCGTATCTCATCTACATCGTATCACATCTACATCGTATCTCATCTACATCGTATCTCATCTACATCGTATCACATCTACATTGTATCTCATCTACATCGTATCACATCTACATCGTATCTCATCTACATTGTATCTCATCTACATCGTATCTCATCTACATCGTATCACATCTACATCGTATCTCATCTACATCGTATCTCATCTACATCGTATCTCATCTACATCGTATCACATCTACATCGTATCTCATCTACATCGTATCCCATCTACATCGTATCTCATCTACATCGTATCTCATCTACATCGTATCCCATCTACATCGTATCACATCTACATCGTATCTCATCTACATCGTATCTCATCTACATCGTATCACATCTACATCGTATCTCATCTACATTGTATCTCACCTACATCGTATCTCATCTACATCGTATCACATCTACATCGTATCTCATCTACATCGTATCTCATCTACATCGTATCTCATCTACATCGTATCACATCTACATCGTATCTCATCTACATCGTATCTCATCTACATTGTACCACATCTACATTGTATCTCATCTACATTGTATCACATCTACATTGTATCTCATCTACATTGTATCACATCTACATTGTATCTCATCTACATTGTATCACATTTATATTGTATCTCATCTACATTGTATCACATTTATATTGTATCCAATCTACATTGTATCTCATCTACATTGTACCACATCTACATTGTATCTCATCTACATCGTATCTCACCTACATCGTATCTCATCTACATCGTATCTCATCTACATCGTATCTCATCTACATCGTATCTCACCTACATCGTATCTCATCTACATCGTATCTCATCTACATCGTATCTCATCTACATCGTATCACATCTACATCGTATCTCATCTACATTGTATCTCATCTACATTGTACCACATCTACATTGTATCTCATCTACATTGTATCACATCTACATTGTATCTCATCTACATTGTATCACATCTACATTGTATCTCATCTACATTGTATCACATTTATATTGTATCTCATCTACATTGTATCACATTTATATTGTATCCAATCTACATTGTATCTCATCTACATTGTACCACATCTACATTGTATCTCATCTACATCGTATCTCACCTACATCGTATCTCATCTACATCGTATCTCATCTACATCGTATCTCATCTACATTGTATCTCATCTACATCGTATCTCATCTACATCGTATCACATCTACATCGTATCTCATCTACATCGTATCTCATCTACATCGTATCTCATCTACATCGTATCTCATCTACATCGTATCTCACCTACATCGTATCTCATCTACATCGTATCTCATCTACATCGTATCTCATCTACATCGTATCTCATCTACATCGTATCTCATCTACATCGTATCACATCTACATCGTATCTCATCTACATCGTATCACATCTACATCGTATCACATCTACATCGTATCTCATCTACATCGTATCTCATCTACATCGTATCACATCTACATTGTATCTCATCTACATTGTATCTCATCTACATTGTATCTCATCTACATCGTATCTCATCTACATTGTATCTCATCTACATTGTATCACATCTACATTGTATCTCATCTACATGGTATCTCATCTACATCGTATCTCATCTACATTGTATCTCACCTACATCGTATCTCATCCACATCGTATCTCATCTACATCGTATCTCATCTACATCGCATCACATCTACATCGTATCTCATCTACATCGTATCTCATCCACATCGTATCTCATCTACATCGTATCTCATCTACATCGTATCTCATCTACATCGTATCTCATCTACATCGTATCACATCTACATCGTATCTCATCTACATCGTATCTCATCTACATCGTATCTCATCTACATCGTATCACATCTACATCGTATCTCATCTACATCGTATCTCATCTACATCGTATCTCATCTACATCGTATCCCATCTACATCGTATCTCATCTACATCGTATCCCATCTACATCGTATCTCATCTACATCGTATCTCATCTACATCGTATCCCATCTACATTGTATCACATCTACATCGTATCTCATCTACATCGTATCTCATCTACATCGTATCACATCTACATCGTATCTCATCTACATCGTATCTCATCTACATCGTATCACATCTACATCGTATCTCATCTACATCGTATCACATCTACATCGTATCTCATCTACATCGTATCTCATCTACATCGTATCACATCTACATCGTATCTCATCTACATCGTATCTCATCTACATCGTATCTCATCTACATCGTATCTCATCTACATCGTATCTCATCTACATCGTATCACATCTACATCGTATCTCATCTACATCGTATCCCATCTACATCGTATCTCATCTACATCGTATCTCATCTACATCGTATCCCATCTACATCGTATCCCATCTACATCGTATCTCATCTACATCGTATCTCATCTACATCGTATCACATCTACATCGTATCTCATCTACATTGTATCTCACCTACATCGTATCTCATCTACATCGTATCACATCTACATCGTATCTCATCTACATCGTATCTCATCTACATCGTATCACATCTACATCGTATCTCATCTACATCGTATCCCATCTACATTGTATCTCATCTACATTGTACCACATCTACATTGTATCTCATCTACATTGTATCACATCTACATTGTATCTCATCTACATTGTATCACATCTACATTGTATCTCATCTACATTGTATCACATTTATATTGTATCTCATCTACATTGTATCACATTTATATTGTATCCAATCTACATTGTATCTCATCTACATTGTATCACATCTACATCGTATCTCATCTACATCGTATCCCATCTACATTGTATCTCATCTACATTGTACCACATCTACATTGTATCTCATCTACATTGTATCACATCTACATTGTATCTCATCTACATTGTACCACATCTACATTGTATCTCATCTACATTGTATCACATCTACATTGTATCTCATCTACATTGTATCACATTTATATTGTATCCAATCTACATTGTATCTCATCTACATTGTATCACATCTACATTGTATCTCATCCACATTGTATCAGATCTACTTTGTATCACATTTACATTGTATCTCATCTACATTGTATCTCATCTACATCGTATCTCATCTACATTGTATCTCATCTACATCGTATCTCATCTACATTGTATCTCATCCACATCGTATCTCACCTACATCGTATCTCACCTACATCGTATCTCATCTACATCGTATCTCATCTACATTGTATCTCACCTACATCGTATCTCATCCACATCGTATCTCATCTACATCGTATCTCATCTACATCGTATCTCATCTACATCGTATCCCATCTACATTGTATCACATCTACATCGTATCTCATCTACATCGTATCTCATCTACATCGTATCTCATATACATCGTATCTCACCTACATCGTATCTCATCTACATCGTATCTCATCTACATCGTATCACATATACATTGTATCTCATCTACATCGTATCTCATCTACATCGTATCTCACCTACATCGTATCTCATCTACATCGTATCTCATCTACATCGTATCTCATCTACATCGTATCTCATCTACATTGTATCACATCTACATTGTATCTCATCCACATTGTATCTCATCTACATTGTATCTCATCCACATTGTATCTCATCTACATTGTATCTCATCCACATCGTATCACATCTACATCGTATCTCATCTACATCGTATCCCATCTACATCGTATCCCATCTACATCGTATCTCATCTACATCGTATCTCACCTACATCGTATCACATCTACATCGTATCTCATCTACATCGTATCTCATCTACATCGTATCTCACCTACATCGTATCTCATCTACATCGTATCTCATCTACATCGTATCTCATCTACATCGTATCTCATCTACATTGTATCACATCTACATTGTATCTCATCCACATTGTATCTCATCTACATCGTATCTCATCTACATCGTATCACATCTACATCGTATCTCATCTACATCGTATCTCATCTACATCGTATCTCACCTACATCGTATCTCATCTACATCGTATCTCATCTACATTGTATCACATCTACATTGTATCTCATCCACATTGTATCTCATCTACATTGTATCTCATCCACATTGTATCTCATCTACATTGTATCTCATCCACATCGTATCACATATACATTGTATCTCATCCACATTGTATCACATCTACATCGTATCACATCTACATTGTATCTCATCCACATCGTATCACATCTACATTGTATCTCATCCACATCGTATCACATCTACATTGTATCTCATCCACATTGTATCTCATCTACATTGTATCTCATCCACATCGTATCACATCTACATTGTATCTCATCCACATTGTATCACATCTACATTGTATCTCATCTACATTTTATCACATCTACATTGTATCTCATCTACATTGTATCTCATCTACATTGTATCTCATCTACATTGTATCACATCTACATCGTATCTCATCTACATCGTATCTCATCTACATCGTATCTCATCTACATCGTATCACATCTACATCGTATCTCATCTACATCGTATCTCATCTACATCGTATCTCATCTACATCGTATCACATCTACATCGTATCTCATCTACATCGTATCTCATCTACATCGTATCTCATCTACATTGTATCTCATCTACATCGTATCTCATCTACATCGTATCTCATCTACATCGTATCACATCTACATCGTATCTCATCTACATCGTATCTCATCTACATCGTATCTCATCTACATCGTATCTCATCCACATTGTATCTCATCCACATTGTATCTCATCTACATTGTATCTCATCCACATCGTATCACATCTACATTGTATCTCATCCACATTGTATCACATCTACATTGTATCTCATCTACATTTTATCACATCTACATTGTATCTCATCTACATTGTATCTCATCTACATTGTATCTCATCTACATTGTATCACATCTACATCGTATCTCATCTACATCGTATCTCATCTACATCGTATCTCATCTACATTGTATCACATCTACATCGTATCTCATCTACATCGTATCTCATCTACATCGTATCACATCTACATCGTATCTCATCTACATCGTATCACATCTACATCGTATCTCACCTACATCGTATCTCATCTACATCGTATCTCACCTACATCGTATCTCACCTACACCGTATCTCATCCACATCGTATCTCATCTACATCGTATCTCATCCACATCGTATCTCACCTACATCGTATCTCATCTACATCGTATCTCATCTACATCGTATCACATCTACATCGTATCTCATCTACATCGTATCCCATCTACATCGTATCTCACCTACATCGTATCTCATCTACATCGTATCTCATCCACATCGTATCTCATCTACATCGTATCTCATCTACATCGTATCTCATCCACATCGTATCTCACCTACATCGTATCTCATCTACATCGTATCTCATCTACATCGTATCTCATCTACATCGTATCTCACCTACATCGTATCTCATCTACATCGTATCACATCTACATTGTATCTCATCTACATCGTATCACATCTACATCGTATCTCATCTACATCGTATCACATCTACATCGTATCTCATCTACATCGTATCCCATCTACATCGTATCTCATCTACATCGTATCTCATCTACATCGTATCTCATCTACATCGTATCACATCTACATTGTATCTCATCTACATCGTATCACATCTACATCGTATCTCATCTACATCGTATCCCATCTACATCGTATCACATCTACATTGTATATCACCTACATCGTATCTCATCTACATCGTATCTCATCTACATCGTATCTCATCTACATCGTATCACATCTACATTGTATCTCACCTACATTGTATCACATCTACATTGTATCTCATCTACATCGTATCTCATCTACCTCGTATCTCATCTACATTGTATCTCATCTACATTGTATCACATCTACATTGTATCTCATCTACATCGTATCTCATCTACATCGTATCTCATCCACATTGTATCACATCTACATCGTATCTCATCTACATCGTATCCCATCTACATCGTATCTCATCTACATCGTATCTCATCTACATCGTATCTCACCTACATCGTATCTCATCTACATCGTATCTCATCTACATTGTATCACATCTACATTGTATCTCACCTACATTGTATCTCATCTACATCGTATCTCATCTACCTCGTATCTCATCTACATTGTATCTCATCCACATTGTATCACATCTACATCGTATCTCATCTACATCGTATCCCATCTACATCGTATCTCATCTACATCGTATCTCATCTACATCGTATCTAATCTATATCGTATCTCATCTACATCGTATCTCATCTACATTGTATCACATCTACATTGTATCTCATCTACATTGTATCACATCTACATTGTATCTCATCTACATTTTATCACATCTACATTGTATCTCATCTACATTGTATCTCATCTACATTGTATCTCATCCACATTGTATCTCATCCACATCGTATCACATCTACATTGTATCTCATCTACATTTTATCACATCTACATTGTATCTCATCTACATTGTATCTCATCTACATTGTATCTCATCCACATTGTATCTCATCCACATCGTATCTCATCTACATCGTATCACATCTACATCGTATCTCATCTACATCGTATCACTTCTACATCGTATCACATCTACATCGTATCTCATCTACATCGTATCACATCTACATCGTATCTCATCTACATCGTATCACATCTACATCGTATCTCATCTACATCGTATCTCATCTACATCGTATCACATCTACATCGTATCTCATCTACATCGTATCACATCTACATCGTATCTCATCTACATCGTATCTCATCTACATCGTATCACATCTACATTGTATCTCATCTACATCGTATCACATCTACATTGTATCTCACCTACATCGTATCTCACCTACATTGTATCTCAACTACATCGTATCTCATCTACATTGTATCTCACCTACATCGTATCTCATCCATATCGTATCTCATCTACATCGTATCTCATCTACATCGCATCACATCTACATCGTATCTCATCTACATCGTATCTCATCCACATCGTATCTCACCTACATCGTATCTCATCTACATCGTATCTCATCTACATCGTATCTCATCCACATCGTATCTCATCTACATCGTATCTCATCTACATCGTATCTCATCTACATCGTATCTCATCTACATCGTATCTCATCCACATTGTATCACATCTACATCGTATCTCATCTACATCGTATCTCACCTACATCGTATCTCATCTACATCGTATCTCATCTACATCGTATCTCATCTACATTGTATCACATCTACATTGTATCACATCTACATTGTATATCACCTACATTGTATCTCACCTACATTGTATCTCATCTACATTGTATCTCATCTACATTGTATCTCATCTACATTGTATCTCATCCACATTGTATCTCATCCACATCGTATCTCATCTACATTTTATCACATCTACATTGTATCTCATCTACATTGTATCACATCTACATTCTATCTCACCTACATTGTATCACATCTACATTGTATCTCATCTACATTTTATCACATCTACATTGTATCTCATCTACATTGTATCTCATCTACGTTGTATCTCATCCACATTGTATCTCATCCACATCGTATCTCATCTACATCGTATCTCATCTACATCGTATCTCACCTACATCGTATCTCATCTACATCGTATCTCATCTACATCGTATCTCATCTACATCGTATCTCATCTACATCGTATCTCATCTACATCGTATCCCATCTACATCGTATCTCACCTACATCGTATCTCATCCACATCGTATCACATCTACATCGTATCTCATCTACATCGTATCTCATCTACATCGTATCTCATCTACATCGTATCTCATCTACATCGTATCTCACCTACATCGTATCTCATCTACATCGTATCTCATCTACATCGTATCTCATCTACATTGTATATCACCTACATTGTATCTCACCTACATTGTATCACATCTACATTGTATCTCATCCACATCGTATCACATCTACATTGTATCTCATCCACATTGTATCTCATCTACATTGTATCTCATCCACATCGTATCTCATCTACATCGTATCACATCTACATTGTATCTCATCTACATTGTATCACATCTACATTGTATATCACCTACATTGTATCTCACCTACATTGTATCACATCTACATTGTATCTCATCCACATCGCATCACATCTACATTGTATCTCATCCACATTGTATCTCATCTACATTGTATCTCATCCACATCGTATCTCATCTACATCGTATCACATCTACATCGTATCTCATCTACATCGTATCACATCTACATCGTATCTCATCTACATCGTATCACATCTACATCGTATCTCATCTACATCGTATCTCATCTACATCGTATCTCATCTACATCGTATCTCACCTACATCGTATCTCACCTACATCGTATCACATCTACATCGTATCTCATCTACATCGTATCTCATCTACATCGTATCACATCTACATCGTATCTCATCTACATCGTATCTCATCTACATCGTATCTCATCTACATCGTATCACATCTACATCGTATCTCATCTACATTGTATCTCATCTACATCGTATCTCACCTACATCGTATCTCACCTACATCGTATCACATCTACATCGTATCTCATCTACATCGTATCTCATCTACATCGTATCTCATCCACATCGTATCTCATCTACATCGTATCTCATCTACATCGCATCACATCGTATCTCATCTACATCGTATTTCATCCACATCGTATCTCATCCACATCGTATCTCATCTACATCGTATCTCATCTACATCGTATCTCATCTACATTGTATCTCACCTACATCGTATCTCATCCACATCGTATCTCATCTACATCGTATCTCATCTACATCGTATCTCATCTACATTGTATCTCATCTACATCGTATCTCATCTACATTGTATCTCACCTACATCGTATCTCATCCACATCGTATCTCATCTACATCGTATCTCATCTACATCGTATCTCATCCACATCGTATCTCATCTACATCGTATCTCATCTACATCGTATCTCATCTACATCGTATCTCATCTACATCGTATCTCATCTACATCGTATCACATCTACATCGTATCTCATCTACATCGCATCACATCGTATCTCATCTACATCGTATCTCATCCACATCGTATCTCATCTACATCGTATCACATCTATATCGTATCTCATCTACATCGTATCTCATCTACATCGTATCTCATCTACATTGTATCACATCTACATTCTATCTCACCTACATTGTATCACATCTACATTGTATCTCACCTACATTGTATCACATCTACATCGTATCTCATCTACATCGCATCACATCGTATCTCATCCACATCGTATCTCATCCACATCGTATCTCATCTACATCGTATCACATCTACATTGTATCTCATCTACATCGTATCTCATCTACATCGTATCTCATCTACATCGTATCTCATCTACATCGTATCTCATCTACATCGTATCTCATCTACATCGTATCACATCTACATCGTATCTCATCTACATCGCATCACATCTACATCGTATCTCATCTACATGGTATCTCATCTACATCGTATCTCATCTACATCGTATCTCACCTACATCGTATCTCATCCACATCGTATCTCATCCACATCGTATCTCATCTACATCGTATCTCATCTACATCGTATCTCATCTACATCGTATCTCATCTACATCGTATCTCATCCACATCGTATCTCACCTACATCGTATCTCATCTACATCGTATCTCATCTACATCGTATCTCATCCACATCGTATCTCATCTACATCGTATCTCATCTACATCGTATCTCATCTACATCGTATCTCATCTACATCGTATCTCATCCACATTGTATCACATCTACATCGTATCTCATCTACATCGTATCTCACCTACATCGTATCTCATCTACATCGTATCTCATCTACATCGTATCTCATCTACATCGTATCACATCTACATTGTATCACATCTACATTGTATATCACCTACATTGTATCTCACCTACATTGTATCTCATCTACATTGTATCTCATCTACATTGTATCTCATCTACATTGTATCTCATCCACATTGTATCTCATCCACATCGTATCTCATCTACATTTTATCACATCTACATTGTATCTCATCTACATTGTATCACATCTACATTCTATCTCACCTACATTGTATCACATCTACATTGTATCTCATCTACATTTTATCACATCTACATTGTATCTCATCTACATTGTATCTCATCTACATTGTATCTCATCCACATTGTATCTCATCCACATCGTATCTCATCTACATCGTATCTCATCTACATCGTATCTCACCTACATCGTATCTCATCTACATCGTATCTCATCTACATCGTATCTCATCTACATCGTATCTCATCTACATCGTATCCCATCTACATCGTATCTCACCTACATCGTATCTCATCCACATCGTATCACATCTACATCGTATCTCATCTACATCGTATCTCATCTACATCGTATCTCATCTACATCGTATCTCATCTACATCGTATCTCACCTACATCGTATCTCATCTACATCGTATCTCATCTACATCGTATCTCATCTACATTGTATATCACCTACATTGTATCTCACCTACATTGTATCACATCTACATTGTATCTCATCCACATCGTATCACATCTACATTGTATCTCATCCACATTGTATCTCATCTACATTGTATCTCATCCACATCGTATCTCATCTACATCGTATCACATCTACATTGTATCTCATCTACATTGTATCACATCTACATTGTATATCACCTACATTGTATCTCACCTACATTGTATCACATCTACATTGTATCTCATCCACATCGTATCACATCTACATTGTATCTCATCCACATTGTATCTCATCTACATTGTATCTCATCCACATCGTATCTCATCTACATCGTATCACATCTACATCGTATCTCATCTACATCGTATCACATCTACATCGTATCTCATCTACATCGTATCACATCTACATCGTATCTCATCTACATCGTATCTCATCTACATCGTATCTCATCTACATCGTATCTCACCTACATCGTATCTCACCTACATCGTATCACATCTACATCGTATCTCATCTACATCGTATCTCATCTACATCGTATCACATCTACATCGTATCTCATCTACATCGTATCTCATCTACATCGTATCTCATCTACATCGTATCACATCTACATCGTATCTCATCTACATTGTATCTCATCTACATCGTATCTCACCTACATCGTATCTCACGTACATCGTATCACATCTACATCGTATCTCATCTACATCGTATCTCATCTACATCGTATCTCATCCACATCGTATCTCATCTACATCGTATCTCATCTACATCGCATCACATCGTATCTCATCTACATCGTATTTCATCCACATCGTATCTCATCCACATCGTATCTCATCTACATCGTATCTCATCTACATCGTATCTCATCTACATTGTATCTCACCTACATCGTATCTCATCCACATCGTATCTCATCTACATCGTATCTCATCTACATCGTATCTCATCTACATTGTATCTCATCTACATCGTATCTCATCTACATTGTATCTCACCTACATCGTATCTCATCCACATCGTATCTCATCTACATCGTATCTCATCTACATCGTATCTCATCCACATCGTATCTCATCTACATCGTATCTCATCTACATCGTATCTCATCTACATCGTATCTCATCTACATCGTATCTCATCTACATTGTATCACATCTACATCGTATCTCATCTACATCGCATCACATCGTATCTCATCTACATCGTATCTCATCCACATCGTATCTCATCTACATCGTATCACATCTATATCGTATCTCATCTACATCGTATCTCATCTACATCGTATCTCATCTACATTGTATCACATCTACATTCTATCTCACCTACATTGTATCACATCTACATTGTATCTCACCTACATTGTATCACATCTACATCGTATCTCATCTACATCGCATCACATCGTATCTCATCCACATCGTATCTCATCCACATCGTATCTCATCTACATCGTATCACATCTACATTGTATCTCATCTACATCGTATCTCATCTACATCGTATCTCATCTACATCGTATCTCATCTACATCGTATCTCATCTACATCGTATCTCATCTACATCGTATCTCATCTACATCGTATCACATCTACATCGTATCTCATCTACATCGCATCACATCTACATCGTATCTCATCTACATGGTATCTCATCTACATCGTATCTCATCTACATCGTATCTCACCTACATCGTATCTCATCCACATCGTATCTCATCCACATCGTATCTCATCTACATCGTATCTCATCTACATCGTATCTCATCTACATCGTATCACATCTACATCGTATCTCATCTACATCGTATCTCATCTACATCGTATCTCATCTACATCGTATCTCATCTACATCGTATCTCACCTACATCGTATCTCATCTACATCGTATCACATCTACATCGTATCTCATCTACATCGTATCTCATCTACATCGTATCACATCTACATCGTATCTCATCTACATCGTATCTCATCTACATCGTATCACATCTACATCGTATCTCATCTACATCGTATCTCATCTACATTGTATCACATCTACATCGTATCTCATCTACATTGTATCACATCTACATCGTATCTCATCTACATCGTATCTCATCTACATCGTATCTCATCTACATCGTATCACATCTACATCGTATCTCATCTACATCGTATCTCACCTACATCGTATCTCATCTACATCGTATCACATCTACATCGTATCTCATCTACATCGTATCTCACCTACATCGTATCTCATCTACATCGTATCTCATCTACATCGTATCTCATCTACATCGTATCTCATCTACATTGTATCACATCTACATCGTATCTCATCTACATCGCATCACATCGTATCTCATCTACATCGTATCTCATCCACATCGTATCTCATCTACATCGTATCACATCTATATCGTATCTCATCTACATCGTATCTCATCTACATTGTATCACATCTACATTCTATCTCACCTACATTGTATCACATCTACATTGTATCTCACCTACATTGTATCACATCTACATCGTATCTCATCTACATCGCATCACATCGTATCTCATCTACATCGTATCTCATCCACATCGTATCTCATCTACATCGTATCACATCTACATTGTATCTCATCTACATCGTATCTCATCTACATCGTATCTCATCTACATCGTATCTCATCTACATCGTATCTCATCTACATCGTATCACATCTACATCGTATCTCATCTACATCGTATCTCATCTACATCGTATCTCATCTACATCGTATCACATCTACATCGTATCTCATCTACATCGCATCACATCTACATCGTATCTCATCTACATGGTATCTCATCTACATCGTATCTCATCTACATCGTATCTCATCTACATGGTATCTCATCTACATCGTATCTCATCTACATCGTATCTCATCGACATCGTATCTCATCCACATCGTATCTCATCTACATCGTATCTCATCTACATCGTATCTCATCTACATCGTATCACATCTACATCGTATCTCATCTACATCGTATCTCATCTACATCGTATCTCATCTACATTGTATCTCACCTACATCGTATCTCATCTACATCGTATCACATCTACATCGTATCTCATCTACATCGTATCTCATCTACATCGTATCACATCTACATCGTATCTCATCTACATCGTATCTCATCTACATCGTATCACATCTACATCGTATCTCATCTACATCGTATCTCATCTACATCGTATCACATCTACATCGTATCTCATCTACATCGTATCACATCTACATCGTATCTCATCTACATCGTATCTCATCTACATCGTATCTCATCTACATCGTATCACATCTACATCGTATCTCATCTACATCGTATCTCACCTACATCGTATCTCATCTACATCGTATCACATCTACATCGTATCTCATCTACATCGTATCTCACCTACATCGTATCTCATCTACATCGTATCTCATCTACATCGTATCTCATCTACATCGTATCACATCTACATCGTATCTCATCTACATCGTATCTCACCTACATCGTATCTCATCTACATCGTATCTCATCTACATCGTATCTCATCTACATCGTATCTCATCTACATCGTATCACATCTACATCGTATCTCACCTACATCGTATCTCATCTACATCGTATCACATCTACATCGTATCTCATCTACATCGTATCTCACCTACATCGTATCTCATCCACATCGTATCTCATCTACATCGTATCACATCTACATCGTATCTCATCTACATCGTATCACACCTACATCGTATCTCATCTACATCGTATCTCATCTACATCGTATCACATCTACATTGTATCTCATCTACATTGTATCTCATCTACATCGTATCACATCTACATTGTATCTCATCTACATCGTATCTCACCTACATCGTATCTCATCTACATCGTATCACATCTACATTGTATCTCATCTACATTGTATCTCATCTACATTGTATCACATCTACATTGTATCTCACCTACATTGTATCACATCTACATTGTATCTCATCTACATTGTATCACATCTACATTGTACCACATCTACATTGTATCACATCTACATTGTATCTCATCTACATTGTATCACATCTACATTGTATCTCATCTACATTGTATCACATCTACATTGTACCACATCTACATTGTATCACATCTACATCGTATCACATCTACATCGTATCTCATCTACATCGTATCTCATCTACATCGTATCACATCTACATTGTATCTCATCTACATTGTATCACATCTACATCGTATCACATCTACATCGTATCTCATCTACATCGTATCTCATCTACATCGTATCACATCTACATCGTATCTCATCTACATTGTATCACATCTACATTGTATCACATCTACATCGTATCACATCTACATCGTATCACATCTACATCGTATCACATCTACATCGTATCTCATCTACATCGTATCACATCTACATTGTATCTCATCTACATTGTATCACATCTACATTGTATCACATCTACATCGTATCACATCTACATTGTATCTCATCTACATCGTATCTCATCTACATCGTATCACATCTACATCGTATCTCATCTACATTGTATCACATCTACATTGTATCACATCTACATTGTATCACATCTACATCGTATCACATCTACATCGTATCACATCTACATCGTATCTCATCTACATCGTATCACATCTACATTGTATCTCATCTACATTGTATCACATCTACATTGTATCACATCTACATCGTATCTCATCTACATCGTATCTCATCTACATCGTATCACATCTACATTGTTTCTCATCTACATCGTATCACATCTACATTGTTTCTCATCTACATCGTATCTCATCTACATCGTATCTCATCTACATCGTATCTCATCTACATCGTATCACATCTACATTGTATCTCATCTACATCGTATCACATCTACATTGTTTCTCATCTACATCGTATGTCACCTACATCGTATCTCATCTACATCGTATCACATCTACATCGTATCTCATCTACATCGTATCACATCTACATCGTATCACATCTACATTGTATCACATCTACATCGTATCTCATCTACATCGTATCTCATCTACATCGTATCTCATCTACATCGTATCACATCTACATTGTTTCTCATCTACATCGTATGTCACCTACATCGTATCTCATCTACATCGTATCACATCTACATCGTATCTCATCTACATCGTATCACATCTACATCGTATCACATCTACATTGTATCACATCTACATCGTATCTCATCTACATCGTATCACATCTACATCGTATCTCATCTACATCGTATCTCATCTACATCGTATCACATCTACATTGTATCTCATCTACATTGTATCACATCTACATCGTATCTCATCTACATTGTATCTCATCTACATCGTATCACATCTATATTGTATCTCACCTACATCGTATCTCACCCACATTGTTTCTCATCTACATTGTATCACATCTACATTGTATCTCATCTACATTGTATATCACCTACATTGTATCACATCTACATTGTATCTCATCTACATTGTATCACATCTACATTGTATCTCATCTACATTGTATCACATCTACATCGTATCTCATCTACATCGTATCTCATCTACATTGTATCTCATCTACATCGTATCACATCTACATCGTATCTCATCTACATCGTATCACATCTACATCGTATCTCATCCACATCGTATCACATCTACATTGTATCTCATCTACATTGTATCACATCTACATTGTATCTCATCTACATTGTATCACATCTACATTGTATCTCACCTACATTGTATCACATCTACATTGTATCTCATCTACATCGTATCTCATCCACATCGTATCACATCTACATTGTATCTCATCTACATTGTATCACATCTACATTGTATCTCACCTACATTGTATCACATCTACATTGTATCTCACCTACATTGTATCACATCTACATTGTATCTCATCTACATTGTATCACATCTACATTGTATCTCACCTACATTGTATCACATCTACATTGTATCTCATCTACATTGTATCACATCTACATCATATCTCATCTACATCGTATCACATCTACCTCGTATCTCATCTACATCGTATCACATCTACATCGTATCTCATCCACATCGTATCACCTCTACATTGTATCTCATCTACATTGTATCACATCTACATTGTATCTCACCTACATTGTATCACATCTACATTGTATCTCATCTACATTGTATCTCATCCACATTGTATCTCACCTACATTGTATCACATCTACATTGTATCTCATCTACATTGTATCTCACCTACATTGTATCACATCTACATTGTATCTCATCTACATTGTATCTCATCCACATTGTATCTCACCTACATTGTATCACATCTACATTGTATCTCATCTACATGGTATCACATCTACATCATATCTCATCTACATTGTATCACATCTACATTGTATCTCATCTACATTGTATCTCATCCACATTGTATCTCACCTACATTGTATCACATCTACATTGTATCTCATCTACATGGTATCACATCTACATCGTATCTCATCCACATCGTATCACATCTACATTGTATCTCATCTACATTGTATCACATCTACATTGTATCTCACCTACATTGTATCACATCTACATTGTATCTCATCTACATTGTATCTCATCCACATTGTATCACATCTACATTGTATCTCACCTACACATCTACATTGTATCTCACCTACATTGTATCACATCTACATTGTATCTCATCTACATTGTATCACATCTACATTGTATCTCACCTACATTGTATCTCATCTACATTGTATCACATCTACATTGTATCTCACCTACATTGTATCACATCTACATAGTATCTCATCTACATTGTATCACATCTACATCATATCTCATCTACATCGTATCACATCTACATTGTATCTCATCTACATTGTATCACATCTACATCGTATCTCATCCACATCGTATCACATCTACATTGTATCTCATCTACATTGTATCACATCTACATTGTATCTCACCTACATTGTATCACATCTACATCGTATCACATCTACATCATATCTCATCTACATTGTATCACATCTACATCGTATCTCATCCACATCGTATCACATCTACATTGTATCTCATCTACATTGTATCACATCTACATTGTATCTCATCTACATTGTATCTCATCCACATTGTATCACATCTACATTGTATCTCACCTACATTGTATCACATCTACATTGTATCTCATCTACATTGTATCACATCTACATCATATCTCATCTACATCGTATCACATCTACCTCGTATCTCATCTACATCGTATCACATCTACATCGTATCTCATCCACATCGTATCACATCTACATTGTATCTCATCTACATTGTATCACATCTAAATTGTATCTCACCTACATTGTATCACATCTACATTGTATCTCATCTACATTGTATCTCATCCACATTGTATCTCATCCACATTGTATCACATCTACATTGTATCTCATCTACATTGTATCACATCTACATTGTATCTCATCTACATTGTACCACATCTACATTGTATCTCATCCACATTGTATCTCATCCACATTGTATCACATCTACATTGTATCTCATCTACATTGTACCACATCTACATTGTATCTCATCTACATTGTATCACATCTACATTGTATCACATCTACATTGTATCACATCTACATTGTATCACATCTACATTGTATCACATTTACATTGTATCCCATCTACATTGTATCTCATCTACATTGTATCACATCTACATTGTATCTCATCCACATTGTATCTCATCTACATTGTATCTCATCCACATTGTATCTCATCTACATTGTATCACATTTACATTGTATCTCATCTACATTGTATCTCATCTACATTGTATCTCATCTACATTGTACCACATCTACATTGTATCTCATCTACATTGTATCACATCTACATTGTATCACATCTACATTGTATCACATCTACATTGTATCTCATCCACATTGTATCTCATCTACATTGTATCACATTTACATTGTATCCCATCTACATTGTATCTCATCTACATTGTATCACATCTACATTGTATCTCATCCACATTGTATCTCATCTACATTGTATCTCATCCACATTGTATCTCATCTACATTGTATCACATTTACATTGTATCTCATCTACATTGTATCTCATCTACATTGTATCTCATCTACATTGTATCACATCTACATTGTATCTCATCTACATTGTATCTCATCCACATTGTATCTCATCTACATTGTATCACATTTACATTGTATCTCATCTACATTGTATCTCATCTACATTGCATCACATCTACATTGTATCTCATCTACATTGTATCTCATCCACATTGTATCTCATCTACATTGTATCACATCTACATTGTATCTCATCTACATTGTATCTCATCTACATTGTATCTCATCCACATTGTATCACATCTACATTGTATCACATCTACATTGTATCTCATCTACATTGTATCTCATCTACATTGTATCTCACCTACATTGTATCTCATCTACATTGTATCTCATCTACATCGTATCCCATCTACATCGTATCTCATCTACATCGTATCTCATCTACATCGTATCTCATCTACATCGTATCTCACCTACATCGTATCTCATCTACATCGTATCTCATCTACATCGTATCCCATCTACATCGTATCTCATCTACATCGTATCTCATCTACATCGTATCACATCTACATCGTATCTCATCTACATCGTATCTCATCTACATCGTATCTCACCTACATCGTATCTCATCTACATCGTATCTCATCTACATCGTATCTCATCTACATTGTATCTCATCTACATTGTATCACATCTACATTCTATCTCACCTACATTGTATCACATCTACATTGTATCTCATCCACATCGTATCACATCTACATTGTATCTCATCCACATTGTATCTCATCTACATTGTATCTCATCCACATCGTATCACATCTACATTGTATCTCATCCACATTGTATCACATCTACATTGTATCTCATCAACATTTTATCACATCTACATTGTATCTCATCTACATTGTATCTCATCCACATTGTATCTCATCCACATCGTATCTCATCTACATCGTATCACATCTACATCGTATCTCATCTACATCGTATCTCATCTACATCGTATCACATCTACATCGTATCTCATCTACATCGTATCACATCTACATCGTATCTCATCTACATCGTATCACATCTACATCGTATCTCATCTACATCGTATCTCATCTACATCGTATCTCATCTACATCGTATCTCATCTACATCGTATCACATCTACATCGTATCTCATCTACATCGTATCACATCTACATCGTATCACATCTACATCGTATCTCATCTACATCGTATCACATCTACATCGTATCTCATCTACATCGTATCACATCTACATCGTATCTCATCTACATCGTATCTCATCTACATCGTATCACATCTACATCGTATCTCACCTACATCGTATCTCATCCACATCGTATCTCATCTACATCGTATCTCATCTACATCGCATCACATCTACATCGTATCTCATCTACATCGTATCTCATCCACATCGTATCTCACCTACATCGTATCTCATCTACATCGTATCTCATCTACATCGTATCTCATCTACATCGTATCACATCTACATTGTATCTCATCCACATCGTATCTCATCTACATCGTATCTCATCTACATCGTATCACATCTACATTGTATCTCATCCACATCGTATCTCATCTACATCGTATCTCATCTACATCGCATCACATCTACATCGTATCTCATCTACATTGTATCACATCTACATTGTATCTCATCTACATCGTATCTCATCTACATCGTATCACATCTACATTGTATCTCATCCACATCGTATCTCATCTACATCGTATCTCATCTACATCGTATCACATCTACATTGTATCTCATCCACATCGTATCTCATCTACATCGTATCTCATCTACATCGCATCACATCTACATCGTATCTCATCTACATTGTATCACATCTACATTGTATCTCATCTACATCGTATCTCATCTACATCGCATCACATCTACATCGTATCTCATCTACATCGTATCTCATCCACATCGTATCTCACCTACATCGTATCTCATCTACATCGTATCTCATCTACATCGTATCACATCTACATCGTATCTCATCTACATCGTATCCCATCTACATCGTATCTCATCCACATCGTATCTCATCTACATCGTATCTCATCTACATCGTATCTCATCTACATCGTATCCCATCTACATCGTATCTCATCTACATCGTATCTCATCTACATCGTATCACATCTACATCGTATCTCATCCACATCGTATCTCATCTACATCGTATCTCATCTACATCGCATCACATCTACATCGTATCACATCTACATTGTATCTCATCTACATCGTATCTCATCTACATCGTATCACATCTACATCGTATCACATCTACATCGCATCTCATCCACATCGTATCTCATCTACATCGTATCTCATCTACATCGCATCACATCTACATCGTATCACATCTACATCGTATCTCATCTACATCGTATCTCATCTACATCGTATCTCATCTACATCGTATCACATCTACATTGTATCTCATCTACATCGTATCACATCTACATTGTATCTCATCTACATCGTATCTCATCTACATCGCATCACATCTACATCGTATCTCATCCACATCGTATCTCACCTACATCGTATCTCATCTACATCGTATCACATCTACATTGTATCACATCTACATCGTATCTCATCTACATCGTATCTCATCTACATCGTATCTCATCTACATCGTATCACATCTACATCGTATCTCATCTACATCGTATCACATCTACATCGTATCACATCTACATCGTATCACACCTACATCGTATCACATCTACATTGTATCTCATCTACATCGTATCTCATATACATCGTATCTCACCTACATCGTATCTCATCTACATCGTATCTCATCTACATCGTATCCCATCTACATCGTATCTCATCTACATCGTATCACATCTACATCGTATCACATCTACATCGTATCTCATCTACATCGTATCCCATCTACATCGTATCTCATCTACATCGTATCTCATCTACATCGTATCCCATCTACATCGTATCCCATCTACATCGTATCTCATCTACATCGTATCACATCTACATCGTATCACATCTACATCGTATCTCATCTACATCGTATCTCATCTACATCGTATCCCATCTACATCGTATCTCATCTACATCGTATCACATCTACATCGTATCACATCTACATCGTATCTCATCTACATCGTATCACATCTACATTGTATCACATCTACATTGTATCACATCTACATTGTATCTCATCTACATCGTATCTCATCTACATCGTATCTCATCTACATCGTATCTCATCTACATTGTATCTCATCTACATCGTATCACATCTACATCGTATCACATCTACATTGTATCTCATCTACATCGTATCTCATCTACATTGTATCTCATCTACATTGTATCTCATCTACATCGTATCACATCTACATTGTATCACATCTACATTGTATCTCATCTACATCGTATCTAATCTACATTGTATCTCATCTACATCGTATCACATCTACATTGTATCACATCTACATCGTATCTCATCTACATCGTATCTCATCTACATTGTATCTCATCTACATCGTATCACATCTACATTGTATCACATCTACATTGTATCTCATCTACATCGTATCTAATCTACATTGTATCACATTTACATTGTATCACATCTACATTGTATCTCATCTACATCGTATCTCATCTACATTGTATCTCATCTACATCGTATCACATCTACATCGTATCACATCTACATTGTATCTCATCTACATCGTATCTCATCTACATTGTATCTCATCTACATCGTATCACATCTACATTGTATCACATCTACATTGTATCTCATCTACATTGTATCTCATCTACATTGTACCACATCTACATTGTATCACATCTACATAGTATCTCACCTACATTGTATCACACGTACATTGTATCACATCTACATTGTATCTCATCTACATTGTATCACATCTACATTGTATCTCATCTACATCGTATCACATCTACATCGTATCTCATCTACATCGTATCACATCTACATTGTATCTCATCTACATTGTATCACATCTACATTGTATCTCATCTACATCGTATCACATCTACATTGTATCTCATCTACATTGTATCACATCTACATTGTATCTCATCTACATCGTATCTCATCTACATCGTATCCCATCTACATCGTATCTCACCTACATCGTATCTCATCTACATCGTATCACATCTACATCGTATCTCATCTACATCGTATCTCATCTACATCGTATCTCATCTACATCGTATCACATCTACATCGTATCTCATCTACATCGTATCTCATCTACATCGTATCTCATCTACATCGTATCTCATCTACATTGTATCTCATCTACATCGTATCACATCTACATTGTATCACATCTACATCGTATCTCATCTACATCGTATCTCATCTACATCGTATCTCACCTACATCGTATCTCATCTCCATCGTATCTCATCTACATTGTATCTCATCTACATTGTATCACATCTACATTGTATCTCATCTACATCGTATCTCATCTACATCGTATCCCATCTACATCGTATCTCACCTACATCGTATCTCATCTACATCGTATCTCATCTACATCGTATCACATCTACATCGTATCTCATCTACATCGTATCTCATCTACATCGTATCTCATCTACATCGTATCACATCTACATCGTATCTCATCTACATCGTATCTCATCTACATAGTATCCCATCTACATCGTATCTCATCTACATCGTATCTCATCTACATCGTATCTCATCTACATCGTATCTCATCTACATTGTATCTCATCTACATCGTATCACATCTACATCGTATCACATCTACATCGTATCTCATCTACATCGTATCTCATCTACATCGTATCTCACCTACATCGTATCTCATCTCCATCGTATCTCATCCACATTGTATCTCATCTACATTGTATCACATCTACATTGTATCTCATCTACATCGTATCACATCTACATCGTATCACATCTACATCGTATCTCATCTACATCGTATCACATCTACATCGTATCACATCTACATCGTATCTCATCTACATCGTATCTCATCTACATCGTATCTCACCTACATCGTATCACATCTACATCGTATCTCATCTACATCGTATCACATCTACATCGTATCACATCTACATCGTATCACATCTACATTGTATCTCATCTACATTGTATCTCATCTACATCGTATCACATCTACATCGTATCTCATCTACATTGTATCTCATCTACATCGTATCTCACCTACATCGTATCACATCTACATCGTATCTCATCTACATCGTATCACATCTACATCGTATCACATCTACATCGTATCACATCTACATCGTATCACATCTACATCGTATCACATCTACATTGTATCTCATCTACATTGTATCTCATCTACATCGTATCACATCTACATTGTATCTCATCTACATTGTATCTCATCTACATTGTATCTCATCTACATCGTATCACATCTACATCGTATCTCATCTACATCGTATCACATCTACATCATATCACATCTACATCGTATCACATCTACATTGTATCTCATCTACATTGTATCTCATCTACATCGTATCACATCTACATCGTATCTCATCTACATCGTATCTCATCTACATCGTATCACATCTACATTGTATCACATCTACATTGTATCTCATCTACATTGTATCACATCTACATCGTATCTCATCTACATCGTATCTCATCTACATCGTATCACATCTACATTGTATCACATCTACATTGTATCTCATCTACATTGTATCACATCTACATTGTATCTCATCTACATTGTATCACATCTACATCGTATCTCATCTACATCGTATCTCATCTACATTGTATCTCATCTACATCGTATCACATCTACATCGTATCTCATCTACATCGTATCACATCTACATCGTATCTCATCCACATCGTATCACATCTACATTGTATCTCATCTACATTGTATCACATCTACATTGTATCTCATCTACATTGTATCACATCTACATTGTATCTCACCTACATTGTATCACATCTACATTGTATCTCATCTACATCGTATCTCATCCACATCGTATCACATCTACATTGTATCTCATCTACATTGTATCACATCTACATTGTATCTCACCTACATTGTATCACATCTACATTGTATCTCACCTACATTGTATCACATCTACATTGTATCTCATCTACATTGTATCACATCTACATTGTATCTCACCTACATTGTATCACATCTACATTGTATCTCATCTACATTGTATCACATCTACATCATATCTCATCTACATCGTATCACATCTACCTCGTATCTCATCTACATCGTATCACATCTACATCGTATCTCATCCACATCGTATCACCTCTACATTGTATCTCATCTACATTGTATCACATCTACATTGTATCTCACCTACATTGTATCTCACCTACATTGTATCACATCTACATTGTATCTCACCTACATTGTATCACATCTACATTGTATCTCATCTACATTGTATCTCATCCACATTGTATCTCACCTACATTGTATCACATCTACATTGTATCTCATCTACATTGTATCTCACCTACATTGTATCACATCTACATTGTATCTCATCTACATTGTATCTCATCCACATTGTATCTCACCTACATTGTATCACATCTACATTGTATCTCATCTACATGGTATCACATCTACATCATATCTCATCTACATTGTATCACATCTACATTGTATCTCATCTACATTGTATCTCATCCACATTGTATCTCACCTACATTGTATCACATCTACATTGTATCTCATCTACATGGTATCACATCTACATCGTATCTCATCCACATCGTATCACATCTACATTGTATCTCATCTACATTGTATCACATCTACATTGTATCTCACCTACATTGTATCACATCTACATTGTATCTCATCTACATTGTATCTCATCCACATTGTATCACATCTACATTGTATCTCACCTAAACATCTACATTGTATCTCACCTACATTGTATCACATCTACATTGTATCTCATCTACATTGTATCACATCTACATTGTATCTCACCTACATTGTATCTCATCTACATTGTATCACATCTACATTGTATCACATCTACATAGTATCTCATCTACATTGTATCACATCTACATCATATCTCATCTACATCGTATCACATCTACATTGTATCTCATCTACATTGTATCACATCTACATCGTATCTCATCCACATCGTATCACATCTACATTGTATCTCATCTACATTGTATCACATCTATATTGTATCTCACCTACATTGTATCACATCTACATTGTATCTCATCCACATTGTATCACATCTACATTGTATCTCACCTACATTGTATCACATCTACATCGTATCACATCTACATCATATCTCATCTACATTGTATCACATCCACATCGTATCACATCTACATTGTATCTCATCTACATTGTATCACATCTACATTGTATCTCATCTACATTGTATCTCATCCACATTGTATCACATCTACATTGTATCTCACCTACATTGTATCACATCTACATTGTATCTCATCTACATTGTATCACATCTACATCATATCTCATCTACATCGTATCACATCTACCTCGTATCTCATCTACATCGTATCACATCTACATCGTATCTCATCCACATCGTATCACATCTACATTGTATCTCATCTACATTGTATCACATCTAAATTGTATCTCACCTACATTGTATCACATCTACATTGTATCTCATCTACATTGTATCTCATCCACATTGTATCTCATCCACATTGTATCACATCTACATTGTATCTCATCTACATTGTATCACATCTACATTGTATCTCATCTACATTGTACCACATCTACATTGTATCTCATCCACATTGTATCTCATCCACATTGTATCACATCTACATTGTATCTCATCTACATTGTACCACATCTACATTGTATCTCATCTACATTGTATCACATCTACATTGTATCACATCTACATTGTATCTCATCCACATTGTATCTCATCTACATTGTATCACATTTACATTGTATCCCATCTACATTGTATCTCATCTACATTGTATCACATCTACATTGTATCTCATCCACATTGTATCTCATCTACATTGTATCTCATCCACATTGTATCTCATCTACATTGTATCAAATTTACATTGTATCTCATCTACATTGTATCTCATCTACATTGTATCTCATCTACATTGTATCACATCTACATTGTATCTCATCTACATTGTATCTCATCCACATTGTATCTCATCTACATTGTATCACATTTACATTGTATCTCATCTACATTGTATCTCATCTACATTGCATCACATCTACATTGTATCTCATCTACATTGTATCTCATCCACATTGTATCTCATCTACATTGTATCACATCTACATTGTATCTCATCTACATTGTATCTCATCTACATTGTATCTCATCCACATTGTATCACATCTACATTGTATCACATCTACATTGTATCTCATCTACATTGTATCTCATCTACATTGTATCTCACCTACATTGTATCTCATCTACATTGTATCTCATCTACATCGTATCCCATCTACATCATATCTCATCTACATCGTATCTCATCTACATCGTATCTCATCTACATCGTATCTCACCTACATCGTATCTCATCTACATCGTATCTCATCTACATCGTATCCCATCTACATCGTATCTCATCTACATCGTATCTCATCTACATCGTATCACATCTACATCGTATCTCATCTACATCGTATCTCATATACATCGTATCTCATCTACATCGTATCTCACCTACATCGTATCTCATCTACATCGTATCTCATCTACATCGTATCTCATCTACATTGTATCTCATCTACATTGTATCACATCTACATTCTATCTCACCTACATTGTATCACATCTACATTGTATCTCATCCACATCGTATCACATCTACATTGTATCTCATCCACATTGTATCTCATCTACATTGTATCTCATCCACATCGTATCACATCTACATTGTATCTCATCCACATTGTATCACATCTACATTGTATCTCATCAACATTTTATCACATCTACATTGTATCTCATCTACATTGTATCACATCTACATTGTATCTCATCCACATTGTATCACATCTACATTGTATCTCATCAACATTTTATCACATCTACATTGTATCTCATCCACATTGTATCTCATCCACATCGTATCTCATCTACATCGTATCACATCTACATCGTATCTCATCTACATCGTATCTCATCTACATCGTATCACATCTACATTGTATCTCATCTACATCGTATCACATCTACATCGTATCTCATCTACATCGTATCACATCTACATCGTATCTCATCTACATCGTATCTCATCTACATCGTATCTCATCTACATCGTATCACATCTACATCGTATCTCATCTACATCGTATCACATCTACATCGTATCACATCTACATCGTATCTCATCTACATCGTATCACATCTACATCGTATCTCATCTACATCGTATCACATCTACATCGTATCTCATCTACATCGTATCTCATCTACATCGTATCACATCTACATCGTATCTCACCTACATCGTATCTCATCCACATCGTATCTCATCTACATCGTATCTCATCTACATCGCATCACATCTACATCGTATCTCACCTACATCGTATCTCATCTACATCGTATCTCATCTACATCGTATCTCATCTACATTGTATCACATCTACATTGTATCTCATCCACATCGTATCTCATCTACATCGTATCTCATCTACATCGTATCACATCTACATTGTATCTCATCCACATCGTATCTCATCTACATCGTATCTCATCTACATCGCATCACATCTACATCGTATCTCATCTACATTGTATCACATCTACATTGTATCTCATCTACATCGTATCTCATCTACATCGTATCTCATCTACATTGTATCACATCTACATTGTATCTCATCTACATCGTATCTCATCTACATCGTATCACATCTACATCGTATCTCATCCACATCGTATCTCATCTACATCGTATCTCATCTACATCGCATCACATCTACATCGTATCTCATCTACATCGTATCTCATCCACATCGTATCTCACCTACATCGTATCTCATCTACATCGTATCTCATCTACATCGTATCACATCTACATCGTATCTCATCTACATCGTATCCCATCTACATCGTATCTCATCCACATCGTATCTCATCTACATCGTATCTCATCTACATTGTATCTCATCTACATCGTATCCCATCTACATCGTATCTCATCTACATCGTATCTCATCTACATCGTATCACATCTACATCGTATCTCATCCACATCGTATCTCATCTACATCGTATCTCATCTACATCGCATCACATCTACATCGTATCACATCTACATTGTATCTCATCTACATCGTATCACATCTACATCGTATCACATCTACATCGTATCTCATCCACATCGTATCTCATCTACATCGTATCTCATCTACATCGCATCACATCTACATCGTATCACATCTACATCGTATCTCATCTACATCGTATCTCATCTACATCGTATCTCATCTACATCGTATCACATCTACATTGTATCTCATCTACATCGTATCACATCTACATTGTATCTCATCTACATCGTATCTCATCTACATCGCATCACATCTACATCGTATCTCATCCACATCGTATCTCACCTACATCGTATCTCATCTACATCGTATCTCATCTACATCGTATCACATCTACATCGTATCACATCTACATTGTATCTCATCTACATCGTATCTCATCTACATCGTATCTCATCTACATCGTATCACATCTACATCGTATCTCATCTACATCGTATCACATCTACATCGTATCACATCTACATCGTATCACACCTACATCGTATCACATCTACATTGTATCTCATCTACATCGTATCTCATATACATCGTATCTCACCTACATCGTATCTCATCTACATCGTATCTCATCTACATCGTATCCCATCTACATCGTATCTCATCTACATCGTATCACATCTACATCGTATCACATCTACATCGTATCTCATCTACATCGTATCCCATCTACATCGTATCTCATCTACATCGTATCTCACCTACATCGTATCTCATCTACATCGTATCTCACCTACATCGTATCTCATCTACATCGTATCCCATCTACATCGTATCTCATCTACATCGTATCACATCTACATCGTATCACATCTACATCGTATCTCATCTACATCGTATCCCATCTACATCGTATCCCATCTACATCGTATCTCATCTACATCGTATCTCATCTACATCGTATCACATCTACATCGTATCTCATCTACATCGTATCCCATCTACATCGTATCCCATCTACATCGTATCTCATCTACATCGTATCTCATCTACATCGTATCACATCTACATCGTATCTCATCTACATCGTATCTCATCTACATCGTATCACATCTACATTGTATCACATCTACATTGTATCTCATCTACATCGTATCTCATCTACATCGTATCCCATCTACATCGTATCTCACCTACATCGTATCTCATCTACATCGTATCTCATCTACATCGTATCACATCTACATCGTATCTCATCTACATCGTATCTCATCTACATCGTATCTCATCTACATCGTATCACATCTACATCGTATCTCATCTACATCGTATCTCATCTACATCGTATCTCATCTACATCGTATCTCATCTACATCGTATCTCATCTACATTGTATCTCATCTACATCGTATCACATCTACATTGTATCACATCTACATCGTATCTCATCTACATCGTATCTCATCTACATCGTATCTCACCTACATCGTATCTCATCTCCATCGTATCTCATCTACATCGTATCTCACCTACATCGTATCACATCTACATCGTATCTCATCTACATCGTATCACATCTACATCGTATCACATCTACATCGTATCTCATCTACATCGTATCACATCTACATCGTATCACATCTACATCGTATCTCATCTACATCGTATCTCATCTACATCGTATCTCACCTACATCGTATCTCATCTACATCGTATCACATCTACATCGTATCTCACCTACATCGTATCACATCTACATTGTATCTCATCTACATCGTATCACATCTACATCGTATCACATCTACATCGTATCACATCTACATCGTATCTCATCTACATCGTATCACATCTACATCGTATCACATCTACATCGTATCTCATCTACATCGTATCTCATCTACATCGTATCTCACCTACATCGTATCTCATCTACATCGTATCACATCTACATCGTATCTCACCTACATCGTATCACATCTACATTGTATCTCATCTACATCGTATCTCATCTACATCGTATCTCACCTACATCGTATCACATCTACATTGTATCTCATCTACATCGTATCACATCTACATCGTATCACATCTACATCGTATCACATCTACATTGTATCTCATCTACATTGTATCTCATCTACATCGTATCACATCTACATTGTATCTCATCTACATCGTATCACATCTACATCGTATCACATCTACATCGTATCACATCTACATTGTATCTCATCTACATTGTATCTCATCTACATCGTATCACATCTACATCGTATCTCATCTACATCGTATCACATCTACATTGTATCACATCTACATTGTATCTCATCTACATTGTATCACATCTACATTGTATCTCATCTACATCGTATCTCATCTACATCGTATCACATCTACATTGTATCACATCTACATTGTATCTCATCTACATTGTATCACATCTACATCGTATCTCATCTACATCGTATCTCATCTACATCGTATCTCACCTACATCGTATCTCATCTACATCGTATCACATCTACATTGTATCACATCTACATTGTATCTCATCTACATTGTATCACATCTACATTGTATCTCACCTACATTGTATCACATCTACATTGTATCTCATCTACATCGTATCACATCTACATCGTATCACATCTACATTGTATCTCATCTACATCGTATCTCATCTACATTGTATCTCATCTACATCGTATCACATCTACATTGTATCACATCTACATTGTATCTCATCTACATCGTATCTCATCTACATTGTATCTCATCTACATCGTATCACATCTACATCGTATCACATCTACATTGTATCTCATCTACATCGTATCTCATCTACATTGTATCTCATCTACATCGTATCACATCTACATTGTATCACATCTACATTGAATCTCATCTACATTGTATCTCATCTACATTGTACCACATCTACATTGTATCACATCTACATAGTATCTCACCTACATTGTATCACACGTACATTGTATCACATCTACATTGTATCTCATCTACATTGTATCACATCTACATCGTATCTCATCTACATCGTATCACATCTACATCGTATCTCATCTACATCGTATCACATCTACATTGTATCTCATCTACATTGTATCACATCTACATTGTATCTCATCTACATCGTATCACATCTACATTGTATCTCATCTACATTGTATCACATCTACATCGTATCTCATCTACATCGTATCTCATCTACATCGTATCCCATCTACATCGTATCTCACCTACATCGTATCTCATCTACATCGTATCACATCTACATCGTATCTCATCTACATCGTATCTCATCTACATCGTATCTCATCTACATCGTATCACATCTACATCGTATCTCATCTACATCGTATCTCATCTACATCGTATCTCATCTACATCGTATCTCATCTACATTGTATCTCATCTACATCGTATCTCATCTACATCGTATCTCATCTACATCGTATCTCACCTACATCGTATCTCATCTCCATCGTATCTCATCTACATTGTATCACATCTACATCGTATCTCATCTACATCGTATCTCATCTACATCGTATCTCATCTACATCGTATCACATCTACATTGTATCACATCTACATCGTATCTCATCTACATCGCATCTCATCTACATTGTATCACATCTACATCGTATCTCATCTACATCGTATCTCATCTACATCGTATCTCACCTACATCGTATCTCATCTCCATCGTATCTCATCTACATTGTATCTCATCTACATTGTATCACATCTACATTGTATCACATCTACATCGTATCTCATCTACATCGTATCTCATCTACATCGTATCTCATCTACATCGTATCTCATCTACATCGTATCACATCTACATTGTATCACATCTACATCGTATCTCATCTACATCGTATCTCATCTACATCGTATCTCACCTACATCGTATCTCATCTCCATCGTATCTCATCTACATTGTATCTCATCTACATTGTATCACATCTACATTGTATCTCATCTACATCGTATCTCATCTACATCGTATCCCATCTACATCGTATCTCACCTACATCGTATCTCATCTACATCGTATCTCATCTACATCGTATCACATCTACATCGTATCTCATCTACATCGTATCTCATCTACATCGTATCTCATCTACATCGTATCACATCTACATCGTATCTCATCTACATCGTATCTCATCTACATAGTATCCCATCTACATCGTATCTCATCTACATCGTATCTCATCTACATCGTATCTCATCTACATCGTATCTCATCTACATTGTATCTCATCTACATCGTATCACATCTACATTGTATCACATCTACATCGTATCTCATCTACATCGTATCTCATCTACATCGTATCTCACCTACATCGTATCTCATCTCCATCGTATCTCATCCACATTGTATCTCATCTACATTGTATCACATCTACATTGTATCTCATCTACATTGTATCACATCTACATCGTATCACATCTACATCGTATCTCATCTACATCGTATCACATCTACATCGTATCACATCTACATCGTATCTCATCTACATCGTATCTCATCTACATCGTATCTCACCTACATCGTATCACATCTACATTGTATCTCATCTACATCGTATCACATCTACATCGTATCACATCTACATCGTATCACATCTACATCGTATCACATCTACATTGTATCTCATCTACATTGTATCTCATCTACATCGTATCACATCTACATCGTATCACATCTACATCGTATCTCATCTACATCGTATCCCATCTACATCGTATCTCATCTACATCGTATCACATCTACATTGTATCTCATCTACATGGTATCTCATCTACATCGTATCACATCTACATTGTATCTCATCTACATTGTATCTCATCCACATTGTATCTCATCTACATCGTATCACATCTACATCGTATCACATCTACATCGTATCACATCTACATCGTATCACATCTACATTGTATCTCATCTACATTGTATCTCATCTACATCGTATCACATCTACATTGTATCTCATCTACATCGTATCACATCTACATTGTATCACATCTACATTGTATCTCATCTACATTGTATCACATCTACATTGTATCTCATCTACATCGTATCTCATCTACATCGTATCACATCTACATTGTATCACATCTACATTGTATCTCATCTACATTGTATCACATCTACATTGTATCTCATCTACATCGTATCTCATCTACATCGTATCTCACCTACATCGTATCTCATCTACATCGTATCACATCTACATTGTATCACATCTACATTGTATCTCATCTACATTGTATCACATCTACATTGTATCTCACCTACATTGTATCACATCTACATTGTATCTCATCTACATCGTATCACATCTACATTGTATCACATCTACATTGTATCTCATCTACATCGTATCTCATCTACATTGTATCTCATCTACATCGTATCACATCTACATTGTATCACATCTAGATTGTATCTCATCTACATCGTATCTAATCTACATTGTATCACATCTACATTGTATCACATCTACATTGTATCTCATCTACATCGTATCTCATCTACATTGTATCACATCTACATTGTATCTCATCTACATCGTATCTCATCTACATCGTATCTCATCTACATTGTATCACATCTACATCGTATCTCATCTACATCGTATCTCATCTACATTGTATCTCATCTACATCGTATCACATCTACATTGTATCACATCTAGATTGTATCTCATCTACATCGTATCTAATCTACATTGTATCACATCTACATTGTATCACATCTACATTGTATCTCATCTACATCGTATCACATCTACATTGTATCACATCTACATTGTATCTCATCTACATTGTATCACATCTACATTGTATCTCATCTACATCGTATCACATCTACATCGTATCTCATCTACATCGTATCACATCTACATTGTATCTCATCTACATTGTATCACATCTACATTGTATCTCATCTACATCGTATCACATCTACATTGTATCTCATCTACATTGTATCACATCTACATTGTATCTCATCTACATCGTATCACATCTACATCGTATCTCATCTACATCGTATCTCACCTACATCGTATCTCATCTACATTGTATCTCATCTACATTGTATCCCATCTACATCGTATCTCATCTACATCGTATCTCATCTACATTGTACCACATCTACATTGTATCACATCTACATAGTATCTCACCTACATTGTATCACACGTACATTGTATCACATCTACATTGTATCTCATCTACATTGTATCACATCTACATTGTATCTCATCTACATCGTATCACATCTACATTGTATCTCATCTACATCGTATCACATCTACATTGTATCTCATCTACATCGTATCTCATCTACATTGTATCACATCTACATCGTATCTCATCTACATCGTATCTCATCTACATCGTATCTCATCTACATCGTATCACATCTACATTGTATCACATCTAGATTGTATCTCATCTACATCATATCTAATCTACATTGTATCACATCTACATTGTATCACATCTACATTGTATCTCATCTACATCGTATCACATCTACATTGTATCACATCTACATTGTATCTCATCTACATCGTATCTCATCTACATTGTACCACATCTACATTGTATCACATCTACATTGTATCTCATCTACATTGTATCACATCTACATTGTATCTCATCTACATCGTATCACATCTACATCGTATCTCATCTACATCGTATCACATCTACATTGTATCTCATCTACATTGTATCACATCTACATTGTATCTCATCTACATCGTATCACATCTACATTGTATCTCATCTACATTGTATCACATCTACATTGTATCTCATCTACATCGTATCACATCTACATCGTATCTCATCTACATCGTATCTCACCTACATCGTATCTCATCTACATTGTACCACATCTACATTGTATCCCATCTACATCGTATCTCATCTACATCGTATCTCATCTACATTGTACCACATCTACATTGTATCACATCTACATAGTATCTCACCTACATTGTATCACACGTACATTGTATCACATCTACATTGTATCTCATCTACATTGTATCACATCTACATTGTATCTCATCTACATCGTATCACATCTACATCGTATCTCATCTACATCGTATCACATCTACATTGTATCTCATCTACATTGTATCACATCTACATTGTATCTCATCTACATCGTATCACATCTACATTGTATCTCATCTACATTGTATCTCACCTACATCGTATCACATCTACATTGTATCTCATCTACATTGTATCCCATCTACATCGTATCTCATCTACATCGTATCTCATCTACATCGTATCACATCTACATCGTATCTCATCTACATCGTATCACATCTACATCGTATCTCATCTACATCGTATCTCATCTACATCGTATCACATTTACATTGTATCTCATCTACATCGTATCTCATCTACATCGTATCACATCTACATCGTATCACATCTACATCGTATCTCATCTACATCGTATCACATCTACATCGTATCACATTTACATCGTATCTCATCTACATCGTATCTCATCTACATTGTATCTCATCTACATCGTATCACATCTACATCGTATCTCATCTACATCGTATCTCATCTACATCGTATCTCATCTACATCGTATCACATCTACATCGTATCTCATCTACATCGTATCTCATCCACATCGTATCTCATCTACATCGTATCTCATCTACATCGTATCACATCTACATTGTATCTCATCTACATCGTATCACATCTACATCGTATCTCATCTACATCGTATCACATCTACATCGTATCTCATCTACATTGTATCTCATCTACATTTTATCTCATCTACATCGTATCACATCTACATTGTATCTCATCTACATTGTATCTCATCTACATCGTATCACATCTACATCGTATCTCATCTACATCATATCACATCTACATCGTATCACATCTACATCGTATCTCATCTACATCGTATCTCATCCACATCGTATCTCATCTACATCGTATCTCATCTACATCGTATCACATCTACATCGTATCTCATCTACATCGTATCTCATCTACATCGTATCTCATCTACATCGTATCACATCTACATCGTATCTCACCTACATTGTATCACATCTACATTGTATCTCATCTACATTGTATCTCATCTACATCGTATCACATCTACATCGTATCTCATCTACATTGTATCTCATCTACATTGTATCTCACCTACATCGTATCTCACCCACATTGTTTCTCATCTACATTGTATCACATCTACATTGTATCTCATCTACATTGTATATCACCCAGATTGTATCTCACCTACATTGTATCACATCTACATTGTATCTCATCTACATCGTATCACATCTACATTGTATCACATCTACATTGTATCTCATCTACATCGTATCACATCTACATTGTATCACATCTACATTGTATCTCATCTACATCGTATCACATCTACATCGTATCTCATCTACATCGTATCTCATCCACATCGTATCACATCTACATTGTATCTCATCTACATTGTATCACATCTACATTGTATCTCACCTACATTGTATCACATCTACATTGTATCTCATCTACATTGTATCTCATCCACATTGTATCTCATCCACATTGTATCTCATCCACATTGTATCACATCTACATTGTATCTCACCTACATTGTATCACATCTACATTGTATCTCATCTACATTGTATCTCATCCACATTGTATCTCATCCACATTGTATCACATCTACATTGTATCTCATCTACATTGTACCACATCCACATTGTATCTCATCCACATTGTATCTCATCCACATTGTATCTCATCTACATTGTATCACATCTACATTGTATCTCATCTACATTGTACCACATCTACATTGTATCTCATCTACATTGTATCTCATCTACATTGTATCTCATCTACATTGTATCACATTTACATTGTATCTCATCTACATTGTATCTCATCTACATTGTATCTCATCTACATTGTATCTCATCTACATTGTATCACATCTACATTGTATCTCATCTACATTGTATCTCATCCACATTGTATCACATCTACATTGTATCTCATCTACATTGTATCTCATCTACATTGTATCTCATCTACATCGTATCACATCTACATTGTATCTCATCTACATTGTATCTCATCCACATTGTATCTCATCTACATCGTATCACATCTACATTGTATCTCATCTACATTGTATCTCATCTACATTGTATCTCATCTACATCGTATCACATCTACATTGTATCTCATCTACATTGTATCTCATCTACATTGTATCTCATCTACATCGTATCACATCTACATTGTATCTCATCTACATTGTATCTCATCTACATCGTATCACATCTACATTGTATCTCATCTACATTGTATCTCATCCACATTGTATCTCATCTACATTGTATCTCATCTACATTGTATCTCATCTATATCGTATCACATCTACATTGTATCTCATCTACATTGTATCTCATCCACATTGTATCTAATCTACATTGTATCTCATCTACATTGTATCTCATCCACATTGTATCTCATCTACATTGTATCTCATCTACATTGTATCTCATCTATATCGTATCACATCTACATTGTATCTCATCTACATTGTATCTCATCCACATTGTATCTAATCTACATTGTATCTCATCCACATTGTATCTCATCTACATTGTATCTCATCTACATTGTATCTCATCTATATCGTATCACATCTACATTGTATCTCATCTACATTGTATCTCATCCACATTGTATCTCATCTACATTGTATCTCATCTACATTGTATCTCATCTACATCGTATCACATCTACATTGTATCTCATCTACATTGTATCTCATCCACATTGTATCTCATCTACATTGTATCACATCTACATTGTATCTCATCTACATTGTATCTCATCCACATTGTATCTCATCCACATTGTATCACATCTACATTGTATCTCATCTACATTGTATCACATCTACATTGTATCACATCTACATTGTATCTCATCTACATTGTATCACATCTACATTGTATCTCATCTACATTGTATCTCATCCACATTGTATCTCATCTACATTGTATCACATCTACATTGTATCTCATCTACATTGTATCTCATCTACATTGTATCTCATCCACATTGTATCACATCTACATTGTATCACATCTACATTGTATCTCATCTACATTGTATCTCACCTACATTGTATCTCATCTACATTGTATCTCATCTACATTGTATCACATCTACATTGTATCTCATCTACATTGTATCACATCTACATTGTATCTCATCTACATTGTATCACATCTACATTGTATCTCATCTACATTGTATCTCATCTACATTGTATCACATCTACATTGTATCTCATCTACATTGTATCACATCTACATTGTATCTCATCTACATTGTATCACATCTACATTGTACCACATCTACATTGTATCTAATCCACATTGTATCTAATCTACATTGTACCACATCTACATTGTATCTCATCCACATTGTATCTAATCTACATTGTACCACATCTACATTGTATCTCATCCACATTGTACCACATCTACATTGTATCTCATCCACATTGTATCACGATCTGTCCCAGTGCATAATTCAGTCCTGGAAAGGATTTTCATTTCATACAGTTCCCATTCGGAGGACCTTGTGATGAGGACCTTGTGATGTGGATCTTGTGTTGAGGGGTCCGGTGACCACCACCTTCCCCTCACACACCCAGGACTTCAATGCAGGAAACAAAGTTACCTGAAGGTCTATGGAGGCTCCGCAGCCCATCATCATCATCGACGTCTCCTGACAGCTGCTGTCACAATCGCGTGGAGTCCATGAGTTGGAGTGAGTGGATGTGACAGCGGAGCGAGGAGAGGAAATGAAGGTGAAGCTCGGGCTGAGCGCACAGGCTTCCTATGAAGTTGTGTACAGGAAAGAGGCGGATGACAAGCCTGCCCAGCGCGGGGTCCCATCTGTGAGCGCTCTGGGCTCAGCCTCCTTACAGGGACGTTACATCGGACCTGACCTACATTGTCACCAGCGAGGACATCACACTGGAGATCTGGGCTCCTGGACACAGCAGATCCCCTAAACCTACAGACGATAATCTCGTGGGGCGGAAAGCAGCTGGATCTGGATCTTTGGTGGCAGCACGTGGATCTCTGCCGACTCCATCAATATGGGACAGAAAGAGAAATTCCTGCAAGAATCCAAAGTCGTCTTCTTCCATCATAAGGAGGAATCTTTACTCATGTCTTTATTTAATATCTCCTTGTAAGAAATCTGGGCAACAGCATGGCAGCCAATATATTTCCACCCAGACAAAAAATATCTGCAGTGGAAACTAACGGGGAAGTGGATACGGAGTGGGAGATGTTTGCGAATCCACTTGCATTACAAAAAAAGAGACATTGAAATAAAACTAAAGTCTGTGTGACCCCCTCCAAAAAGACAGCAGGTGGGAGGTTATTTATTGGTGTGTTATGTCATGGTGTGGCCACTAGGAGCACTATTGTCTGTAGGGTCTTATTCAAACTTTTGCGGTACAAGTTGCACTACACTTCTGGTAGTCACCTACACTCGAAAACGAAAGGTTGCTAGGTAACAGGAAACCCCCAAATTGCGTAAAATACAACAAAGAGGTGAGAAAAAAAAGACAAGCGCACTGAAAAGGATTGTACTATACAAGGTAAAGGCAATTACTGCAGCAAAGGATTTAAAGGGGATCTGACTTTTATGCCACCAGATCACCTGCTTCATAAAAAATGTAGATATTGTGTATGATCATATGCCTAAAGCTTGTATAAATCTACAGGAATATGCACTGTAATGAGCTGAGGTAAGCTGAGACTTGTAGTGCTCTAGAGCCACTTTATTTCCAACTTAGGCTATAATAGGACACTTGTCACTCCTCCTCCAAACACACAGAGCAGCTGTCAGACATATATAAAGCAGAGAGGATTCACATTCTTCCAGTCCGAGCTTAACAAGATTCCTAAAGTAACAGCAGCGCTGGGATCTTCAGATACACCCCTGACAAAGACCGAATTCTGGAAGAACTTTACATTGTATACCAAAATACAGAAAACAGAGAAGAAACTATTATAATACCGACCCGTGGTACAAGAAAACACTACTGCTATAATACTGCCCCGATATACAAGAATATAACTACTATAATACTGCCCCCTATGTACAAGAATATAACTACTATGATACTGCCTCTATGTACGAGAATATAACTACTATAATACTGCCCCCTATGTACAAGAATATAACTACTATAATACTGCTCCTATGTACAAGAATATAACTACTATAATACTGCCCCCTATGTACAAGAATATAACTACTATAATACTGCCCCTATGTACAAGAATATAACTACTATAATACTGCCCCCTATGTACAAAAATATAACTGCTATAATACTGCCCCTATGTACAAGAATATAACTACTATAATACTGCCCCCTATGTACAAGAATATAACTACTATAATACTGCTCCTATGTACAAGAATATAACTACAATAATACTGCCCCCTATGTACAAGAATATAACTACTATAATACTGCCCCTATGTACAAGAATATAACTACTATAATACTGCCCCCTATGTACAAAAATATAACTGCTATAATACTGCCCCTATGTACAAGAATATAACTACTATAATACTGCCCACTATGTACAAGAATATAACTACTATAATACTGCTCCTATGTACAAGAATATAACTACTATAATACTGCCCCCTATGTACAAGAATATAACTACTATAATACTGCCCCCTATATACAAGAATATAACTACTATAATACTGCCCCGATATACAAGAATATAACAACTATAATACTGCTCCCTATGTACAAGAATATAACTACTATAATACTGCCCCCTATGTACAAGAATATAAGAACTATAATACTGCCCCCTATGTACAAGAATATAACTACTATAATACTGCTCCCTATGTACAAGAATATAACTACTATAATACTGCTCCTATGTACAAGAATTTAACTACTATAATACTGCTCCTATGTACAAGAATATAACTACTATAATACTGCCCCCTATGTACAAGAATATAATTACTATAATACTGCTCCTATGTACAAGAATATAACTACTATAATACTGCCCCTATGTACAAGAATATAACTACTATAATACTGCTCCTATGTACAAGAATATAACTACTATAATACTGCCCTCTATGTACAAGAATATAACTACTATAATACTGCTCCTATGTACAAGAATATAACTACTATAATACTGCTCCTATGTACAAGAATATAACTACTATAATACTGCACCCTATGTACAAGAATATAACTACTATAATACTGCTCCTATGTACAAGAATATAACTACTATAATACTACCCCCTATATACAAGAATATAACTACTATAATACTGCCCCTATGTATAAGAATATAACTACTATAATACTGCTCCTATGTACAAGAATATAACTACTATAATACTGCCCCTATGTGCAAGAATATAACTACTATAATACTACCCCCTATATACAAGAATATAACTACTATAATACTGCCCCTATGTATAAGAATATAACTACTATAATACTGCTCCTATGTACAAGAATATAACTACTATAATACTGCCCCTATGTACAAGAATATAACTACTATAATACTACCCCCTATATACAAGAATATAACTACTATAATACTGCTCCTATGTACAAGAATATAACTACTATAATACTGCCCCTATGTACAAGAATATAACTACTATAATACTGCTCCTATGTACAAGAATATAACTACTATAATACTGCCCTCTATGTACAAGAATATAACTACTATAATACTGCTCCTATGTACAAGAATATAACTACTATAATACTGCTCCTATGTACAAGAATATAACTACTATAATACTGCCCCCTATGTACAAGAATATAATTACTATAATACTGCTCCTATGTACAAGAATATAACTACTATAATACTGCCCCTATATACAAGAATATAACTACTATAATACTGCTCCTATGTACAAGAATATAACTACTATAATACTGCCCTCTATGTACAAGAATATAACTACTATAATACTGCTCCTATGTACAAGAATATAACTACTATAATACTGCTCCTATGTACAAGAATATAACTACTATAATACTGCACCCTATGTACAAGAATATAACTACTATAATACTACCCCCTATATACAAGAATATAACTACTATAATACTGCCCTCTATGTACAAGAATATAACTACTATAATACTGCTCCTATGTACAAGAATATAACTACTATAATACTGCTCCTATGTACAAGAATATAACTACTATAATACTGCCCCTATGTACAAGAATATAACTACTATAATACTGCTCCCTATGTACAAGAACATAACTACTATAATACTGCCCCCTATGTACAAGAATATAACTACTATAATACTGCTCGTACGTACAAGAATATAACTACTATAATACTGCCCCTATGTGCAAGAATATAACTACTATAATACTGCCCCTATGTACAAGAATATAACTACTATAATACTGCCCATATGTACAAGAATATAACTACTATAATACTGCCCCCTATGTACAAGAATATAACTACTATAATACTGCTCCCTATGTACAAGAATATAACTACTATAATACTGCCCTCTATGTACAAGAATATAACTACTATAATACTGCCCCTATGTACAAGAATATAACTACTATAATACTGCCCCCTATGTACAAGAATATAACTACTATAATACTGCCCCCTATGTACAAGAATATAACTACTATAATACTGCTCCCTATGTACAAGAATATAACTACTATAATACTGCCCTCTATGTACAAGAATATAACTACTATAATACTGCTCCTATGTACAAGAATATAACTACTATAATACTGCCCCTATGTGCAAGAATATAACTACTATAATACTGCTCCCTATGTACAAGAATATAACTACTATAATACTGCCCTCTATGTACAAGAATATAACTACTATAATACTGCCCCTATGTACAAGAATATAACTACTATAATACTGCCCCTATGTGCAAGAATATAACTACTATAATACTGCCCTCTATGTACAAGAATATAACTACTATAATACTGCTCCTATGTACAAGAATATAACTACTATAATACTGCTCCTACGTACAAGAATATAACTACTATAATACTGCTCCTATGTACAAGAATATAACTACTATAATACTGCTCCTATGTACAAGAATATAACTACTATAATACTGCTCGTACGTACAAGAATATAACTACTATAATACTGCCCCTATGTGCAAGAATATAACTACTATAATACTGCCCTCTATGTACAAGAATATAACTACTATAATACTGCTCCTATGTACAAGAATATAACTACTATAATACTGCCCCTATGTGCAAGAATATAACTACTATAATACTGCCCTCTATGTACAAGAATATAACTACTATAATACTGCTCCTATGTACAAGAATATAACTACTATAATACTGCTCCTACGTACAAGAATATAACTACTATAATACTGCTCCTATGTGCAAGAATATAACTACTATAATACGGCCCACTATGTACAAGAATATAACTACTATAATACTACCCCTATATACAAGAATATAACTACTATAATACTGCCCCTATGTGCCAGAATATAACTACTATAATACTGCTCCCTATGTACAAGAATATAACTACTATAATACTGCCCTCTATGTACAAGAATATAACTACTATAATACTGCCCCTATGTACAAGAATATAACTACTATAATACTGCCCTCTATGTACAAGAATATAACTACTATAATACTGCTCCTATGTACAAGAATATAACTACTATAATACTGCCCCTATGTACAAGAATATAACTACTATAATACTGCTCCTATGTACAAGAATATAACTACTATAATATTGCTCCTATGTGCAAGAATATAACTACTATAATACGGCCCACTATGTACAAGAATATAACTACTATAATACTACCCCTATATACAAGAATATAACTACTATAATACTGCCCCTATGTGCCAGAATATAACTACTATAATACTGCTCCCTATGTACAAGAATATAACTACTATAATACTGCCCTCTATGTACAAGAATATAACTACTATAATACTGCTCCTATGTACAAGAATATAACTACTATAATACTGCCCCTATGTACAAGAATATAACTACTATAATACTGCTCCTATGTACAAGAATATAACTACTATAATATTGCTCCTATGTGCAAGAATATAACTACTATAATACTGCCCCCTATGTTCAAGAATATAATTACTATAATACTGCCCCCTATGTACAAGAATATAACTACTATAATACTACCCCCTATGTACAAGAATATAACTACTATAATACTGCCCCCTATGTACAAGAATATAACTACTATAATACTGCCCCTATGTACAAGAATATAACTACTATAATACTGCCCCCTATGTACAAGAATATAACTACTATAATACTGCCCCCTATGTACAAGAATATAACTACTATAATACTGCTCCTATGTACAAGAATATAACTACTATAATACTGCCCCCTATGTATAAGAATATAACTACTATAATACTGCCCCCTATGTTCAAGAATATAACTACTATAATACTGCTCCCTATGTACAAGAATATAACTACTATAATACTGCTCCTATGTACAAGAATATAACTACTATAATACTGCCCCCTATGTTCAAGAATATAATTGCTATAATACTGCCCCCTATGTACAAGAATATAACTACTATAATACTGCCCCTATGTACAAGAATATAACTACTATAATACTGCTCCTATGTGCCAGAATATAACTACTATAATACTGCTCCCTATGTACAAGAATATAACTACTATAATACTGCCCTCTATGTACAAGAATATAACTACTATAATACTGCTCCTATGTACAAGAATATAACTACTATAATACTGCCCCTATGTACAAGAATATAACTACTATAATACTGCTCCTATGTACAAGAATATAACTACTATAATATTGCTCCTATGTGCAAGAATATAACTACTATAATACTGCCCCCTATGTTCAAGAATATAATTACTATAATACTGCCCCCTATGTACAAGAATATAACTACTATAATACTACCCCCTATGTACAAGAATATAACTACTATAATACTGCCCCCTATGTACAAGAATATAACTACTATAATACTGCCCCTATGTACAAGAATATAACTACTATAATACTGCCCCCTATGTACAAGAATATAACTACTATAATACTGCCCCCTATGTACAAGAATATAACTACTATAATACTGCTCCTATGTACAAGAATATAACTACTATAATACTGCCCCCTATGTATAAGAATATAACTACTATAATACTGCCCCCTATGTTCAAGAATATAACTACTATAATACTGCTCCCTATGTACAAGAATATAACTACTATAATACTGCTCCTATGTACAAGAATATAACTACTATAATACTGCCCCCTATGTTCAAGAATATAATTACTATAATACTGCCCCCTATGTACAAGAATATAACTACTATAATACTGCCCCTATGTACAAGAATATAACTACTATAATACTGCTCCTATGTACAAGAATATAACTACTATAATATTGCTCCTATGTGCAAGAATATAACTACTATAATACTGCCCCCTATGTTCAAGAATATAATTACCATAATACTACCCCCTATGTACAAGAATATAACTACTATAATACTGCCCCTATGTACAAGAATATAACTACTATAATATTGCCCCTATGTACAAGAATATAACTACTATAATACTGCCCCCTATGTTCAAGAATATAACTACTATAATACTGCTCCCTATGTACAAGAATATAACTACTATAATACTGCTCCTATGTACAAGAATATAACTACTATAATACTGCTCCTATGTACAAGAACTACTATAATACTGCCCCCTATGTACAAGAATATAACTACTATAATACTGCTCCCTATGTACAAGAATATAACTATTATAATACTGCCCCTATGTACAAGAATATAACTACTATAATACTGCCCCCTATGTATAAGAATATAACTACTATAATACTGCCCCCTATGTACAAGAATATAACTACTATAATACTGCCCCTATGTACAAGAATATAACTACTATAATACTGCCCCCTATGTTCAAGAATATAACTACTATAATACTGCTCCCTATGTACAAGAATATAACTCCTATAATACTGCTCCTATGTACAAGAATATAACTACTATAATACTGCTCCTATGTACAAGAATATAACTACTATAATACTGCCCCCTATGTACAAGAATATAACTACTATAATACTGCTCCCTATGTACAAGAATATAACTATTATAATACTGCCCCTATGTACAAGAATATAACTACTATAATACTGCCCCCTATGTATAAGAATATAACTACTATAATACTGCTCCTATGTACAAGAATATAACTACTATAATACTGGTCACTATGTACAAGAATATAACTATTATAATACTGCCCCTATGTACAAGAATATAACTACTATAATACTGCCCTCTATGTACAAGAATATAACTACTATAATACTGCTCCTATGTACAAGAATATAACTACTATAATACTGCCCTCTATGTACAAGAATATAACTACTATAATACTGCTCCCTATGTGCAAGAATATAACTACTATAATACTGCTCCTATGTACAAGAATATAACTACTATACTACTGCCCCTATGTACAAGAATATAACTACTATAATACTGCCCCCTATGTACAAGAATATAACTACTATAATACTGCCCCCTGTGTATAAGAATATAACTACTATAATACTGCCTCTATGTACAAGAATATAACTACTATAATACTGCCACTATGTACAAGAATATAACTACTATAATACTGCCCCTATGTACAAGAATATAACTACTATAATACTGCCACTATGTACAAGAATATAACTACTATAATACTGCCCCCTATGTACAAGAATATAACTACTATAATACTGCCCCCTATGTACAAGAATATAACTACTATAATACTGCCCCCTGTGTATAAGAATATAACTACTATAATACTGCCTCTATGTACAAGAATATAACTACTATAATACTGCCACTATGTACAAGAATATAACTACTATAATACTGCCCCTATGTACAAGAATATAACTACTATAATACTGCCACTATGTACAAGAATATAACTACTATAATACTGCCCCCTATGTACAAGAATATAACTACTATAATACTGCCCCTATGTACAAGAATATAACTACTATAATACTGCCACTATGTACAAGAATATAACTACTATAATACTACCCCCTATGTGTAAGAATATAACTACTATAATACTACCCCCTATGTGTAAGAATATAACTACTATAATACTGCCCCCTATGTATAAGAATATAACTACTATAATACTGCCCCCTATGTACAAGAATATAACTACTATAATACTGCTCCTATATACAAGAATATAACTACTATAATACTGCCCCCTATGTATAAGAATATAACTACTATATTACTGTGCACAGAATTTGCAGTTTCCCTCCTCCGGGTTCTGTATTGCATGTTGCATATCATTAGGGCAGAAAGATACAATCATAAAACGCTGGTTTTACAGATAAATAAAATATAAAATGGAATGAAGTGATCCGAGCTGTAATCCACTCTGCGTCTCCGCTCATCAGCCGCCCGTACGGAGGATTAGAGCGAGATTTCCCCATCAGATTTCCTCCTCTTATACAGAATAATACTATATGATGATGACAGTAAAGAGCAGACCTACTCAGAAAGTTGGCAATTTCATCACTCAATCAGATCTGTACAATCCGGAATTGTTATTACTAGTGATGTCGGGCATTTTACAGGCTGTACTTAATGTATCACAGTGAGACTTTAGAAAGCCATTGAATTATGACAATAAGTTATAAGATGATGAAACAACCCTTTCCTGAAGGAGTCGCGGAGTGAGAAGATGATCACCGCTGCCCTGTGGCTCTGGAATGAGTTAATTAAGTGTCAGTATGACATCAGAATTGGAAACATTGCACTAATTAGATTACAGTAATTATCCTACCTTAGGCAAGCAGCCACTAATAAGGAAGAGTGGAAGTAAATGAGATGGAACTAATTAATGGTACCTCCCTAGTGGAAATGCTACAGAGTTCGATGCACTTAATGTGCTACCTTTGAGGAGACCCTTCTCTGAGGCCGCTAAGTTCATTCTTGGTCCTCATCATTGATTAGACCCATTCATAGTCCTCTATCTTCACTAGTTACATTCATCCCATTCCTGATCCTCATCCTTCTCTAGACCCATTCCTTGTTCTCATCATTCTATAGGCTTATTCTTCCCATTCCTGGCCCTCCACCTTCACTAGACTCATTCATTCCATTTCTGGTCCTTATCCTTCTCTAGACTTGTTCTTCCTATTCCTTGTTCTCATCCTTCATCGGACTCATTCATCCCATTCCTTGTCCTTTTTTATTACTAGATCCATTTATCCCATCTTTTATTCTCATTTTTCAGTAAACTTATTCATCCCATTCCTGGTTATCATTCTTCACTAGACTTATTCATTCTATCCTTGATCCTCATCCTTCACTAGACTCGTTCTTTCCAGTCCTGGTCCTCATCCTTCCGTAGTCTTATTCATCCTTCACTAGGTTCACTTATCTTATTCCTTGTCCTCATCCTTCTCTAGGCTTGTTCTTCCCATTCCAGGTTCTCATCCTTCACCAGAATCATTCATCCTATTCCTGGTCCACATTTTTCTCTAGGCTCATTCATCCCATTCCTGGTCCTCACCCATTCCTAGTCCTTATTTATCACTGGACCCGTTTATCACATCCTTGCTCCTCATCCTTCAGTAGACGTATTCATCCCATTACTGGTTATCTTCCTTCACTAGACTTCTTCATCCCATTCCTGGTTGTCATCCTTCTTTAGAATTATTTATCTCATTCCTGGTCCTCATCCATTCCTAGTCCTTATTCATCACTAGACACATTCTTCCCATCCTTGCTCCTCATCCTTCTCTAGACTTGTTCTTCCCATTCCTTGTTCTCATCCTTCACCGGGATCATTCATTCTATTACTGGTCCACATTCTTCTTTAGACTCATTCATCCCATTCCTGGTCCTCATCCATTCCTAGTCCTTTTTTATTACTAGATCCATTTATCCCATCTTTTATTCTCATTTTTCAGTAAACTTATTCATCCCATACCTGGTTATCATTCTTCACTAGACTTATTCATTCTATCCTTGATCCTCATCCTTCACTAGACTCGTTCTTTCCAGTCCTGGTCCTCATCCTTCCGTAGTCTTATTCATCCCATCCTTTGGTCCTCATCCTTCACTAGGTTCACTTATCTTATTCCTTGTCCTCATCCTTCTCTAGGCTTGTTCTTCCCATTCCAGGTTCTCATCCTTCACCAGAATCATTCATCCTATTCCTGGTCCACATTCTTCTCTAGGCTCATTCATCCCATTCCTGGTCCTCACCCATTCCTAGTCCTTATTTATCACTGGACCCGTTTATCACATCCTTGCTCCTCATCCTTCAGTAGACGTATTCATCCCATTACTGGTTATCTTCCTTCACTAGACTTCTTCATCCCATTCCTGGTTGTCATCCTTCTTTAGAATTATTTATCTCATTCCTGGTCCTCATCCATTCCTAGTCCTTATTCATCACTAGACACATTCTTCCCATCCTTGCTCCTCATCCTTCACTAGACTTTTTATCCCATTCCTGGAGCTCATCCTTCTCTAACCCATTCATCCCATCCTTGCTCCTTATCCTTCAATAGACTCATTCATCCCATTCCTGGTTATCACCCATTCCTTGTCCTTATTTATTACTAGACTCATTCATCCCATCCTTGCTCCATATCCTTCTCTAGACTCATTCATCCCATCCTTGCTCCATATCCTTCTCTAAACTCATTCATACCATTCTTGGTCCTCATCCTTCTCTAGATCCATTCATCCCATCCTTGCTCCATATCCTTCTCTAAACTGATTCATCCCATCCTTGCTCCTCATCATTCATTCGACTTATTCATACCATTCTTGGTCCTCATCCTTCTCTAGATCCATTCATCCCATCCTTGCTCCATATCCTTCTCTAGACTCATTCATCCCATCCCTGATCCTCAATCTTCAATAGACTTGTTCATCCCATTCACGGTTCTCATCGATCATTAGTCTCATTCATCCCATTCAGAATCCTGCAGTACTCTGAGAGACATCACTTAAGATTATTCAACCAATTAGTCAGGCCTCACTAAGACCGTCGAGATGGATCCACCCTGATGTTCTCCATTATGAGAGATCTTTTGGTCCTTACCATTCTCTGGGCATTTTAAATTATTTCCTTTACTCATATTTATTATGTTCAACTTTTAGGACTTTCAGGTCCTTAAAGCACATTGGGAAAACGTTACAGATTCTTCATTCCACATCTTTTGGAGGTTTCAATCAGTTCAAGGTTTACAATCATTTTCAGGATTAATCAGCTAGTCCAAGATCCCAATCAATACCTTCATTTATAAGTGCGATGATTCAGACGAGTTCTCGTTCTTTCCATCGAGTTCACAGATGATTTATTCTTATTTCTTCACTGGGAGAGTTCACATGTTCCTTATTTATTCAGATATTTCTTATATGATCCTTATTCATAAAGATTTTTTTTTATATAATTCCCTTTTCGTTAGAAAGGATCAAATGGTCCTTAACTTATTCACTGCGAAAGTTTACACGGTCCTTGTATGTTGGGAGAGTTCACATGCTCCTTACATATTGGGAGGGTTCACATGGTCCTTATTAATTTGGAGGGTTCCCATGGTCCTTATATATTGTAGGACTTTACATGGTCCTTATTCATTTTGAAAGTTTACCCGGTCCTTGTATGTTGGAAGTGTTCACATGGTTCTTATATATTGGGAGAGTTCATATGGTCCTTATTAATTTGTAGGGTTCCCATGGTCCTTACATATTGTGGGAGTTCACATGGTCCTTATTCATTGGGAGCGTTCACATGGTCCTTATCTTATCCAGGATCCTTCATTCCATCCTTTGATTCCGGGTCCTTATTATTCGATGTAATCCTTCATGAACCATCGTCCCCCAGACTCCACATCTCCTCATCCCAATAATTCATTAGGACCATCGGATTTGTCTTCAATCTTCACTGGGAACATTTCGACACTTTGGAATCTGAAATTCTTTTCTGAAACCATTTAACCTGATCCTCATTTTACCTTTCCTTCAGCCTCTTCCAGACCATTGTCAAGAATGATCAGACCCGAATCCTTATTGTCGCCCCCAGAGAACAGGACAGGTGTGTGCAGTCCGCCGTCATGAAGATTAATGGGACCATCACACGCAGCCAGATGAGGTCAATAAGCTGTTTCCGACACTCATTCATCTCTATGGAGAAGAACAACACATTCTCATCTACGTCTCTGGCCGGGAATAAGGATTTGGGGAAACTTGTTCTTGGCAATGGGGAGGATTACAAAGTTCGGACCCCCCAACTATTTTACAACTTGTCTGAATGACAGGACATCACAAAGAGTTCAGGCTGACATTACAGAGAGGTTGTCAAAGCATCTCCCATTTATTATAAGCTTGGAGTATTAACATCTTTCTTCCGTAAAAATCAACTTAGCACAAAAAGATGCAAAATATGGAATATTACAAAAGTTTTTAATAGTTTTATTCCTCTCTAATTTTATAAAAAGGACACTGGATAATATATGATGGGACATTTCTTTCCTGGGCAAGAACATATAGAGAATTCATTTTTCGGACTAATACAATTGCCGCAGACATGACTAACGAGACAAGTGTCAGATGCCGGATGAAGTGGGACCCCGGCGATGAGTGACGACTCTGTCCGAGTAATTGCATTGTGCAGAGAATGTTTGTTGTACAGGAGTCAGGAATCCTATGTACAAAAGACAGAACCCAAACTAATCAATACTTTACCCAGAAGTAATTTAATTAGGTCTAAGAGGGTAACAGGTGACTGACAATGGAGATGTATGCGAAATACCAAATACAGAGAGTTCCAATGTGTAGGAAGAATGAAAATTATACTGAAGATTGTATAATATAATAAATCAAGAAAATGTAAATTACTGACTCCTAAATACAAGAATTATACTATAATACTGCCACTACGTACAAGAATATAACTACTATAATACTGCTCCTATGTACAAGAATATAACTACTATAATACTGCTACTATGTACAAGAATATATCTACTATAATACTGCCCCTATGTACAAAAATATAACTACTATAATACCGCCCCCTATGTACAAGAATATAACTACTATAATACTGCCCCCTATGTACAAGAATATAACTACTATAATACTGCCCACTATGTACAAGAATATAACTACTATAATACTGCCCCCTATGTACAAGAATAAAACTACTATAATACTGCCCACTATGGACAAGAATATAACTACTATAATACTGCTCCTATGTACAGGAATATAACTACTATAATACTGCTCCCTATGTGCAAGAATATAACTACTATAATACTGCCCCCTATGTACAAGAATATAACTACTATAATACTGCCCGCTATGTACAAGAATATAACTACTATAATACTGCCCCTATGTACAAGAATATAACTACTATAATACTGTCCCTATATACAAGAATATAACTACTATAATACTGCTCCTATGTACAAGAATATAACTACTATAATACTGCCCCCTATGTACAAGAATATAACTACTATAATACTGCTCCTATGTACAAGAATATAACTACTATAATACTGCCCCCTATGTACAAGAATATACCTACTATAATACTGCCCCCTATGTACAAGCATATAACTACTATAATACTGCCCCTATGTACAAGAATATAACTACTATAATACTACCCCTATGTACAAGAATATAATTACTATAATACTGCCCCCTATGTACAAGAATATAACTACTATAATATTGCCCCTATGTACAAGAATATAACTACTATAATACTGCCCCTATGTACTAGAATATAACTACTATAATACTGCCCCTATGTACTAGAATATAACTACTATAATACTGCTCCTATGTACAGGAATATAACTACTATAATACTGCTACCTATGTGCAAGAATATAACTACTATAATACTGCCCCCTATGTACAAGAATATAACTACTATAATACTGCCCCCTATGTACAAAAATATAACTAGTATAATACTACCCCTATGTACAAGAATATAACTACTATAATACCGCCCCCTATGTACAAGAATATAACTACTATAATACTGCCCCCTATGTACAAGAATATAACTACTATAATACTGCTCCTATGTACAAGAATATAACTACTATAATACTGCCCCCTATGTACAAGAATATAACTACTATAATACTGCCCCCTATGTACAAGAATATAACTACTATAATACTGCCCCCTATGTACAAGAATAAAACTACTATAATACTGCCCCCTATGTACAAGAATATAACTACTATAATACTGCTCCTATGTACAAGAATATAAGTACTATAATACTGCCCCCTATGTACAAGAATAGAACTACTATAATACTGCCCCCTATGTACAAGAATAAAACTACTATAATACTGCCCCCTATGTACAAGAATATAACTACTATAATACTGCTCCTATGTACAAGAATATAACTATTATAATACTGCCCCCTATGTACAAGAATATAACTACTATAATACTGCCCACTATGTACAACAATATAACTACTATAATACTGCCCCCTATGTATAAGAATATAACTACTATAATACTGCTCCTATGTACAAGAATATAACTACTATAATACTGCTCCTATGTACAAGAATATAACTACTATAATACTGCTCCCTATGTACAAGAATATAACTACTATAATACTGCTCCTATATGCAAGAATATAACTACTATAATACTGCTCCTATGGACAAGAATATAACTACTATAATACTGCCCACTATGTACAACAATATAACTACTATAATACTGCCCCTATGTACAAGAATATAACTACTGTAATACTGCCCCTATATACAAGGATATAACTACTATAATACTGCTCATATGTACAAGAATATAACTACTATAATACTGCCCCTATGTACAAGAATATAAATACTATAATATTGCCCCCTATGTACAAGAATATAACTACTATAATATTGCCCCTATGTACAAGAATATAACTACTATAATACTGCCCCCTATGTACAAGAATATGACTACTATAATACTGCCCCCTATGTACAAGAATATAACTACTATAATACTGCTCCTATGTACAAGAATATAACTACCATAATACTGCCCCTTATGTACAAGAATATAACTACTATAATACTGCCCCCTATGTACAAGAATATAACTACTATAATACTGCTCCCTGTGTACAAGAATATAACTACTATAATACTGCCCCCTATGTACAAGAATATAACTACTATAATACTGCTCCTATGTACAAGAATATAACTACTATAATACTGCCCCTATGTACAAGAATATAACTACTATAATACTGCTCCCTATGTACAAGAATATAACTACTATAATACTGCTCCTATGTACAAGAATATAACTACTATAATACTGCTCCTATATACAAGAATATAACTACTATAATGCTGCCCACTATGTACAACAATATAACCACTATAATACTGCTCCCTATGTACAAGAATATAACTACTATAATACTGCCCCCTATGTACAGGAATATAACTACTATAATACTGCCCCCTATGTACAAGAATATAACTACTATAATACTGCCCCTATATACAAGAATATAACTACTATAATACTGCTCCTATGTACAAGAATATAACTACTATAACACTGCCCCCTATGTACAAGAATATAACTACTAAAATACTGCCCCCTATGTACAGGAATATAACTACTATAATACTGCCCCCTATGTACAGGAATATAACTACTATAATACTGCCCCCTATGTACAGGAATATAACTACTATAATACTGCCCCTATATACAAGAATATAACTACTATAATACTGCTCCTATGTACAAGAATATAACTACTATAACACTGCCCCCTATGTACAAGAATATAACTACTATAATACTGCCCGCTATGTACAAGAATATAACTACTATAACACTACACCCTATGTACAAGAATATAACTACCATAATACTGCCTACTATGTACAAGAATATAACTACTATAATACTGCTCATATGTACAAGAATATAACTACTATAACACTGCTCCCAATGAACAAGAATATAACTACTATAATACTGCTCCTATGTACAAGAATATAACTACTATAACACTGCCCCCTATGTATAAGAATATAACTACTATAATACTGCCCGCTATGTACAAGAATATAACTACTATAATACTGCTCCTATGTACTAGAATATAACTACTATAATACTGCCCCTATGTACAAGAATATAACTACTATAATACTGCCCTCTATGTACAAGAATATAACTACTATAATACTGCCCCTATGTACAAGAATATAACTACTATAATACTGCTCCCTATGTACAAGAATATAACTACTATAATACTGCTCCCTATGTACAAGAATATAACTACTATAATACTGCTCCTATGTACTAGAATATAACTACTATAATACTGCTCCTATGTACAAGAATATAACTACTATAATACTGCCCGCTATGTACAAGAATATAACTACTATAACACTACACCCTATGTACAAGAATATAACTACCATAATACTGCCTACTATGTACAAGAATATAACTACTATAATACTGCTCCTATGTACAAGAATATAACTACTATAATACTGCCCGCTATGTACAAGAATATAACTACTATAATACTGTTCCTATGTACAAGAATATAACTACTATAATACTGCTCCTATGTACAAGAATATAACTACTATAATACTGCTCCTATGTACAAGAATATAACTACTATAATACTGACCCTATGTACAATAATATAACTACTATAATACTGACCCTATGTACAATAATATAACTACTATAATACTGCCCCTTATGTACAAGAATATAACTACTATAATACTGCTCCTATGTACAAGAATATAACTACTATAATACTGCTCCTATGTACAAGAATATAACTACTATACTACTGCCCCTATGTACAAGAATATAACTACTATAATACTGTCCCCTATGTACAAGAATATAACTACTATAATACTGCCCCCTATGTACAAGAAAATAACTACTATAATACTGCTCCTATGTACAAGAATATAACTACTATAATACTGCTCCTATGTACAAGAATATAACTACTATAATACTGCTCCTATGTACAAGAATATAACTACTATAACACTGCTCCTATGTACAAGAATATAACTACTATAATACTGCCCCCTATGTACAAGAATATAACTACTATAATACTGCTCCTATGTACAAGAATATAAATACTATAATACTGCTCCTATGTACAAGAATATAACTAGTATAATACTGCCCCCTATGTACAAGAATATAACTACTATAATACTGCTCCTATGTACAAGAATATAACTACTATAGTACTGCTCCTATGTACAAGAATATAACTACTATAATACTGCTCCTATGTACAAGAATATAACTACTATAATACTGCTCCTTTGTACAAGAATATAACTACTATAATACTGCCCCCTATGTACAAGAATATAACTACTATAATACTGCTCCTATGTACAAGAATATATCTACTATAATACTGCCCCCTATGTACAAGAATATAACTACTATAATACTGCCCCCTATGTACGGGAATATAACTGCTATAATACTGCCCCTATGTACGGGAATATAACTGCTATAATACTGCCCCCTATGTACAAGAGTATAACTACTATAATACTGCTCCTATGTACAGGAATATAACTGCTATAATACTGCTCCCTATGTACAGGAATATAACTACTATAATACTGCTCCTATGTGCAAGAATATAACTACTATAATACTGCTCCTATGTACAGGAATATAACTACTGTAATACTGTCCCCTATGTACAAGAATATAACTACTATAATACTGCTCCTATGTACAAGAATATAACTACTATAATACTGCCCCTATGCACAAGAATATAACTACTATAATACTGCTCCTATGTACAAGAATATAACTACTATAATACTGCCCCCTATGTACAAGAATATAACTACTATAATACTGCCCCCTATGTACAAGAATATAACTACTATAATACTGCCCCCTATGTACAAGAATAAAACTACTATAATACTGCCCCCTATGTACAAGAATATAACTACTATAATACTGCTCCTATGTACAAGAATATAAGTACTATAATACTGCCCCCTATGTACAAGAATAGAACTACTATAATACTGCCCCCTATGTACAAGAATAAAACTACTATAATACTGCCCCCTATGTACAAGAATATAACTACTATAATACTGCTCCTATGTACAAGAATATAACTACTATAATACTGCCCCCTATGTACAAGAATATAACTACTATAATACTGCCCACTATGTACAACAATATAACTACTATAATACTGCCCCCTATGTATAAGAATATAACTACTATAATACTGCTCCTATGTACAAGAATATAACTACTATAATACTGCTCCTATGTACAAGAATATAACTACTATAATACTGCTCCCTATGTACAAGAATATAACTACTATAATACTGCTCCTATATGCAAGAATATAACTACTATAATACTGCTCCTATGGACAAGAATATAACTACTATAATACTGCCCACTATGTACAACAATATAACTACTATAATACTGCCCCTATGTACAAGAATATAACTACTGTAATACTGCCCCTATATACAAGGATATAACTACTATAATACTGCTCATATGTACAAGAATATAACTACTATAATACTGCCCCTATGTACAAGAATATAAATACTATAATACTGCCCCCTATGTACAAGAATATAACTACTATAATATTGCCCCTATGTACAAGAATATAACTACTATAATACTGCCCCCTATGTACAAGAATATGACTACTATAATACTGCCCCCTATGTACAAGAATATAACTACTATAATACTGCTCCTATGTACAAGAATATAACTACCATAATACTGCCCCCTATGTACAAGAATATAACTACTATAATACTGCCCCCTATGTACAAGAATATAACTACTATAATACTGCTCCCTGTGTACAAGAATATAACTACTATAATACTGCCCCCTATGTACAAGAATATAACTACTATAATACTGCTCCTATGTACAAGAATATAACTACTATAATACTGCCCCTATGTACAAGAATATAACTACTATAATACTGCTCCCTATGTACAAGAATATAACTACTATAATACTGCTCCTATGTACAAGAATATAACTACTATAATACTGCTCCTATATACAAGAATATAACTACTATAATACTGCTCCTATGTAGAAGAATATAACTACTATAATACTGCTCCTATGTACAAGAATATAACTACTATAATGCTGCCCACTATGTACAACAATATAACCACTATAATACTGCTCCCTATGTACAAGAATATAACTACTATAATACTGCCCCCTATGTACAGGAATATAACTACTATAATACTGCCCCCTATGTACAAGAATATAACTACTATAATACTGCCCCTATATACAAGAATATAACTACTATAATACTGCTCCTATGTACAAGAATATAACTACTATAACACTGCCCCCTATGTACAAGAATATAACTACTATAATACTGCCCCCTATGTACAGGAATATAACTACTATAATACTGCCCCCTATGTACAGGAATATAACTACTATAATACTGCCCCCTATGTACAGGAATATAACTACTATAATACTGCCCCTATATACAAGAATATAACTACTATAATACTGCTCCTATGTACAAGAATATAACTACTATAACACTGCCCCCTATGTACAAGAATATAACTACTATAATACTGCCCGCTATGTACAAGAATATAACTACTATAACACTACACCCTATGTACAAGAATATAACTACCATAATACTGCCTACTATGTACAAGAATATAACTACTATAATACTGCTCATATGTACAAGAATATAACTACTATAACACTGCTCCCAATGAACAAGAATATAACTACTATAATACTCCTCCTATGTACAAGAATATAACTACTATAACACTGCCCCCTATGTATAAGAATATAACTACTATAATACTGCCCGCTATGTACAAGAATATAACTACTATAATACTGCTCCTATGTACAAGAATATAACTACTATAATACTGCCCGCTATGTACAAGAATATAACTACTATAACACTACACCCTATGTACAAGAATATAACTACCATAATACTGCCTACTATGTACAAGAATATAACTACTATAATACTGCTCCTATGTACAAGAATATAACTACTATAATACTGCCCGCTATGTACAAGAATATAACTACTATAATACTACCCCATATGTACAAGAATATAACTACTATAATACTGCTCCTATGTACAAGAATATAACTACTATAATACTGCTCCTATATACAAGAATATAACTACTATAATACTGCTCCTATGTACAAGAATATAACTACTATAATACTGCTCCTATGTACAAGAATATAACTACTATAATGCTGCCCACTATGTACAACAATATAACCACTATAATACTGCTCCCTATGTACAAGAATATAACTACTATAATACTGCCCCCTATGTACAGGAATATAACTACTATAATACTGCCCCCTATGTACAAGAATATAACTACTATAATACTGCCCCTATATACAAGAATATAACTACTATAATACTGCTCCTATGTACAAGAATATAACTACTATAACACTGCCCCCTATGTACAAGAATATAACTACTAAAATACTGCCCCCTATGTACAGGAATATAACTACTATAATACTGCCCCCTATGTACAGGAATATAACTACTATAATACTGCCCCCTATGTACAGGAATATAACTACTATAATACTGCCCCTATATACAAGAATATAACTACTATAATACTGCTCCTATGTACAAGAATATAACTACTATAACACTGCCCCCTATGTACAAGAATATAACTACTATAATACTGCCCGCTATGTACAAGAATATAACTACTATAACACTACACCCTATGTACAAGAATATAACTACCATAATACTGCCTACTATGTACAAGAATATAACTACTATAATACTGCTCATATGTACAAGAATATAACTACTATAACACTGCTCCCAATGAACAAGAATATAACTACTATAATACTGCTCCTATGTACAAGAATATAACTACTATAACACTGCCCCCTATGTATAAGAATATAACTACTATAATACTGCCCGCTATGTACAAGAATATAACTACTATAATACTGCTCCTATGTACAAGAATATAACTACTATAATACTGCCCGCTATGTACAAGAATATAACTACTATAACACTACACCCTATGTACAAGAATATAACTACCATAATACTGCCTACTATGTACAAGAATATAACTACTATAATACTGCTCCTATGTACAAGAATATAACTACTATAATACTGCCCGCTATGTACAAGAATATAACTACTATAATACTGTTCCTATGTACAAGAATATAACTACTATAATACTGCTCCTATGTACAAGAATATAACTACTATCATACTGCTCCTATGTACAAGAATATAACTACTATAATACTGACCCTATGTACAATAATATAACTACTATAATACTGACCCTATGTACAATAATATAACTACTATAATACTGCCCCTTATGTACAAGAATATAACTACTATAATACTGCTCCTATGTACAAGAATATAACTACTATAATACTGCTCCTATGTACAAAAATATAACTACTATACTACTGCCCCTATGTACAAGAATATAACTACTATAATACTGTCCCCTATGTACAAGAATATAACTACTATAATACTGCCCCCTATGTACAAGAATATAACTACTATAATACTGCTCCTATGTACAAGAATATAACTACTATAATACTGCCCCCTATGTACAAGAAAATAACTACTATAATACTGCTCCTATGTACAAGAATATAACTACTATAATACTGCTCCTATGTACAAGAATATAACTACTATAATACTGCTCCTATGTACAAGAATATAACTACTATAATACTGCTCCTATGTACAAGAATATAACTACTATAATACTGCCCCCTATGTACAAGAATATAACTACTATAATACTGCTCCTATGTACAAGAATATAACTACTATAATACTGCTCCTATGTACAAGAATATAACTAGTATAATACTGCCCCCTATGTACAAGAATATAACTACTATAATACTGCTCCTATGTACAAGAATATAACTACTATAATACTGCTCCTATGTACAAGAATATAACTACTATAATACTGCTCCTATGTACAAGAATATAACTACTATAATACTGCTCCTATGTACAAGAATATAACTACTATAATACTGCCCCCTATGTACAAGAATATAACTACTATAATACTGCTCCTATGTACAAGAATATATCTACTATAATACTGCCCCCTATGTACAAGAATATAACTACTAAAATACTGCCCCCTATGTACGGGAATATAACTGCTATAATACTGCCTCTATGTACGGGAATATAACTGCTATAATACTGCCCCCTATGTACAAGAGTATAACTACTATAATACTGCTCCTATGTACAGGAATATAACTGCTATAATACTGCTCCCTATGTACAGGAATATAACTACTATAATACTGCTCCTATGTGCAAGAATATAACTACTATAATACTGCTCCTATGTACAGGAATATAACTACTGTAATACTGTCCCCTATGTACAAGAATATAACTACTATAATACTGCTCCTATGTACAAGAATATAACTACTATAATACTGCCCTTATGCACAAGAATATAACTACTATAATACTGCTCCCTATATACAAGACTATAACTACTATAATACTGCTCCTATGTACAAGAATATAACTACTTTAATACTGTCCCCTATGTACAAGAATATAACTAATATAACACTGCTCCTATGTACAAGAATATAACTACTATAATACTGCTCCTATGTACAAGAATATAACTACTATACTACTGCCCCTATGTACAAGAATATAACTACTATACTACTGCCCCTATGTACAAGAATATAACTACTATAATACTGTCCCCTATGTACAAGAATATAACTACTATAATACTGCTCCTATGTACAAGAATATAACTACTATAATACTGCTCCTATGTACAAGAATATAACTACTATAATACTGCCCCCTATGTACAAGAATATAACTACTATAATACTGCTCCTATGTACAAGAATATAACTACTATAATACTGCTCCTATGTACAAGAATATAACTAGTATAATACTGCCCCCTATGTACAAGAATATAACTACTATAATACTGCTCCTATGTACAAGAATATAACTACTATAATACTGCTCCTATGTACAAGAATATAACTACTATAATACTGCTCCTATGTGCAAGAATATAACTACTATAATACTGCTCCTATGTACAAGAATATAACTACTATAATACTGCCCCCTATGTACAAGAATATAACTACTATAATACTGCTCCTATGTACAAGAATATATCTACTATAATACTGCCCCCTATGTACAAGAATATAACTACTATAATACTGCCCCCTATGTACGGGAATATAACTGCTATAATACTGCCCCTATGTACGGGAATATAACTGCTATAATACTGCCCCCTATGTACAAGAGTATAACTACTATAATACTGCTCCTATGTACAGGAATATAACTGCTATAATACTGCTCCCTATGTACAGGAATATAACTACTATAATACTGCTCCTATGTGCAAGAATATAACTACTATAATACTGCTCCTATGTACAGGAATATAACTACTATAATACTGCTCCTATGTACAAGAATATAACTAGTATAATACTGCCCCCTATGTACAAGAATATAACTACTATAATACTGCTCCTATGTACAAGAATATAACTACTATAATACTGCTCCTATGTACAAGAATATAACTACTATAATACTGCTCCTATGTACAAGAATATAACTACTATAATACTGCTCCTATGTACAAGAATATAACTACTATAATACTGCCCCCTATGTACAAGAATATAACTACTATAATACTGCTCCTATGTACAAGAATATATCTACTATAATACTGCCCCCTATGTACAAGAATATAACTACTAAAATACTGCCCCCTATGTACGGGAATATAACTGCTATAATACTGCCTCTATGTACGGGAATATAACTGCTATAATACTGCCCCCTATGTACAAGAGTATAACTACTATAATACTGCTCCTATGTACAGGAATATAACTGCTATAATACTGCTCCCTATGTACAGGAATATAACTACTATAATACTGCTCCTATGTGCAAGAATATAACTACTATAATACTGCTCCTATGTACAGGAATATAACTACTGTAATACTGTCCCCTATGTACAAGAATATAACTACTATAATACTGCTCCTATGTACAAGAATATAACTACTATAATACTGCACCTATGCACAAGAATATAACTACTATAATACTGCTCCCTATATACAAGACTATAACTACTATAATACTGCTCCTATGTACAAGAATATAACTACTTTAATACTGTCCCCTATGTACAAGAATATAACTAATATAACACTGCTCCTATGTACAAGAATATAACTACTATAATACTGCTCCTATGTACAAGAATATAACTACTATACTACTGCCCCTATGTACAAGAATATAACTACTATACTACTGCCCCTATGTACAAGAATATAACTACTATAATACTGTCCCCTATGTACAAGAATATAACTACTATAATACTGCTCCTATGTACAAGAATATAACTACTATAATACTGCTCCTATGTACAAGAATATAACTACTATAATACTGCCCCCTATGTACAAGAATATAACTACTATAATACTGCTCCTATGTACAAGAATATAACTACTATAATACTGCTCCTATGTACAAGAATATAACTAGTATAATACTGCCCCTATGTACAAGAATATAACTACTATAATACTGCTCCTATGTACAAGAATATAACTACTATAATACTGCTCCTATGTACAAGAATATAACTACTATAATACTGCTCCTATGTGCAAGAATATAACTACTATAATACTGCTCCTATGTACAAGAATATAACTACTATAATACTGCCCCCTATGTACAAGAATATAACTACTATAATACTGCTCCTATGTACAAGAATATATCTACTATAATACTGCCCCCTATGTACAAGAATATAACTACTATAATACTGCCCCCTATGTACGGGAATATAACTGCTATAATACTGCCCCTATGTACGGGAATATAACTGCTATAATACTGCCCCCTATGTACAAGAGTATAACTACTATAATACTGCTCCTATGTACAGGAATATAACTGCTATAATACTGCTCCCTATGTACAGGAATATAACTACTATAATACTGCTCCTATGTGCAAGAATATAACTACTATAATACTGCTCCTATGTACAGGAATATAACTACTGTAATACTGTCCCCTATGTACAAGAATATAACTACTATAATACTGCTCCTATGTACAAGAATATAACTACTATAATACTGCCCCTATGCACAAGAATATAACTACTATAATACTGCTCCCTATATACAAGACTATAACTACTATAATACTGCTCCTATGTAGAAGAATATAACTACTTTAATACTGCCCCCTATGTACAAGAAAATAACTACTTTAATACTGCCCCCTATGTACAAGAATATAACTAATATAACACTGCTCCTATGTACAAGAATATAACTACTATAATACTGCCCCTATGTACAAGAATACAACTACTATAATACTGCCCCTTATGTACGGGAATATAACTGCTATAATACTGCCCCCTATGTACAAGAATATAACTACTATAATACTGCTCCTATGTACAAGAATATAATTACTATAATACTGCCCCCTATGTACAAGAATATAACTACTATAATACTACTCCTATGTACAAGAATATAACTACTATAATACTGCCCTCTATGTACAAGAATATAACTACTATAATACTGCTCGCTATGTACAAGAATATAACTACTATAATACTGCCCCATATGTACAAGAATATAACTACTATAATACTGCTCCTATGTACAAGAATATAACTACTATAATACTGCTCCTATGTACAAGAATATAACTACTATAATACTGACCCTATGTACAATAATATAACTACTATAATACTGCCCCTTATGTACAAGAATATAACTACTATAATACTGCTCCTATGTACAAGAATATAACTACTATAATACTGCTCCTATGTACAAGAATATAACTACTATACTACTGCCCCTATGTACAAGAATATAACTACTATAATACTGTCCCCTATGTACAAGAATATAACTACTATAATACTGCCCCCTATGTACAAGAATATAACTACTATAATACTGCTCCTATGTACAAGAATATAACTACTATAATACTGCCCCCTATGTACAAGAATATAACTACTATAATACTGCTCCTATGTACAAGAATATAACTACTATTATACTGCTACTATGTACAAGAATATAACTACTATAATACTGCTCCTATGTACAAGAATATAACTACTATAATACTGCTCCTATGTACAAGAATATAACTACTATAATACTGCCCCCTATGTACAAGAATATAACTACTATAATACTGCTCCTATGTACAAGAATATAACTACTATAATACTGCTCCTATGTACAAGAATATAACTAGTATAATACTTCCCCCTATGTACAAGAATATAACTACTATAATACTGCTCCTATGTACAAGAATATAACTACTATAATACTGCTCCTATGTACAAGAATATAACTACTATAATACTGCTCCTATGTACAAGAATATAACTACTATAATACTGCTCCTATGTACAAGAATATAACTACTATAATACTGCCCCCTATGTACAAGAATATAACTACTATAATACTGCTCCTATGTACAAGAATATATCTACTATAATACTGCCCCCTATGTACAAGAATATAACTACTATAATACTGCCCCCTATGTACGGGAATATAACTGCTATAATACTGCCCCTATGTACGGGAATATAACTGCTATAATACTGCCCCCTATGTACAAAAATATAACTACTATAATACTGCTCCTATGTACAGGAATATAACTGCTATAATACTGCTCCCTATGTACAGGAATATAACTACTATAATACTGCTCCTATGTACAAGAATATAACTACTATAATACTGCTCCTATGTACAGGAATATAACTACTGTAATACTGTCCCCTATGTACAGGAATATAACTACTATAATACTGCTCCTATGTACAAGAATATAACTACTATAATACTGCCCCTATGCACAAGAATATAACTACTATAATACTGCTCCCTATATACAAGACTATAACTACTATAATACTGCTCCTATGTACAAGAATATAACTACTTTAATACTGCCCCCTATGTACAAGAATATAACTAATATAACACTGCTCCTATGTACAAGAATATAACTACTATAATACTGCCCCTATGTACAAGAATACAACTACTATAATACTGCCCCTTATGTACGGGAATATAACTGCTATAATACTGCCCCCTATGTACAAGAATATAACTACTATAATACTGCTCCCTATGTACAAGAATATAATTATTATAATACTGCCCCCTATGTACAAGAATATAACTACTATAATACTACTCCTATGTACAAGAATATAACTACTATAATACTGCCCTCTATGTACAAGAATATAACTACTATAATACTGCTCCTATGTACAGGAATATAACTACTATAATACTGCCCCCTATGTACAAGAATATAACTACTATAATACTACTCCTATGTACAAGAATATAACTACTATAATACTGCTCCTGTGTACAAGAATATAACTACTATAATACTGCCCCCTATGTACAAGAATACAACTACTATAATACTGCCCCCTATGTACAAGAATATAACTACTATAATACTACTCCTATGTACAAGAATACAACTACTATAATACTGCCCCCTATGTACAAGAATATAACTACTATAATACTGCCCCCTATGTACGGGAATATAACTGCTATAATACTGCTCCCTATGTACGGGAATATAACTGCTATAATACTGCCCCCTATGTACGGGAATATAAGTGCTATACTACTATAGTTACGGCTCACAGTAGTCTCAGTATTCTTTTACAGGATTACTTATTAGTTACACAGATTAAGAATTCAGTGGGATAGAACTTTCCGTCTTGTAAGTTACAGGGTGTCCTGTGAAGGTCGGGGGTCTGGGCACCAGAGTAGCGGGGTATGGGTGACAGCGGTTAATTTGTGATACTCACCTGGGGCGCAGCAGTTGCACCGGTCTCAGCAGAGCTGGAGAATGTTCCGGATTCATGAAGTTACCAATTAACTGTGAATATGAATCGCCGGCCGCTCGTTTCTCTGCCGCCGAGAAAGTCAGCGGAATCCTCCGCGCCAAGAACACGCGGAGCGGAAGGAGATAGAGCAAGAGAGCGAGGAGGGCGTCGCCCCAATCCTGTCTGATAACAGAGAGTAACAGCAGGTCGGATTCTCCAGCGCTCTCATATAACAGGACAGGTCGGATTCTCCTGCGCTCTCATATAACAGGACAGGTCGGATTCTCCTGCGCTCTCATATAACAGGACAGGTCGGATTCTCCCAGCGCTCTCATATAACAGGACAGGTCGGATTCTCCTGCGCTCTCATATAACAGGACAGATCGGATTCTCCGGCGCTCTCATATAACAGGACAGGTCGGATTCTCCTGCGCTCTCATATAACAGGACAGGTCGGATTCTCCCAGCGCTCTCATATAACAGGACAGGTCGGATTCTCCCAGCGCTCTCATATAACAGGACAGATCGGATTCTCCGGCGCTCTCATATAACAGGACAGATCGGATTCTCCGGCGCTCTCATATAACAGGACAGGTCGGATTCTCCAGCGCTCTCATATAACAGGACAGGTCGGACTCTCTCTGCGCTCTGATATAACAGGACAGGTCGGATTCTCCGGCGCTCTCATATAACAGGACAGGTCGGATTCTCCCTGCACTCTCATATAACAGGACAGATCGGATTCTCCCTGCACTCTCATATAACAGGACAGGTCGGATTCTCCAGCGCTCTCATATAACAGGACAGGTCGGATTCTCCCTGCACTCTCATATAACAGGACAGATCGGATTCTCCGGCGCTCTCATATAACAGGACAGGTCGGATTCTCCAGCGCTCTCATATAACAGGACAGGTCGGATTCTCCCTGCACTCTCATATAACAGGACAGATCGGATTCTCCGGCGCTCTCATATAACAGGACAGGTCGGATTCTCCCTGCACTCTCATATAACAGGACAGATCGGATTCTCCCTGCACTCTCATATAACAGGACAGATCGGATTCTCCGGCGCTCTCATATAACAGGACAGGTCGGATTCTCCAGCGCTCTCATATAACAGGACAGGTCGGATTCTCCCTGCACTCTCATATAACAGGACAGATCGGATTCTCCGGCGCTCTCATATAACAGGACAGGTCGGATTCTCCAGCGCTCTCATATAACAGGACAGGTCGGATTCTCCCTGCGCTCTCATATAACAGGACAGGTCGGATTCTCCCTGCACTCTCATATAACAGGACAGATCGGATTCTCCGGCGCTCTCATATAACAGGACAGGTCGGATTCTCCAGCGCTCTCATATAACAGGACAGGTCGGACTCTCTCTGCGCTCTCATATAACAGGACAGGTCGGATTCTCCGGCGCTCTCATATAACAGGACAGGTCGGATTCTCCCTGCACTCTCATATAACAGGACAGGTCGGATTCTCCTGCGCTCTCATATAACAGGACAGGTCGGATTCTCCCTGCACTCTCATATAACAGGACAGGTCGGATTCTCCTGCGCTCTCATATAACAGGACAGGTCGGATTCTCCTGCGCTCTCATATAACAGGACAGGTCGGATTCTCCTGCGCTCTCATATAACAGGACAGGTCGGATTCTCCCTGCGCTCTCATATAACAGGACAGGTCGGATTCTCCGGCGTTCTCATATAACAGGACAGGTTGGATTTTCCCAGCGCTCTCATATAACAGGACAGGTCAGATTCTCCGGCGTTCTCATATAACAGGACAGGTTGGATTTTCCCAGCGCTCTCATATAACAGGACAGGTCGGATTCTCCCAGCGCTCTCATATAACAGGACAGATTGGATTTTCCCAACGCTCTCATATAACAGGACAGGTCGGATTCTCCCTGCACTCTCATATAACAGGACAGGTCGGATTCTCCAGCGCTCTCATATAACAGGACAGGTCGGATTCTCCAGCGCTCTCATATAACAGGACAGGTCGGATTCTCCCAGCGCTCTCATATAACAGGACAGGTCGGATTCTCCCAGCGCTCTCATATAACAGGACAGGTCGGATTCTCCCAGCGCTCTCATATAACAGGACAGGTCGGATTCTCCCTGCACTCTCATATAACAGGACAGGTCGGATTCTCCCTGCGCTCTCATATAACAGGACAGGTCGGATTCTCCCTGCACTCTCATATAACAGGACAGGTCGGATTCTCCGGCGCTCTCATATAACAGGACAGGTCGGATTCTCCCTGCGCTCTCATCTAACAGGACAGGTCGGATTCTCCCTGCACTCTCACATAACAGGACAGGTCGGATTCTCCCTGCACTCTCATATAACAGGACAGGTCGGATTCTCCCTGCGCTCTCATATAACAGGACAGGTCGGATTCTCCCTGCACTCTCATATAACAGGACAGGTCGGATTTTCCGGTGCTCTCATATAACAGGACAGGTCGGATTCTCCTGCGCTCTCATATAACAGGACAGGTCAGATTCTCCCTGCGCTCTCATATAACAGGACAGGTCGGATTCTCCCTGCGCTCTCATATAACAGGACAGGTCGGATTCTCCCTGCGCTCTCATATAACAGGACAGGTCGGATTCTCCAGCGCTCTCATATAACAGGACAGGTCGGATTCTCCCTGCGCTCTCATATAACAGGACAGGTCGGATTCTCCGGCGCTCTCATATAACAGGACAGGTCGGATTCTCCTGCGCTCTCATATAACAGGACAGGTCGGATTCTCCCTGCGCTCTCATATAACAGGACAGGTCGGATTCTCCGGCGCTCTCATATAACAGGACAGGTCGGATTCTCCCTGCGCTCTCATATAACAGGACAGGTCGGATTCTCCCTGCGCTCTCATATAACAGGACAGGTCGGATTCTCCCTGCGCTCTCATATAACAGGACAGGTCGGATTCTCCCTGCGCTCTCATATAACAGGACAGGTCGGATTCTCCCTGCGCTCTCATATAACAGGACAGGTCGGATTCTCCAGCGCTCTCATATAACAGGACAGGTCGGATTCTCCCTGCGCTCTCATATAACAGGACAGGTCGGATTCTCCGGCGCTCTCATATAACAGGACAGGTCGGATTTTCCCTGCGCTCTCATATAACAGGACAGGTCGGATTCTCCTGCACTCTCATATAACAGGACAGGTCGGATTCTCCGGCGCTCTCATATAACAGGACAGGTCGGATTCTCCGGCGCTCTCATATAACAGGACAGGTCGGACTCTCCCTGCGCTCTCATATAACAAGACAGGTCGGATTCTCCCTGCGCTCTCATATAACAGGACAGGTCGGATTCTCCAGCGCTCTCATATAACAGGACAGGTCGGATTCTCCGGCGCTCTCATATAACAGGACAGGTCGGATTCTCTCTGCACTCTCATATAACAGGACAGGTCGGATTTTCCCTGCGCTCTCATATAACAGGACAGGTCGGATTCTCCCTGCGCTCTCATATAACAGGACAGGTCGGATTTTCCCTGCGCTCTCATATAACAGGACAGGTCGGATTCTCCCTGCGCTCTCATATAACAGGACAGGTCGGATTCTCCGGCGCTCTCATATAACAGGACAGGTCGGATTCTCCCTGCACTCTCATATAACAGGACAGGTCGGATTCTCCCTGCGCTCTCATATAACAGGACAGGTCGGATTCTCCGGTGCTCTCATATAACAGGACAGGTCGGATTCTCCCTGCGCTCTCATATAACAGGACAGGTCGGATTCTCCCTGCGCTCTCATATAACAGGACAGGTCGGATTCTCCCTGCGCTCTCATATAACAGGACAGGTCGGATTCTCCCTGCGCTCTCATATAACAGGACAGGTCGGATTCTCCCTGCGCTCTCATATAACAGGACAGGTCGGATTCTCCAGCGCTCTCATATAACAGGACAGGTCGGATTCTCCCTGCGCTCTCATATAACAGGACAGGTCGGATTCTCCGGCGCTCTCATATAACAGGACAGGTCGGATTTTCCCTGCGCTCTCATATAACAGGACAGGTCGGATTCTCCTGCACTCTCATATAACAGGACAGGTCGGATTCTCCGGCGCTCTCATATAACAGGACAGGTCGGATTCTCCCTGCACTCTCATATAACAGGACAGGTCGGATTCTCCAGCGCTCTCATATAACAGGACAGGTCGGATTCTCCCTGCGCTCTCATATAACAGGACAGGTCGGATTCTCCAGCGCTCTCATATAACAGGACAGGTCGGATTCTCCGGCGCTCTCATATAACAGGACAGGTCGGATTCTCTCTGCACTCTCATATAACAGGACAGGTCGGATTTTCCCTGCGCTCTCATATAACAGGACAGGTCGGATTCTCCCTGCGCTCTCATATAACAGGACAGGTCGGATTTTCCCTGCGCTCTCATATAACAGGACAGGTCGGATTCTCCCTGCGCTCTCATATAACAGGACAGGTCGGATTCTCCGGCGCTCTCATATAACAGGACAGGTCGGATTCTCCAGCGCTCTCATATAACAGGACAGGTCGGATTCTCCAGCGCTCTCATATAACACGACAGGTCGGATTCTCCCTGCACTCTCATATAACAGGACAGGTCGGATTCTCCCTGCACTCTCATATAACAGGACAGGTCGGATTCTCCGGCGCTCTCATATAACAGGACAGGTCGGATTCTCCTGCGCTCTCATATAACAGGACAGGTCGGATTCTCCCTGCGCTCTCATATAACAGGACAGGTCGGATTCTCCGGCGCTCTCATATAACAGGACAGGTCGGATTCTCCCTGCGCTCTCATATAACAGGACAGGTCGGATTCTCCGGCGCTCTCATATTACAGGACAGGTCGGATTTTCCCTGCGCTCTCATATAACAGGACAGGTCGGATTCTCCTGCACTCTCATATAACAGGACAGGTCGGATTCTCCCTGCGCTCTCATATAACAGGACAGGTCGGATTCTCCAGCGCTCTCATATAACAGGACAGGTCGGATTCTCCCTGCGCTCTCATATAACAGGACAGGTCGGATTCTCCGGCGCTCTCATATAACAGGACAGGTCGGATTTTCCCTGCGCTCTTATATAACAGGACAGGTCGGATTCTCCTGCACTCTCATATAACAGGACAGGTCGGATTCTCCGGCGCTCTCATATAACAGGACAGGTCGGATTCTCCGGCGCTCTCATATAACAGGACAGGTCGGATTCTCCTGCGCTCTCATATAACAGGACAGGTCGGATTCTCCCTGCACTCTCATATAACAGGACAGGTCGGATTCTCCGGCGCTCTCATATAACAGGACAGGTCGGATTCTCCCTGCACTCTCATATAACAGGACAGGTCGGATTCTCCAGCGCTCTCATATAACAGGACAGGTCGGATTCTCCCTGCGCTCTCATATAACAGGACAGGTCGGATTCTCCAGCGCTCTCATATAACAGGACAGGTCGGATTCTCCGGCGCTCTCATATAACAGGACAGGTCGGATTCTCTCTGCACTCTCATATAACAGGACAGGTCGGATTTTCCCTGCGCTCTCATATAACAGGACAGGTCGGATTCTCCCTGCGCTCTCATATAACAGGACAGGTCGGATTTTCCCTGCGCTCTCATATAACAGGACAGGTCGGATTCTCCCTGCGCTCTCATATAACAGGACAGGTCGGATTCTCCGGCGCTCTCATATAACAGGACAGGTCGGATTCTCCAGCGCTCTCATATAACAGGACAGGTCAGATTCTCCAGCGCTCTCATATAACACGACAGGTCGGATTCTCCCTGCACTCTCATATAACAGGACAGGTCGGATTCTCCCTGCACTCTCATATAACAGGACAGGTCGGATTCTCCGGCGCTCTCATATAACAGGACAGGTCGGATTCTCCTGCGCTCTCATATAACAGGACAGGTCGGATTCTCCCTGCGCTCTCATATAACAGGACAGGTCGGCTTCTCCGGCGCTCTCATATAACAGGACAGGTCGGATTCTCCCTGCGCTCTCATATAACAGGACAGGTCGGATTCTCCGGCGCTCTCATATAACAGGACAGGTCGGATTTTCCCTGCGCTCTCATATAACAGGACAGGTCGGATTCTCCTGCACTCTCATATAACAGGACAGGTCGGATTCTCCGGCGCTCTCATATAACAGGACAGGTCGGATTCTCCGGCGCTCTCATATAACAGGACAGGTCGGATTCTCCCTGCACTCTCATATAACAGGACAGGTCGGATTCTCCAGCGCTCTCATATAACAGGACAGGTCGGATTCTCCCTGCGCTCTCATATAACAGGACAGGTCGGATTCTCCAGCGCTCTCATATAACAGGACAGGTCGGATTCTCCGGCGCTCTCATATAACAGGACAGGTCGGATTCTCTCTGCACTCTCATATAACAGGACAGGTCGGATTTTCCCTGCGCTCTCATATAACAGGACAGGTCGGATTCTCCCTGCGCTCTCATATAACAGGACAGGTCGGATTTTCCCTGCGCTCTCATATAACAGGACAGGTCGGATTCTCCCTGCGCTCTCATATAACAGGACAGGTCGGATTCTCCGGCGCTCTCATATAACAGGACAGGTCGGATTCTCCAGCGCTCTCATATAACAGGACAGGTCGGATTCTCCAGCGCTCTCATATAACACGACAGGTCGGATTCTCCCTGCACTCTCATATAACAGGACAGGTCGGATTCTCCCTGCACTCTCATATAACAGGACAGGTCGGATTCTCCGGCGCTCTCATATAACAGGACAGGTCGGATTCTCCTGCGCTCTCATATAACAGGACAGGTCGGATTCTCCCTGCGCTCTCATATAACAGGACAGGTCGGATTCTCCGGCGCTCTCATATAACAGGACAGGTCGGATTCTCCCTGCGCTCTCATATAACAGGACAGGTCGGATTCTCCCTGCGCTCTCATATAACAGGACAGGTCGGATTCTCCGGCGCTCTCATATAACAGGACAGGTCGGATTCTCTCTGTGCTCTCATATAACAGGACAGGTCGGATTTTCCCTGCGCTCTCATATAACAGGACAGGTCGGATTCTCCCTGCGCTCTCATATAACAGGACAGGTCGGATTCTCCTGCGCTCTCATATAACAGGACAGGTCGGATTCTCCTGTGCTCTCATATAACAGGACAGGTCGGATATTCCCTGCACTCTCATATAACAGGACAGGTCGGATATTCCCTGCGCTCTCATATAACAGGACAGGTCGGATTCTCCCTGCACTCTCATATAACAGGACAGGTCGGATTCTCCGGCACTCTCATATAACAGGACAGGTCGGATTCTCCAGCGCTCTCATATAACAGGACAGGTCGGATTCTCCTGCGCTCTCATATAACAGGACAGGTCGGATTCTCCAGCGCTCTCATATAACAGGACAGGTCGGATTCTCCCTGCACTCTCATATAACAGGACAGGTCGGATATTCCCTGCACTCTCATATAACAGGACAGGTCGGATTCTCCCTGCGCTCTCATATAACAGGACAGGTCGGATTCTCCCTGCACTCTCATATAACAGGACAGGTCGGATTCTCCGGCACTCTCATATAACAGGACAGGTCGGATTCTCCAGCGCTCTCATATAACAGGACAGGTCGGATTCTCCTGCGCTCTCATATAACATGACAGGTCGGATTCTCCTGCGCTCTCATATAACAGGACTGGTCGGATATTCCCTGCGCTCTCATATAACAGGACAGGTCGGATATTCCCTGCGCTCTCATATAACAGGACAGGTCGGATATTCCCTGCGCTCTCATATAACAGGACAGGTCGGATTCTCCCTGCGCTCTCATATAACAGGACAGGTCGGATTCTCCGGCACTCTCATATAACAGGACAGGTCGGATTCTCCGGCACTCTCATATAACAGGACAGGTCGGATTCTCCGGCGCTCTCATATAACAGGACAGGTCGGATTCTCCTGCGCTCTCATATAACAGGACAGGTCGGATTCTCCAGCGCTCTCATATAACAGGACAGGTCGGATTCTCCGGCACTCTCATATAACAGCACAGGTCGGATTCTCCGGCGCTCTCATATAACAGGACAGGTCGGATTCTCCTGCGCTCTCATATAACAGGACAGGTCGGATTCTCCAGCGCTCTCATATAACAGGACAGGTCGGATATTCCCTGCACTCTCATATAACAGGACAGGTCGGATTCTCCAGCGCTCTCATATAACAGGACAGGTCGGATTCTCCGGCACTCTCATATAACAGGACAGGTCGGATTCTCCAGCGCTCTCATATAACAGGACAGGTCGGATTCTCCTGCGCTCTCATATAACAGGACAGGTCAGATTCTCCTGCGCTCTCATATAACAGGACTGGTCGGATATTCCCTGCACTCTCATATAACAGGACAGGTCGGATTCTCCCTGCACTCTCATATAACAGGACAGGTCGGATTCTCTAGCGCTCTCATATAACAGGACAGGTCGGATTCTCCAGCGCTCTCATATAACAGGACAGGTCGGATTCTCCAGCGCTCTCATATAACAGGACAGGTCGGATTCTCCAGCGCTCTCATATAACAGGACAGGTCGGATTCTCCTGCGCTCTCATATAACAGGACAGGTCAGATTCTCCTGCGCTCTCATATAACAGGACTGGTCGGATATTCCCTGCACTCTCATATAACAGGACAGGTCGGATTCTCCCTGCACTCTCATATAACAGGACAGGTCGGATTCTCCTGCGCTCTCATATAACAGGACAGGTCGGATTCTCCAGCGCTCTCATATAACAGGACAGGTCGGATTCTCCAGCGCTCTCATATAACAGGACAGGTCGGATTCTCCAGCGCTCTCATATAACAGGACAGGTCGGATTCTCCGGCTGCTATGAAGCCATCCCTAGACGAACTGTATCACGTCTTATCCTCCAGTCACTCTGAGAGCTGCATTCACAATTCACCGATCAGACAGAGATCTTAGGCGGTGACACACATGGCCATGATTCCCCCGTGAGATCGAGTCTTATAATACCGCTGCGGCATTGCATTGTGGGACACAGGTGATAGCGCTGCCCGGTCCCTGATCCACCAGGAGGTGACCGACATTTACATTCTTGGCCACAACCAGCAGAACAGAGAGCGCAGCTCCTACTCTGTGGCCGCTCTCACAAATCAAGTGTCTGGCTGTAGAGTGACTGTCTGCAGCAGAAACTCCCCCCGCGCTGCCTGCAGCAGATCTGCAGCAGAAGCTGCACCGCTAATGGCTGGCCGAAGGATCAGGAGGGAATGGATCCCGGAGGCCTCCCATCCAGACTGAGACCTGCAAAGGCATCAAATAATACTGCAGGATAAGACATAAAAGAGAGCAGAATTGTGAGTGCAGCTCTGGAGGCGACTGGAGAATAAGACACAATGTAACAGCAGAATAGTGAGTGCAGCTCTGGAGGTGACTGGAGGATAAGACACAATGTAACAGCAGAATAGTGACTGCAGCTCTGGAGGTGACTGGAGGATAAGACATGATGTAACAGCAGAATAGTGACTGCAGCTCTGGAGGTGACTGGAGAATAAGATACGATGTAACAGCAGAATAGTGACTGCAGCTCTGGAGGATAAGACATAATGAAACAGCAGAATAGTGAGTGCAGCTCTGGAGGTGACTAGAGGATATGACATGACAGCAGGTCACCAGATAAACTTTCCATGCTGATAATATCTAGGTGTGAATGGTAACGTGGCGGTAATCAGTGGCTGCAGTGATGGGGTCTGAGCACTTTTGCCCGATTCGTCATCATTGTGATCGGGGTCCGCAGCCCACCGGGAGGTCACACTAGGAGACTCATCCTCGAACATAACTTTCCATACGAGGATCAGCAGAATCCCAGATGTGTCGCAGACACGAGATTAAGGCGATGACAGCGCAAATAAATATTTTTAGCTCCCTGATCCCCAGATGCTGGACATGAAGCGTATGGGAACAGTGTGTAAACCATCGCCCTCTGCATCGCAGCTGCATCCAGAGGGAGGGGGAGGGGAGTGATACATTGTATCAGCGTAAACAGTCAACATTCCGGAGTTCCTATAAAGAACCTGGAATAAAGGGAAACAAGGACCCTCTGCCCAAATATCGGACAGGTGACCTCATGTGACTGCTGCAGGTACGGCCAAGCTTTCTTGTATCATAAAAAGTCTGTCAACTTCTTACTAGATTTTGAGCTTTGACTCCTCATCATGTTCAGGATCTCTGCTAGCTGTCAGCAGATGAGAAGATTCTTCTTTACATCCAGAGAGTGAAAAACAATCCTGATCACGTCCAGCTGAAGCAGTGTCAGAGTTCTTGTGACAAAGCATGTCAATGGAACATACTTAGCTAATGATTGTTTCCATTCACTGACAGCAAGCAGACAATGGGGATGAATCAAAACTAATGCTTTCCCCACTTATGAGACTATTTTCTCAGCCTCTTTGTTTCATCACGTCCTCTGAAGAACTGGTGAAATCTGTCCTGCCCAAGTTAGACCGCCAGCTCACTGACAGATCAGATTACAGCTGCCCATTGAAGGCTATAGAGAGGGCGGTGGGAGAGCAGCAATGTGAAAGAGAGAGCCAGAGGCCGAGACTATGCTGCTTTCTAGTGTCTTAACTCATTAAAGTGCTGGATTCACAGCTTCACTGCTCAGTACTGCTGTATAATGTCTTCTATGCTCTTGAAGCTTTTCGGTACCTGTATATCTCACTCTAGTGCAGGATTTATAGCTACACCTCTCAGTAATGCTGCATAATATCTTCTATGCTCTTGCAGCTTTTCAGTAATGGTTTTATCTCACTTTAGTCCTGGATTTATAGCTACACTGCTCAGTACTGCTGTATAATATCTTCTATGCTCTTGCAGCGTTTCAGTAAGTGTTTTATCTCACACTAGTGCTTGATTCATAGCCACATGGCTCAGTACTGATGCATAATGTCTTGTATGCTCTTGCAGCTTTTCAGTAAGTGTTTTATCTCACACTAGTGCTGGATTCATAGCCACACTATTCAGTACTTATGTGTAATGTCCTCCATTCTCCTGCAGTTTTCTTTTAAGCGTTTTATGTCACCCCTAGTGTCGAGGTCCCGTCTCCACTGCTCAGTAATGCTATACAATATCCTCTATGTTGCTGCTACTTCTGAATATGTGCTACACAGAGACAGGAGAGCAGGAATCCATCATGTCTGTATGTTTTGTGTAAGGAAAACATCACAGCAGCTATTCCTTACCCACTAGCTTGGAGACAACTGAAAATTATGGACTGAGCGTGCAGAGGAGAAGGTGGTGAAAATTGCAGGATACAAGTCATGGCCAGAAAGCGTATATTTCTCATATAGACACACATGAAAGCTTCTTCTAAGAAGTCATCTGAAACAACAAGTGCACTATAAGGTCTGGGTTTATCTAAGGTAAGGGGTCCTGATGAGTTAAGATCTAAACTTACAGCACTTGGACAAGGTTTAGACTGGGATCTAGGGTTGCTGCTCGGCACTGGAGGTTGGTCCATGAGAAATAAGCCCCTGTAGGTGACAGAAGGGTTCAGATTAGGCAGAATCTTCCTTTGAATATTCCACTGTTCCGTTCACGGCCTCCGAGTCTACAATGTCTCAATCATAATGAATCCAGAGGGTAAAGTGCATCCCACAAAGATCAAAAAGTCAGCGAAACGCGTGAACCTCTGAGTGTCCGCACGCTGCTCCAGAGGTAAAGTCTGCATTGTGTGAGTACAGAGAGCGGAGGATGTGACACAGGTGACCCCACATTGTCTGAAGGAGGAGGGAAGGAAGAATTCACAGGAATTGGCGCCTACAAAGGTTCATTCCCGTCATTGCATCCTAATAGTAAACAAGCCTTAACCCCTCCACTGCCGATGAGGTCAGATATAATAAAAAAACTATGGAAGTATAGTGCAATTACATATCACATTTCCTCTACCCCTGTCCAACCATCACACAGAGATCAAAGATTTTGGGATTACTTCTTGATTTTCTCACCAGTAGGTGTCGCCGTTTTCTGTTTCAGTAAATTTTTATGGTAACATCGGCATCTACAGGACACAACAGGTATTACAAGCCATTGCACAAAATCAAGTGAAAAGGAAGGAATCCTATTCACCATAATATAGTAACAAACCACTAATGCAAACATATTCGAACATTTATATAGCGGATATAAAAAGTCTACACACCCCTGTTAAAATACCAGGATTTGTCATGTAAAAATATCCTACCAAGAAGAATAATTTCAGAACCTTTTCCCTTTCAGAATTTTGCCTATAATCTGTACAAACCCAATGAGAAACTGAAAACATTTTTGGTGGAAAAATAAAAACTAAAATAATGTGGTTGCATAAATCTATCTAACCTTATCTAATGCTTTGTTGCAGTCTCCTGTGAATTTCACAAGTACCTCCTGTGTACAGCGCCCTCTTCAGGTCACCACAGATTGTACCTTTGATTCAGGTCTGAACTCAGTCTTGGTTGTTCCAAAACTTCCATCGTCTTCTGAAGAATACGTTCTTTTGGTGATTTGGGGGTCACTCAGGGTCGTTGTCTGCAGAAAGGTGAAATTGCTCCTCATCTTCAGCTTTTTAGCAGAGGCTTTAATGTTTTGATACAAAATTTATCGATATTTGGAACTGGTCATAATTCCCTCCACTTTGACTAAAAGAATGAAAACTAGCCCCAGAGCCCAATGCTGCCTCCACCATGTCTCACTGTGGGGATGGTGATCTTCTTGTGATGCGCAGTGTTGGCTTTGCACCTTTTCGAATAATGGCCAAAAAGGCTTTGCCCCCCGCTGTTGGTCTCATCAGACATAACACTTTTCCTGCTTTTGGCCGACGTGATGGAGGTTTTGGTAACACACAGCCGAACTTGGATGCTTTTCTTTCTAAGGAAAGGCTTCCATCTCGCCACCCTTTTCCCATTGTTCTTCACTTCACTGGATGCATCCTGCAGTGTAAAGAATGGAGGGTCTCACACTAATACACTCACGTGGCCGCATCATTGGCAGCTGGACGTGACAATATACTGGATCATTTCAAAAGAAGGAGAGATGTGGAGCGGCGCCTATAAATTTGTGTCATTATTTTGCTAATTATGGGGTCCACAAATATCCCTTAAAGGGGAAATGTGGGCTGTGAATTGGACATATTCCTGGTGAACACCTATGCGCAGGTCATAATACAGCCACTAGAGGCGCCACAGTCACCATCACCTTTCACCCCTTTTTGCCGCGGACAATTTATGTTTTTGCCCTTTTGCCTTTTTTACCTCTTTTTTCCTAAAGCCAGAATTTTGATTTTTCCACCAACAGAGACAAATGAGGACTTGTTTGAGGAAATGAGGAAAAGTTTTACTTTTATAAGGAACCATTCGATTTGCTGTACAGTGTAAGGAAAAGCAGGAAAATAAATCCAAGTGCCGTAAAATGGTGAAGAAAAAAAAATCTTTCCGCCATGTTTGTTTATGGAGGGAGTCGTTTTAATGACGTTTTATGTGCAGTAAAAAGCTGCGGTATCAGATTCTCCAGGGCGGCACGATTCCGGCGATACCAAACTTATATTGAATTTTTAGGGATTTTCTGTTTCAATATTTTTAATGGTAAAAAAAAAGTTAGAAATCAATTTTTTTTACCACTTTAAACTTTATTTTTCTCGTCCCGGCAGACGTCCTCCCTGGTGGCGCAGGCCCATCTCGCTGCCGCTCTTCTCCGGCCTCTGGTATTTTAGGGGAGTTGATATTTGTCATCGGAAGCATCAGCTACTCGGCTCCGAGCCGCCCAGGAGTAATCCGCCATCGAAGGCAACAAGAGCCGGCGCCCGGATAATGTGTGTACACAGCGCACAGGCCGAGCGAAGTGACACAATGCAACGAAAACATGACAAAGTGGCCATAAAAAGCGTATTAAGCCGATATTATGACCAGCAGTGGAGATAACAGATTGCCGTATACTGCAGGTGAGTGCCCTTTATAGGCAAAGGTGGGGGGTAATGACACCGGAGAGCGGAGGATGAGGGGAGTAATGACACCGGAGCGGAGGATGAAGGGGGTAATGACAGAAGAACGGAGGATGACGGGGGTAATGACACCGGAGCGGAGGATGAGGGGAGTAATGACAGGAGAGCGGAGGATGAAGGGGGTAATGACACCGGAGCGGAGGATGAGGGGGTAATGACAGGAGAGCGGAGGATGAGGGAGGTAATGACAGGAGAGCGGAGGATGAGGGGGGTAATGACAGGAGAGCGGAGGATGAGGGAGGTAATGACAGGAGAGCGGAGGAAGAGGGGGTAATGACACCGGAGCAGAGGATGAAGGGGGTAATGACAGAAGAACGGAGGATGACGGGGGTAATGACACCGGAGCGGAGGATGAGGGGAGTAATGACAGAAGAACGGAGGATGACGGGGGTAATGACACCGGAGCGGAGGATGAGGGGAGTAATGACAGGAGAGCGGAGGATGAAGGGGGTAATGACACCGGAGCAGAGGATGAGGGGGTAATGACAGGAGAGCGGAGGATGAGGGAGGTAATGACAGGAGAGCGGAGGATGAGGGGGGTAATGACAGGAGAGCGGAGGATGAGGGAGGTAATGACAGGAGAGCGGAGGAAGAGGGGGTAAAGACAGGAGAGTGGAGGATGAGGGAGGTAATGACAGGAGAGCGGAGGATGAGGGGGCTAATGACAGGAGAGCGGAGGATGAGGGGAGTAATGACAGGAGAGCGGAGGAAGAGGGGGTAAAGACAGGAGAGTGGAGGATGAGGTAGGTAATGACAGGAGAGCGGAAGAAGAGGGGGTAAAGACAGGAGAGAGGAGGATGAGGGAGGTAATGACAGGAGAGCGGAGGAAGAGGGGGTAATGACAGGAGAGCAGAGGATGAGGGGAGTAATGATACCGGAGCGGAAGATGAGGGGCATAATGACATTAGAACGGAGGATGTGTGGGCTAATGACACCGGAGCGGAGGATGAGGGGGGTAATGACACCGGAGCGGAGGATGAGGGGGGGTAATGACAGGAGAGCGGAGGATGAGGGGGATAATGACAGGAGAGCGGAGGATGAGGGGGGTAATGACAGGAGAGCGGAGGATGAGGGGGGTAATGACACCGGAGAGGAGGATGAGGGGGATAATGACATTAGAGCGGAGGATGAGGGGGGTAATGACAGGAGAGCGGAGGATGAGGGGGGTAATGGCAGGAGAGCGGAGGATGAGGGGGGTAATGACATTAGAGCGGAGGATGAGTGGGGCAATGACAGGAGAGCGGAGGATGAGGGGGGTAATGACAGGAAAGTGGAGGATGAGGGGGGTAATAACATCGGAGCGGAGGATGAGGGGGATAATGACAGGAGAGAGGAGGATGAGGGGGGTAATGACAGGAGAGCGGAAGATGAAGGGGATAATGACAGGAGAGAGGAGGATGAGTGGGGTAATGACAGGAGAGCGGAGGATGAGGGGGGGTAATGACAGGAGAGCGGAGGATGAGGGGGATAATGACAGGAGAGTGGAGGATGAGGGGGATAATGACAGGAGAGAGGAGAATGAGGGGGGTAATGACAGGAGAGCAGAAGATGAGGGGGATAATGACATTAGAGCGGAGAATGAGGGGGTAATGACAGGAGAGCAGAGGATGAGGGGGGTAATGACAGGAGAGTGGAGGATGAGGGGGGTAATGACAGGAGAGAGGAGGATGAGGGGGGTAATGACAGGAGAGTGGAGGATGAGGGGGGTAATGACAGGAGAGCGGAGGATGAGGGGGTAAAGACAGGAGAGCGGAGGATGATGGGGGTAATGACAGGAGAGAGGAGGATGAGGGGGGTAATGACAGGAGAGAGGAGGATAAAGGGGGTAATGACAGGAGAGAGGAGGATGAGGGAGGTAATGACAGGAGAGCGGAGGATAACGGGGGTAATGACAGGAATGCAGAGGATGAGGGGGTAATGACACCGGAGCGGAGAATGAGGGGTGTAATGACACCGGAGCGGAGGATGAGAGGTGTAATGACACCGAAGTGGAGGATGAGGGGTGTAATGACACCGGAGTGGAAGATGAGGGAGGTAATGACAGGAATGCGGAGGATGAGGGGGGTAATGACACCGGAGAGGAAGATGAGGGGGTAATGACAGGAGAGCGGAGTATGGGGGGGAATTGACAGGAGAGAGGAGCATGAGGGGGGTAATGACAGAAGAGAGGAGGATGATGGGGGTAATGACAGGAGAGCGGAGGATGAGGGTGGTAATAACACGAGAGAGGAGCATGAGGGGGGAAATGACAGAAGAGCGGAGGATGATGGGGGTAATGACAGGAGAGCGGAGGATGAGGGGGGTAATGGACAGGAGAGTGGAGGATGGGGGGTAATGAAAGGAGAGAGGAGGATGAGGGGGGTAATGACAGGAGAGAGGAGGATGAGGCGGGTAATGACAGGACAGCGGAGGATGAGGGGGGTAATGACACGATAGTGGACGATGAGGGGGGTAATGACAGGAGAGTGGAGGATGAGGGGGGTAATGACAGGAGAGCGGAGGATGAGGTGGGTAATGACAGCAGAGCGGAGGATGAGAGGGGTAGTGACACCAGAGAGGAGGATGAGGAAAGAAAAGACAGGAGAGTGGAGGATGAGGGGGGTAATGACAGGAGAGTGGAGGATGAGGGGGGTAATGACAGGAGAGTGGAGGATGAGAGGGGTAATGACAGGAGAGTGGAGGATGAGGGGGGTAATGACAGGAGAGCGGAGGATTTGGTGGGTAATGACAGCAGAGCGGAGGATGAGAGGGGTAGAGACACCAGAGAGGAGGATGAGGGAAGAAAAGACAGGAGAGTGGAGGATGAGGGGGGTAATGACAGGAGGGTGGAGGATGAGGGGAATAATGACATTAGAGTGGAGGATGAGGGGGTAATGATAGGAGAGAGGAGGATGAGGGGGGTAATGACAGGAGAGCGGAGGATGAGGGGGGTAATGACAGGAGAGTGGAGGATGAGGGGGTAAATGACAGGAGAGCGGAGGATGAGGTGGGTAATGACAGCAGAGCGGAGGATGAGAGGGGTAGTGACACCAGAGAGGAGGATGAGGGAAGAAAAGACAGGAGAGTGGAGGATGAGGGGGGTAATGACAGGAGGGTGGAGGATGAGGGGGATAATGACATTAGAGCGGAGGATGAGGGGGGTAATGACAGGAGAACGGAGGATGAGGGGGTAATGACAGGAGAGCGGAGGATGAGGGAGGTAATGACAGGAGAGCGGAGGATGAGGGGGGTAATGACAGGAGAATGGAGGATGAGGGGGGTAATGACAGGAGAGCGGAGGATGAGGGAGGTAATGACAGGAGAGCGGAGGATGAGGTGGGTAATGACAGCAAAGCGGAGGATGAAGGGGGTAATGACAGGAGAGCGGAGGATGAGGGGGGTAATGACAGGAGAGAGGAGGATGAGGGGGGTAATGACACCGGAGCGGAGGATGAGGGAGGTAATGACAGGAGAGCGGTGGATGAGGTGGGTAATGACACCGGAGCGGACGATGAAGGGGGTAATGACAGGAGAGAGGAGGATGAGGTGGGTAATGACAGGAGAGCGGAGGATGAGGGGGGTAATGACAGGAGAGCGGAGGATGAGGGTGGTAATGACACCAGAGCGGAGGATGAGGGGGGTAATGACAGGAGGACGGAGGATGAGGGGGGTAATGACACCGGAGCGGAGGATGAGGGGGATAATGACATTAAAGCGGAGGATGATGGGGGTAATGATAGGAGAGCGGAGGATGAGGGGGGTAATGACAGGAGAGCGGAGGATGAGGGGGGTAATGACAGGAGAGTGGAGGATGAGGGGGGTAATGACACCAGAGCGGAGGATGAGGGGGATAATGACATTAGAGCGGAGGATGAGGGGGTTAATGACAGGAGAACGGAGGATGAGGGGGGTAATGACAGAAGAGCCGAGGATGAGGGGGGTAATGACAGGAGAGAGGAGGATGAGAGGGGTAATGACACCGGAGCGGAGGATGAAGGGGATAATGACAGGAGAGCGGAGGATGAGGGGGGTAATGACAGGAGAGCGGAGGATGAGGGTGAGGAGAGTTCTGTTCCAGCAGCCGGCGCCTGACACCGGACATAGAATTGTAAGGATGGGGAAGGAGCTCATCTCCTTGGATACATACAATAAGATCAAGGAAAGGAAGATCAGGAGATGATTTATTTTTGTAGGTTTACTGTTCCTTTAAGGCCTAAGAGGACAACAGCAGAAGAGTGACTGCAGCTCTGGAGGTGACTGGAGGATAAGACACGATATAACAGCAGAAGAGTGACTGCAGCTCTGGGGATGACTGGAGGGTAATACACGATGTAACAGCAGAAGAGTGACTGGAGCTCTGGAGGTGACTGGAGGATAAGACACGATATAACAGCAAAATAGTGACTGCAGCTCTGGAGGTGACTAGAGAATGAGACATCATGTAACAGAAGAATAGTGACCGCAGCTTTGGAGGTGACTGGAGGATAAGACATTATGTAACAGCAGAATAGTGACTGCAGCTCTGGAGGTGACTGGAGGATAAGACATAATGTAACAGCGGAATAGTGACTGCAGCTCTGGAGGTGACTGGACGATAAGACATGATGTAACAGCAGAATAGTGACTGCAGCTCTGGAGGTGACTGGAGGATAAGACACGATGTAATAGCAGAATAGTGACTACAGCTCTGGGGGTGACTGGAGGATAAGACATAATGTAACAGCGGAATAGTGACTGCAGTTCTGCAGGTGACTGGAGGATAAGACATAATGTAACAGCAGAATAGTGACTGCAGCTCTGGAGGTGACTGGAGGATAAGACTTGATGTAACAGCAGAATAGTGACTGCAGCTCTGGAGGTGACTGGAGGATAAGACACGATGTAATAGCAGAATAGTGACTGCAGCTCTGGGGGTGACTGGAGGATAAGACACAATGTAATAGCAGAATAGTGACCGCAGCTCTGGAGGTGACTGGAGGATAAGACATGATGTAACAGCAGAATAGTGACTGCAGCTCTGGCGGTGACTGAAGGATAAGACATGATGTAACAGCAAAATAGTGACTGAAGCTCTGGAGGTGACTTGCAGATAAAACATCATGTTACAGCAGAATAGTGACTGCAGCTCTGGAGGTGACTGGAGGATAAGACAAGATGTAACAGCAGAATAGTGACGGCTGCTCTGGAGGTGACTGGAGGATAAGACGTGATGTAACAGCAGAATAGTGACTGCAGCTCTGGAGGTGACTGGAGGATAAGACACAATGTAACAGCAGAATAGTGACTGCAGCTCTGGAGGTGACTGGAGGATAAGACATGATGTAACAGCAGAATATTGACTGCAGCTCTGGAGGTGACGAGGATAAGACACGATGTAACAGCAGAATATTGACTGCAGCTCTGGAGGTGACTGGAGGATAAGTCATGATGTAACAGCAGAATAGTGACTGCAGCTCTGGAGGTGACTGGTGGATAAGACATGATGTAACAGCAGAATAGTGACTGCAGCTCTGGAGGTGACTGGAGGATAAGACACAATGTAACAGCAGAATAGTGACTGCAGCTCTGGAGGTGACTGGAGGATAAGACATGATGTAACAGCAGAATATTGACTGCAGCTCTGGACGTGACTGGAGGATAAGACACGATGTAACAGCAGAATAGTGACTGCAGCTCTGGAGGTGACTGGAGGATAAGACATGATGTAACAGCAGAATATTGACTGTAGCTCTGGAGGTGACTGGAGGATAAGACACGATGTAACAGCAGAATAGTGACTGCAGCTCTGGAGGTGACGAGGATAAGACACGATGTAACAGCAGAATAGTGACTGCAGCTCTGGAGGTGACTGGAGGATAAGACACGATGTAACAGCAGAATATTGACTGCAGCTCTGGAGGTGACTGGAGGATAAGACATGATGTAACAGCAGAATAGTGACTGCAGCTCTGGAGGTGACTGGTGGATAAGACATGATGTAAATGTAGAATCGGCAGGGCTGTGTGGCTGGAGGTGACAGGAGGATAAGACACGATGTAACAGCAGAATATTGACTGCAGCTCTGGAGGTGACTGGAGGATAAGACATGATGTAACAGCAGAATAGTGACTGCAGCTCTGGAGGTGACAGGAGGATAAGACACGATGTAACAGCAGAATATTGACTGCAGCTCTGGAGGTGACTGGAGGATAAGACATGATGTAACAGCAGAATAGTGACTGCAGCTCTGGAGGTAACTGGATGATAAGACATAATGTAACAGCAGAATAGTGACTGCAGCTCTGGAAGTGACTGGAGGATAAGACGTGATGTAACAGCAGACTAGTGACTGCAGCTCTGGAGGTGACTGGAGGATAAGACATAATGTAACAGCAGAATAGTGACTGCAGCTCTGGAGGTGACTGGTGGATAAGACATGATGTAAATGTACAATGGACTGTGTGGCTGGAGGTGAATACTAAATATTCTCTGACACAAGTAGTTTTAATACCCAGAATTCCCCCTTCTTTGTGGCCGGTCAGGTACTTGGGGGGTTATGAGTGGGCGGGGGTGCAGAGGTGTGAGCTGCCCAGTTGTCACTCTGTAATTCCTGTGTTATTACAATGTAGCAGATCTGTGTCTTTATTTAGAACCTTGGAGAGTTCCAACATTCCGAGAAGGAGGGGGGAAGGGGGGTTGTAGAATGAGGTGCATGAGATGACCGGGGCACAGTGGAATGATGGGATGGATTTTTAAATCCCAGCCCCCCCTCCCCCCACACGCGTCCTCCCCTCCTACAATGTGACTGTATTAATATTAGTCCCTAGTGAGTGCTTCCTACACCTCCAGTATCAGTAACTCCACCACTATGGCCAGTGATAGAGGACACTGGCACCAGTCTCCCAGTAACAGTTCCCAGTATCAGTGCCTCAATCCCAGTGTTCACAATGGCAGTTTACTGTTAATGCTAGTGGCACATTGCCCCAGTATCAGTGCATTATCCCAGTGCCCCGGCACCAGTGTCACCTTATCCAGAGTATCAGTACTTCTGTGCCTAATGTCACTATCACAGTATCAGTCCATCAGTGCTGGTGCCTTAGTGAAGTATCTCAGTGTCTTGTACCTGGTGTCTCAGTGCCAATGTTATCCCACAGCCAACGCTATAGTGTCTGATCACCATTATTACCAGTGCATAAACCCGGTGCCAATGTCCCGATGTCCCAGTACTGGCGCATAAGCCCAGTGGCGGCGTGATGGTGTCATTGGGGTTTGGGTGCATTTCGGCCCCTTTAATATAAATTCTTCTCATCACTTTGGATCACAATCTTCCCTCTGTGTCATCAATAAGTAAAGATTGAGTCCCCATTTATAGGGCTGTTCAAGAAGCAACTACCGAAAGATCAGGCGATCACTGAGGGTCTCACAGCCAAGAGAGATAGGGAAGGGAAGATCCGATACAATATAACTTCATAAAATCAGGGATCCCCTCATTCACCCCTTCAGTCCACAAATAGAGAGTTCCTTTAAGTTTGCTCTGGTGTCCTTCGCAGATAGAGGCGGCTCGTGCTTTATTCCCAGGTGTATAGAGAATCAATAATAAGACAATTATCGACAGAAGAGAAGCGGCGCCTCCTCACCTCCAATCCAGGAGAGAAGCTTTCACTGTCCCCCATCCTCTATACCTACAGAGCTAGAAGCCACCTGATCCCCCCTCCCTCTCACAGCATGCTGGGTATTGACAAATCTGAAAAGTGAAGTTAATTGCAGCATTTATCTCAAGGCCGGCGCGAAACAGAACGCTGCACGCAACGATCCCCGCAGCGAAGGCTCCAGTCATTCAGCAAAAGACCACTGACTAAATCATGAGGAAGCGGACACCTGGGGACTTAGCAGTTATATTACTGTACATAGGGGGCAGTATTATAGTAGTTATATTCTTGTACATAGGGGCAGTATTATAGTAGTTATATTCTTGTACATAGGGGGCAGTATTATAGTAGTTATATTCTTGTACATAGGGGCAGTATTATAGTAGTTATATTCTTGTGCATAGGAGCAGTATTATAGTAGTTATATTCTTGTACATAGGGGGCAGTATTATAGTAGTTATATTCTTGTACATAGGGGCAGTATTATAGTAGTTATATTCTTGTACATAGGGGCAGTATTATAGTAGTTATATTCTTGTGCATAGGGGCAGTATTATAGTAGTTATATTCTTGTACATAGGGGCAGTATTATAGTAGTTATATTCTTGTACATAGGGGGCAGTATTATAGTAGTTATATTCTTGTACATAGGGGGCAGTATTATAGTAGTTATATTCTTGTACATAGGGGCAGTATTATAGTAGTTATATTCTTGTACATAGGGGCAGTATTATAGTAGTTATATTCTTGTGCATAGGGGCAGTATTATAGTAGTTATATTCTTGTACATAGAGGGCAGTATTATAGCAGTTATATTCTTGTATATAGGGGCAGTATTATAGTAGTTATATTCTTGTACATAGGGGGCAGTATTATAGTAGTTATATTCTTGTACATAGGGGCAGTATTATAGTAGTTAAATTCTTGTAGATAGGGGGCAGTATTATAGTAGTTATATTCTTGTACATAGGGGCAGTATTATAGTAGTTATATTCTTGTACATAGGGGGCAGTATTATAGTAGTTATATTCTTGTACTTAGGGGGCAGTATTATAGTAGTTATATTCTTGTACATAGGGGGCAGTATTATAGTAGTTATATTCTTGTACATAGGGGGCAGTATTATAGTAGTTATATTCTTGTACATAGGAGCAGTATTATAGTAGTTATATTCTTGTATATAGGAGCAGTATTATAGTAGTTATATCCTTGTATATAGGAGCAGTATTATAGTAGTTATATTCTTGTACATAGGAGCAGTATTATAGTAGTTATATTCTTGTACATAGGAGCAGTATTATAGTAGTTATATTCTTGTACATAGGGGTCAGTATTATAGTAGTTATATTCTTGTACATAGGGGGCAGTATTATAGTAGTTATATTCTTGTACATAGGGGCAGTATTATAGTAGTTATATTCTTGTGCATAGGAGCAGTATTATAGTAGTTATATTCTTGTACATAGGGGGCAGTATTATAGTAGTTATATTCTTGTACATAGGGGCAGTATTATAGTAGTTATATTCTTGTACATAGGGGCAGTATTATAGTAGTTATATTCTTGTGCATAGGGGCAGTATTATAGTAGTTATATTCTTGTACATAGAGGGCAGTATTATAGCAGTTATATTCTTGTATATAGGGGCAGTATTATAGTAGTTATATTCTTGTACATAGGGGGCAGTATTATAGTAGTTATATTCTTGTACATAGGGGCAGTATTATAGTAGTTAAATTCTTGTAGATAGGGGGCAGTATTATAGTAGTTATATTCTTGTACATAGGGGCAGTATTATAGTAGTTATATTCTTGTACATAGGGGGCAGTATTATAGTAGTTATATTCTTGTACTTAGGGGGCAGTATTATAGTAGTTATATTCTTGTACATAGGGGGCAGTATTATAGTAGTTATATTCTTGTACATAGGGGGCAGTATTATAGTAGTTATATTCTTGTACATAGGAGCAGTATTATAGTAGTTATATTCTTGTATATAGGAGCAGTATTATAGTAGTTATATCCTTGTATATAGGAGCAGTATTATAGTAGTTATATTCTTGTACATAGGAGCAGTATTATAGTAGTTATATTCTTGTACATAGGAGCAGTATTATAGTAGTTATATTCTTGTACATAGGGGTCAGTATTATAGTAGTTATATTCTTGTACATAGGGGGCAGTATTATAGTAGTTATATTCTTGTACATAGGGGGCAGTATTATTGTAGTTATATTCTTGTATATAGGGGCAGTATTATAGTAGTTATATTCTTGTACACAGGGGGCAGTATTATAGTAGTTATATTCTTATACATAGGAGGCAGTATTATAGTAGTTATATTCTTGTACATAGGAGCAGTATTATAGTAGTTATATTCTTGTACATAGGAGCAGTATTATAGTAGTTATATTCTTGTACATAGGAGCAGTATTATAGTAATTATAATCCTGCGTCCCATGTAATATTACATCTGTTTGCGTTATGAATGTGGTGAATACTGTACAGTGACCGTCAGGGCACAATCTATGGTTCGGGGCAGGTATTCTGTACACTATTGATTTCCCTTTGATTACAGGTTATTTATGATAGGATATCACATACTGTTATATTATATGTTATGAATCCTTCCTTCTTACATATAACAGACTAACCTTATTACACGCGCCACAAGCTGGAGACGTCCCCAAATTAAAAGAGACAAACATTGTGGATGTGAGTAATTGGATTTTGCTGTTGTCGGGCTCCGCTTTTCTCCTAAGTGAAGTGCAGCGAGGAGTCCTCAATGACAAACTTAATAATCCTACAAAAAATCCTGATTGGCTAATTTTTTAGTTTGTGCTTCTCCGCTTTCCGGCAGATATAACATTTTTTTCTATGTGTCTGTATGAGGTTCTGTTTTATGCTACACAAATGATATTGTTTGTTTTGTAACGCTCTTTCGGGGGCTCATAATGTAAGATGTTTGTTTGGTTTTATTTCTTTATATGTTTCATTGTTTACACCAAATAACCCATTGAATCAATTTAATGGGTAATTATCGTCCTGTGATCTATAATGTAGAAGCTTTTTGTTATCACTATGATATAAAAATGTATTACCGTATAGACAGTACAGACCAAAAGTTTGGACACACCTTCTCATTTAAAGATGTTTCTGTATTTTCATGACTATGAAAATTGTACATTCACACTGAAGGCATCAAAACTATGAATTAACACATGTGGAATTATATACTTAACAAAAAAGTGTGAAACAACTGAAAATATGTCTTATATTCTAGGTTCTTCACAGTAGCCACCTTTTGCTTTGATGACTGCTTTGCACACTCTTGGCATTCTCTTGATGAGCTTCAAGAGGTAGTCACCGGAAATGGTCTTCCAACAATCTTGAAGGAGTTCCCAGAGATGCTTAGCACTTGTTGGCCCTTTTGCCTTCACTCTGCGGTCCAGCTCACCCCAAACCATCTCGATTGGGGTCAGGTCTGGTGACTGTGGAGGCCAGGTCATCTGGCGTAGCCCCCCATCACTCTCCTTCTTGGTCAAATAGCCCTTACACAGCCTGGAGGTGTTTGGGGTCATTGTCCTGTTGAAAAATAAATGATGATCCAACTAAACGCAAACCGGATGGAATAGCATGCCGCTGCAAGATGCTGTGGTAGCCATGCTGGGTCAGTATGCCTTCAATTTTGAATAAATCCCCAACAGTGTCACCAGCAAAGCCCCCCCACACCATCACACCTCCTCCTCCATGCTTCACGGTGGGAACCAGGCATGTAGAGTCCATCCGTTCACCTTTTCTGCGTCGCACAAAGACACGGTGGTTGGAACCAAAGATCTCAAATCTGGACTCATCAGACCAAAGCACAGATTTCCACTGGTCTAATGTCCATTCCTTGTGTTCTTTAGCCCAAACAAGTCTCTTCTGCTTGTTGCCTGTCCTTAGCAGTGGTTTCCTAGCAGCTATTTTACCATGAAGGCCTGCTGCACAAAGTCTCCTCTTAACAGTTGTTGTAGAGATGTGTCTGCTGCTAGAAGTCTGTGTGGCATTGACCTGGTCTCTAATCTGAGCTGCTGTTAACCTGCGATTTCTGAGGCTGGTGACTCGGATAAACTTATCCTCAGAAGCAGAGGTGACTCTTGGTCTTCCTTTCCTGGGGCGGTCCTCATGTGAGCCAGTTTCTTTGTAGCGCTTGATGTTTTTTGCAACTGCACTTGGGGACACTTTCAAAGTTTTCCCAATTTTTCGGACTGACTGACCTTCATTTCTTAAAGCAATGATGGCCACTCGTTTTTCTTTACTTAGCTGCTTTTTTCTTGCCATAATACAAATTCTAATAGTCTATTCAGTAGGACTATCGGCTGTGTATCCACCAGACTTCTGCACAACACAACTGATGGTCCCAACCCCATTTATAAGGCAAGAAATCCCACTTATTAAACCTGACAGGGCACACCTGTGAAGTGAAAACCATTTCCGGTGACTACCTCTTGAAGCTCATCAAGAGAATGCCAAGAGTGTGCAAAGCAGTCATCAAAGCAAAAGGTGGCTACTGTGAAGAACCTAGAATATAAGACATATTTTCAGTTGTTTCACACTTTTTTGTTAAGTATATAATTCCACATGTGGTAATTCATAGTTTTGATGCCTTCAGTGTGAATGTACAATTTTCAAAGTCATGAAAATACAGAAAAATCTTTAAATGAGAAGGTGTGTCCAAACTTTTGTTCTGTACTGTATATATAAAGCTTTTTGTACTTTGTGCTGGGAAATTTTTTCTTCTTTTGCATGTTATATCCTTTTTTATACATAACTTGTCCTTTAAGGCATCAGAAAGAAAATTTGGGAAACATATATAAAAAATTTTTTTACCTTTCGTGCTTTTTTTCCACTGTGACTGAGACATCCATAGGAGCCCAGGTTACAGGGGAAAACAGCTCAGTACAGCAGTGGCAATTCACCCACGGAGCTGATCTGAGTCTACCGATTCTGCCTTCTCCCAAAGGTTCCTGACTGTGTCTGACAACTAGGGACCGGAGCTGCTCTTGCTACATTGTAGGAGCATTAACGACTAGAGGAAAGAAAAGAGAGAATCCCTGTGGAGAAAAAGTGCATTTAAGGAATACCGCTCCGATGTCTGAGTCTGCAGGTTGGGGTCATAATGGGGGTCTGTGTTCAGCTGAATTGAAAAACCCTATGTCCATCATGAAGCACTCATGATAATTAACCATTTGCTTCTCCAGTCAATCGCTCGTCAGACCGGCAGCCTTATTACCAGGACCCCATCGCTCAGCTGCGGCAGGTCCTGCAGGAGGTCAGTATGAGAAAGCGATAATCAATGGGGGCCTGACGGTCAATCATTTAAAGTGACCATTACCACTGAGTGCTCACTAAACTCCAGCACTGATGGCTAATCAATGGCTTTAATAATGCAGAGTCAACAACGGGTGACAGACAGGAGCCCCCACAAAACAAAGGTCCCGGAGGTGGGGGAAAAAATCACTTTCTTAGTTCACAGGTAACTAATTAAGCTGCACCCCAATTTGCAATAGCGTTGCGCTTACTGGGCAGTCCTGATAACACGGACTCCCTGATGTCCACACCAGTCACGCGCTGCAGGTTTATACATCACTTAATGAAAAAAAAAAAAAACTGAACGACAATGCAATGCAAATGAAGGGGTTAAGCCGGGCAGCGCAATCGTGACAGAGACATGATGCAGCCGCTGTGGTCAAAGTCAGTCGACTGCATAAAGTGTTTGCCCAAATAAACATATTGTAGGGGATCACGCTGTCAGGCAGCATTCACACTGGCAATTCGGCTTGGTCCAAACAGGTGCAGCTTTATTGCTTTCATAAAACTCCAAGGGATTCAAAACCAAAAACAGCATCTTCTGGCAACAAAGTATAACAGCAAATAAACCGTTCAGCTCATATACAGAATGTACAGGTATATAGCACTTATATACAGTATGTAGAGGTATATAGCACTTATATACAGAATGTACAGGTATATAGCACTTATATACAGTATGTAGAGGTATATAGCACTTATATACAGAATGTACAGGTATATAGCACTTATATACAGTATGTAGAGGTATATAGCACTTATATACAGTATGTACAGGTATATAGCACTTATATACAGTATGTAGAGGTATATAGCACTTATATACAGAATGTACAGGTATATAGCACTTATATACAGAATGTACAGGTATATAGCACTTATATACAGAATGTACAGGTATATAGCACTTATATACAGTATGTACAGGTATATAGCACTTATATACAGTATGTAGAGGTATATAGCACTTATATACAGAATGTACAGGTATATAGCACTTATATACAGTATGTAGAGGTATATAGCACTTATATACAGAATGTACAGGTATATAGCACTTATATACAGTATGTAGAGGTATATAGCACTTATATACAGAATGTACAGGTATATAGCACTTATATACAGTATGTAGAGGTATATAGCACTTATATACAGAATGTACAGGTATATAGCACTTATATACAGTATGTAGAGGTATATAGCACTTATATACAGAATGTACAGGTATATAGCACTTATATACAGTATGTACAGGTATATAACATTTATATACAGTATGTACAGGTATATAGCACTTATATACAGTATGTACAGGTATATAACATTTATATACAGTATGTACAGGTATATAGCACTTATATACAGTATGTACAGGTATATAACATTTATATACAGTATGTACAGGTATATAGCACTTATATACAGTATGTACAGGTATATAACATTTATATACAGTATGCACAGGTATATAGTACTTATATACAGAATGTACAGGTATATAGCACTTATATACAGTATGTAGAGGTATATAGCACTTATATACAGAATGTACAGGTATATAGCACTTATATACAGTATGTAGAGGTATATAGCACTTATATACAGTATGTAGAGGTATATAGCACTTATATACAGTATGTACAGGTATATAACATTTATATACAGTATGTACAGGTATATAGCACTTATATACAGTATGTACAGGTATATAGCACTTATATACAGAATGTACAGGTATATAGCACTTATATACAGTATGTACAGGTATATAGCACTTATATACAGTATGTAGAGGTATATAGCACTTATATACAGAATGTACAGGTATATAGCACTTATATACAGTATGTACAGGTATATAACATTTATATACAGTATGTACAGGTATATAGCACTTATATACAGTATGTAGAGGTATATAGCACTTATATACAGTATGTACAGGTATATAGCACTTTTATATACAGTATGTACAGGTATATAGCACTTATATACAGTATGTACAGGTATATAACATTTATATATAGTATGTACAGGTATATAGCACTTATATACAGTATGTAGAGGTATATAGCACTTATATACAGTATGTACAGGTATATAGCACTTATATACAGTATGTACAGGTATATAGCACTTTTATATACAGTATGCACAGGTATATAGCACTTATATACAGTATGCACAGGTATATAGCACTTTTATATACAGTATGCACAGGTATATAGCACTTATATACAGTATGTACAGGTATATAGCACTTATATACAGTATGTAGAGGTATATAGCACTTATATACAGTATGTACAGGTATATAGCACTTTTATATACAGTATGCACAGGTATATAGCACTTATATACAGTATGCACAGGTATATAGCACTTATATACAGTATGTACAGGTATATAGCACTTATTATATACAGTATGTACAGGTATATAGCACTTATATACAGTATGTACAGGTATATAGCACTTTTATATACAGTATGCACAGGTATATAGCACTTATATACAGTATGTACAGGTATATAGCACTTATATACAGTATGTACAGGTATATAGCACTTTTATATACAGTATGCACAGGTATATAGCACTTATATACAGTATGCACAGGTATATAGCACTTATATACAGTATGTACAGGTATATAGCACTTATTATATACAGTATGTACAGGTATATAGCACTTATATACAGTATGTACAGGTATATAGCACTTTTATATACAGTATGCACAGGTATATAGCACTTATATACAGTATGTACAGGTATATAGCACTTATATACAGTATGCACAGGTATATAGCACTTATATACAGTATGTACAGGTATATAGCACTTTTAGCAGCAGGACACCTGTATCTATTCTCCGCTGAGCTGTGGCTTTTATCACTGCCATGAACACTGTCAGCAGTTACAGGACGGGGCTGGTTTTGGGAGTCAGGGTTTGTCATTCTGTAAAATACTGTAGATTTCGGTACTATTTAGGATCTCTGGGATTTCCATGTGATCAGAGGTCACACACCACAGGATTTTATACAGTAATAGTAGAATTATATTGTGGGGCCGTTCGCTCTCTTCCCTGATATTATTACACGCGCCACAAGCCGGAGACTTCTCCAAATTACTGGAGACAAACATTGTGGCTGCGAGTAATTGGATTTTGCTGTTGTCGGGCTCCGCTTTTCCTCCGTGTAAGTGAAGTGCAGCGAGGAGTCCTCAATGACAAACACTGCCAAGCGCTGCTCATTAGCTCCCGGCAAGAAGAGTGCGCAGCACCCAGCAGCCTCCGCAGCACCCAGCAGCCTGCGCAGCACCCAGCAGCCTCCGCAGCACCCAGCAGCCTGCGCAGCACCCAGCAGCCTCCGCAGCACCCAGCAGCCTCCGCAGCACCCAGCAGCCTGCACAGCACCCAGCAGCCTGCGCAGCACCCAGCAGCCTCCGCAGCACCCAGCAGCCTGCGCAGCACCCAGCAGCCTCCGCAGCACCCAGCAGCCTCCGCAGCACCCAGCAGCCTGCGCAGCACCCAGCAGCCTCCGCAGCACCCAGCAGCCTGCGCAGCACCCAGCAGCCTCCGCAGCACCCAGCAGCCTCCGCAGCACCCAGCAGCCTGCGCAGCACCCAGCAGCCTCCGCAGCACCCAGCAGCCTCCGCCGACTGTAAGCTCTTTGGATTAGATCTACACACACAGGTTAAATGTTGGTAAATTCCTGGCTCGTCGTATCACCCGCCATTGCTTGCCACCTGTTCAGGATTCTTTACATATATCAATATTTCCATTTGCATAAACTGAAAATAGTCCATGAAAAAGTTGAGCACTTTTTGCCACCATGGAAAAACTGAACGTATCGGTGAAAGAGAAGGAGGAGAGATGGACATTTATGGAGCATATTCTGAAAACCTGTCGATTACAATGATAAAAAGAAAAATATTTATGAAAGAATATTTAAGAATTATGAAAACAGATGGAGACTGGTGAAGACAGGAGGAGGCTCGGTAATACTAATGACGACCAATTAGGACAGGTGGGAACTAGTGAACATTAATGAAGACCAGTGAGGACTAGTGAAGACTAGTGAACACTAATGAAGACCAATGAGGACCGGTGGGAACTAGTGAACACTAATGAAGACCAGTGAGGACGGGTAGGAACTTGTGAACACTAATGAAGACCAATGAGGACGGGTGAAGACTGGTGAACAATAATGAAGACCAGTGAGGACTAGTGAAGACTGGTGAACACTAATGAAGACCAGTGAGGATCGGTGGGAACTAGTGAACACTAATGAAGACCAATGAGGACTAGTGAAGACTGGTGAACACTAATGAAGACCAGTGAGGATCGGTGGGAACTAGTGAACACTAATGAAGACCAATGAGGACTAGTGAAGACTGGTGAACACTAATGAAGACCAATGAGGACGGGTAAAGACTAGTGAACACTAATGAAAACCAGTGGGAACTAGTGAACACTAATGAACACCAATGAGGACTAGTAAAGACTGGTGAACACTAAAGAAGACCAGTGAGGATGGGTGGGAACTAGTGAACACTAATGAAGACCAATGAGGATTAGTGAAGACTGGTGAACACTAATGAAGACCACTGAGGACCGGTGGGAACTAGTGAACACTAATGAAGACCAGTGAGGACCGGTGGGAACTAGTGAACACTAATGAAGACTAACGAGGACCGGTGGGAACTAGTGAACATTAATGAAGACCAATGAGGACCAGTGGAAAGTAGTGAACATTAATGAAGACCAATGAGGACTAGTGAAGACTGGTGAACACTAATGAAGACCAGTGAGGACCGGTGGGAACTAGTGAACACTAATGAAGACCAATGAGGACGGGTGAAGACTGGTGAACACTAATAAAGACCAGTGGGAAACAGTGAATGCTAATAAATACCAATGAGGACTAGTGAAGATTGCCCACACTAATGAAGACCAGTGAGGATGAGAGAAGACTAGTGAATACTAATGAAGATCAATGAGGACCAGTGGGGACTAGTGAACACTAATGAAGACCAATGATGACTGGTGAAGACTAGTTAACACTAATGAAGATCAGTCAGGATAGGTGAAGACTAGTAAACATTAATGAAGACCAATGGGAGCTTTTGAAGACAATTGGAGACTGGTGGAGAATAGTAAACAAACACTAATGAAGACCATAGAGACTGCTGAAAACTGATGGAGACAGATGAAGACTGTTATAGACTAATGAAGTCAAGTATGGGCTGGTGGAGACTGCTGAAGACTTGTGAAGACTCATAACCACCAGTGATAACTGGTGAGGACTGGTGGAGACTTACTACATAAAGACTAATGAAAACCGGTGAAGCCTAGTAAAGACTAATGAAGACCAGCGGTCACTCATCAAGACTGAGGAAGACTAGTGAAGGCAGGTGGAGACTGCTGAAGACTGTTAAAGATGAAAGAACACCAGTAAATAATATTGTAGACTCATAAAGACTATTGAAAACTTAGGAAGCATGGCACAAGCTAATCAACGCCAGTGGACACTAGTGAAGACTGGTGGAGACTTGTAACGGCTGATGAAAATTGATAGAGTTGTGAAGACTAATAAGAGATTATGAAGAAGTGGAGATAAGTGGAGACTAATCCTGAATCCTGACTGAGACTGGTAGGGACTGGTGGAGACTGACAGGGATTGATAGTGACTGGTGGAGACTGATAGGGACTCATGAAAACTGATAAGGACTGATAGGGACTGGTGGAAACTGATAGGGACTGATGGGGACTGGTGAAGTCTGATAAAGGCTGGTGGAGACTGATAGGGACTGGTGGAGACTGATAGGGACTGATGGAGACTGATAGGGACGGGTGGAGACTGATAGGGACTGGTGAAGACTGATAAAGGCTGGTAGGGACTGGTGGAGACTTATTGGGACTGATGGAGACTGATAGGGACTGGTGAAGACTGATAAAGGCTGGTGAAGACTAATAGGGACTGGTGGAGACTTATTGGGACTGATGGAGACTGATAAAGTCTGGTGGAGACTTATTGGGACTGGTGGAGACTCATATTGACTGGTGGAGACTGATAAGGACTGATGGAGACTGATAAGGACTGAAGGAGGGGACGGGGTTGGAGGGTGCGGGGACGGGGTTGGAGGGTGCGGGGACGGGGTGGAGGGCGCCGTAACTTATTTTTGGCAGCAGCCGGAGATCCGCTTTGGTCAGAGTTACTTTTAGTTTGCAGTGTTTATTACGGAGGCTGCGGAGGATTCCAGGACTATGAATGAACGGCCAGTGAGTGTCATTGTCACGCTGCCCACAGAGCGGCTGCCAACTGCTGCATGGACATGTCACTCACCGGGGAGCAGGAAAACAACAGAAACTCTGGGCCCTGGTAACAAGCTCAGCAGGGCCCCAGGGCATCATCCGGGCCCCTTACTGCAGAGCAGAAACCAGTCCTTGTTTTCCAGGAATTTTTATCAGGCTGACAGATGACTCGCTGGCATGTGATTCCTTAAAGGAACAGAAGACCATCGAGACTATGATATCAGCGCTGAAATTAAGCAGGAAATTCAGGAGGAGTCCGACCGCCGCTGCTCCGGGACCCCCATGGGGATTAGGATGCTTTTCTGGGCCCCCAGTGCACTGCCCCCTGGGGGCTGTAAGTGTATTATACAGTAAGGCGAAGTCAGTCCCAGGTGATCCAACGGGATCTCTTCTAAAGGACAACTAATGTCGTTACATAAGACTGTGCTGTTACATAGGACTGCAGGTGACATCTACTACATTATCTGTACTCAGAGAGTTATCACTGTGTTATCTGTGGTGTTACATAGGACTGCAGGTGACATCTACTACATTATCTGTACTCAGAGAGTTATCACTGTGTTATCTGTGGTGTTACATAGGACTGCAGGTGACATCTACTACATTATCTGTACTCAGAGAGATATCACTGTGTTATCTGTGGTGTTACATAGGACTGCAGGTGACATCTACTACATTATCTGTACTCAGAGAGTTATCACTGTGTTATCTGTGGTGTTACATAGGACTGCAGGTGACATCTACTACATTATCTGTACTCAGAGAGATATCACTGTATTATCTGTGGTGTTACATAGGACTGCAGGTGACATCTACTACATTATCTGTACTCAGAGAGTTATCACTGTGTTATCTGTGGTGTTACATAGGACTGCAGGTGACATCTACTACATTATCTGTACTCAGAGAGTTATCACTGTGTTATCTGTGGTGTTACATAGGACTGCAGGTGACATCTACTACATTATCTGTACTCAGAGAGATATCACTGTGTTATCTGTGGTGTTACATAGGACTGCAGGTGACATCTACTACATTATCTGTACTCAGAGAGTTATCACTGTGTTATCTGTGGTGTTACATAGGACTGCAGGTGACATCTACTACATTATCTGTACTCAGAGAGATATCACTGTATTATCTGTGGTGTTACATAGGACTGCAGGTGACATCTACTACATTATCTGTACTCAGAGAGTTATCACTGTGTTATCTGTGGTGTTACATAGGACTGCAGGTGACATCTACTACATTATCTGTACTCAGAGAGTTATCACTGTGTTATCTGTGCTGTTACATAGGACTGCAGGTGACATCTACATTATTTGTACTCAGGGAGTTATCACTGTGTTATCTGTGGTGTTACATAGGACTGCAGGTGACTACTACATTATTTGTACTCAGGGAGTTATCACTGTGTTATCTGTGGTGTTACATAGGACTGCAGGTGACATCTACTACATTATCTGTACTCAGAAAGTTATCACTGTGTTATCTGTGCTGTTACATAGGACTGCAGATGACACAGACTGCATCATCTATGCTCAGAGAGTTATCACTGTGTTATCTGTGGTGTTACATAGGACTGCAGGTGACATCTACTACATTATCTGTACTCAGAGAGTTATCACTGTGTTATCTGTGGTATTATATGGGACTGCAGGTGACTACTACATTATCTGTACTCAGAGAGTTATCACTGTGTTATCTGTGGTGTTACATAGGACTGCAGGTGACATCTACTACATTATCTGTACTCAGAAAGTTATCACTGTGTTATCTGTGCTGTTACATAGGACTGCAGATGACACAGACTGCATCATCTATGCTCAGAGAGTTATCACTGTGTTATCTGTGGTGTTACATAGGACTGCAGGTGACATCTACTACATTATCTGTACTCAGAGAGTTATCACTGTGTTATCTGTGGTGTTACATAGGACTGCAGGTGACATCTACTACATTGTCTGTACTCGGAGAGATATCACTGCGTTATCTGTGGTGTTACATAGGACTGCAGGTGACATCTACTACATTATCTGTACTCAGAGAGTTATCACTGTGTTATCTGTGGTGTTACATAGGACTGCAGGTGACATCTACTACATTATCTGTACTCAGAGAGTTATCACTGTGTTATCTGTGGTGTTACATAGGACTGCAGGTGACATCTACTACATTATCTGTACTCAGAGAGTTATCTCTGTGTTATCTGTGGTGTTACATAGGACTGCAGGTGACATCTACTACATTGTCTGAACTTAGAGAGTTATCACTGTGTAATCTGTGGTGTTACATAGGACTGCAGGTGACATCTACTACATTATCTGTACTCAGAGAGTTATCACTGTGTTATCTGTGGTGTTACATAGGACTGCAGGTGACATCTACTACATTATCTGTACTCAGAGAGATATCACTGTGTTATATGTGGTGTTACATAGGACTGCAGGTGACATCTACTACATTATCTGTACTCAGAGAGTTATCACTGTGTTATCTGTGGTGTTACATAGGACTGCAGGTGACATCTACTACATTGTCTGAACTTAGAGAGTTATCACTGTGTAATCTGTGGTGTTACATAGGACTGCAGGTGACATCTACTACATTATCTGTACTCAGAGAGTTATCACTGTGTTATCTGTGGTGTTACATAGGACTGCAGGTGACATCTACTACATTATCTGTACTCAGAGAGTTATCATTGTGTTATCTGTGGTGTTACATAGGACTGCAGGTGACATCTACTACATTATCTGTACTCAGAGGGTTATCACTGTGTTATCTGTGGTGTTACACAGGACTGCAGGTGACATCTACTACATTATCTGTACTCAGAGAGTTATCACTGTGTTATCTGTGGTGTTACACAGGACTGCAGGTGACATCTACTACATTAGCTGTACTCAGAGAGTTATCACTGTGTTATCCGTGGTGTTACATAGGACTGCAGGTGACATCTACTACATTATCTGTACTCAGAGAGTTATCACTGTGTTATCTGTGGTGTTACATAGGACTGCAGGTGACATCTACTACAGTATCTGTACTCAGAGAGTTATCACTGTGTTATCTGTGGTGTTACATAGGACTGCAGGTGACATCTACTACATTATCTGTACTCAGAGAGTTATCACTGTGTTATCTGTGGTGTTACATAGGACTGCAGGTGACATCTACTACATTAGCTGTACTCAGAGAGTTATCACTGTGTTACCTGTGGTGTTACATAGGACTGCAGGTGACATCTACTACATTATCTGTACTCAGAGAGTTATCATTGTGTTATCTGTGGTGTTACATAGGACTGCAGGCGACATCTATTACATTATCTGTACTCAGAGAGTCATCACTGTGTTATCTGTGGTGTTACATAGGACTGCAGGTGACATCTACTACATTATCTGTACTCAGAGAGTTATCACTGTGTTACCTGTGGTGTTACATAGGACTGCAGGTGACATCTACTACATTACCTGTACTCAGAGAGTTATCACTGTGTTATCTGTGGTGTTACATAGGACTGCAGGCGACATCTACTACATTATCTGTACTCAGAGAGTTATCACTGTGTTATCTGTGGTGTTACATAGGACTGCAGGTGACATCTACTACATTATCTGTACTCAGAGAGTTATCACTGTGTTACCTGTGGTGTTACATAGGACTGCAGGTGACATCTACTACATTACCTGTACTCAGAGAGTTATCACTGTGTTATCCGTGGTGTTACATAGGACTGCAGGTGACACCTACTACATTATCTGTACTCAGAGAGTTATCACTGTGTTACCTGTGGTGTTACATAGGACTGCAGGTGACATCTACTACATTACCTGTACTCAGCGAGTTATCACTGTGTTATCTGTGGTGTTACATAGGACTGCGGGTGACATCTACTACATTATCTGTACTCAGAGAGTTATCACTGTGTTATCTGTGGTGTTACATAGGACTGCAGGTGACATCTACTACATTATCTGTACTCAGAGAGTTATCACTGTGTTACCTGTGGTGTTACATAGGACTGCAGGTGACATCTACTACATTACCTGTACTCAGCGAGTTATCACTGTGTTATCTGTGGTGTTACATAGGACTGCAGGTGACACCTACTACATTATCTGTGCTCAGAGAGTTATCACTGTGTTACCTGTGGTGTTACATAGGACTGCAGGTGACATCTACTACATTACCTGTACTCAGCGAGTTATCACTGTGTTATCTGTGGTGTTACATAGGACTGCAGGCGACATCTACTACATTATCTGTACTCAGAGAGTTATCACTGTGTTATCTGTGGTGTTACATAGGACTGCAGGTGACATCTACTACATTATCTGTACTCAGAGAGTTATCACTGTGTTATATGTGGTGTTACATAGGACTGCAGGCGACATCTACTACATTATCTGTACTCAGAGAGTTATCACTGTGTTATCTGTGGTGTTACATAGGACTGCAGGCGACATCTACTGCAGAATCTTTATTACATTATCTGTTACATGTTGCATTTTCAGCTGTTACAGTGCAATATATTCTATTACTTATTATATTATGCTATATTACATTATTATTATTATTATTATTTCATAGAAATACAACCTCCATCGTTGTCGCCTCTGCTGACTCCCGCGCTCCCTGTGACGGGCGGTGACATCAGACACAATATTTTCCAGACAATTACTTATATTTCATTCCAATCAATAAGTGGATGACACAACATTCTGCAAAACCCCGAGTGAGAAGACTGAGCAGCACCTGCTGGGAGTAGTAGTGTCGCACCTGCTGGCCGCAGACCTCCGCAGTACATAGCTTTATCTTCACTGGAGATGTCACAATGTAGCAAAATAACAACATTAATAGAAACAAAGATTTCTGAGCGACAACCTGCAGCACAATGAGGTGGCACCGGCTGCCTGGGTTCTGTCGCCCAGTAATAATCAGCACTTTCGCCATCCCGGCAGAGCCCATGGGGTGCCAGCTTTGTGCCAGGTCTTTTGGATAAAACTTCGAAGGAGCCCAGCAAAGACAAGTGACAGCACACTGCTCCTCGGCCAGGGGGCACCTATCACACCAGTGCCCAAATCCTGCCAGCTGTCACCTGATTCTCAGCAGGGTGAAATCCTCAGCTCATAGAGAGGGTATAAATAATAAATCCTGGCACTACAACTCCCAGCCGCCCCTGCGGCAGGTAAACCTCTCACACCTGGTGAGACTCGCTGCAACTGAAATGCCACATCGCCCATGGGTGCAAGACTGTGCAGGAAGTCCCATGTGCTGCGCCCGCCACTTTATGGCTACCTGCTGCCTACAGTCCACACTTCTGCCAACTCTTAGGTGGGTACAACCTTCAGACAAGGATGGGGGTTATTGTAGGAGAGTTTCAGGTGCAATGAGCTCTAATCTCAGACCAGCTGGCAACTTCAACCCAAATCCTACCAGTCTACAGAAATGGCAAAGTGTGCAAGCAAAAACTGCTGCCAGGTGAGGGTGCTGCCCCCTGCCCACCCCCTGCTACCAGGTGATGGTGCAAGCAAAAACTGCTGCCAGGTGAGGGTGCTGCCCCTGCTGCCAGGTGAGGTGCTGCTCCTGATGCAAGGAGAGGGTGCTGCCCCCTGCTGCCAGGTGAGGGTGCTGCCCCTGATGCAAGGAGAGGGTGCTGCCCCCTGCTGCCAGGTGAGGTGCTGCTCCTGCTGCAAGGTAAGGGTGCTGCTCCTACCCGCCCCCTGCTGCCAGGTGAGGTGCTGCCCCCTGCTGCCAGGTGAGGTGCTGCCCCTGCTGCCAGGTGAGGTGCTGCTCCTGCTGCCAGGTGAGGGTGCTGCTCCTGCCCGCCCCCTGCTGCCAGGTGAGGTGCTGCCCCCTGCAGCCAGGTGAGGCGCTGCTCCTGCTGCCAGGTGAGGTGCTGCCCCCTGCAGCCAGGTGAGGTGCTGCTCCTGCTGCCAGGTGAGGTGCTGCTCCTGCTGCCAGGTGAGGTGCTGCCCCCTGCAGCCAGGTGAGGTGCTGCTCCTGCTGCCAGGTGAGGTGCTGCTCCTGCTGCCAGGTGAGGTGCTGCTCCTGCCCGCCCCCTGCTGCCAGGTGAGGTGCTGCCCCCTGCAGCCAGGTGAGGTGCTGCTCCTGCCCGCCCCCTGCTGTCAGGTGAGGTGCTGCCCCCTGCAGCCAGGTGAGGTGCTGCTCCTGCCCGCCCCCTGCTGTCAGGTGAGGTGCTGCCCCCTGCAGCCAGGTGAGGTGCTGCTCCTGCTGCCAGGTGAGGTGCTGCTCCTGCTGCCAGGTGAGGTGCTGCTCCTGCCCGCCCCCTGCTGCCAGGTGAGGTGCTGCCCCCTGCAGCCAGGTGAGGTGCTGCTCCTGCCCGCCCCCTGCTGCCAGGTGAGGTGCTGCCCCCTGCAGCCAGGTGAGGTGCTGCTCCTGCCCGCCCCCTGCTGCCAGGTGAGGTGCTGCCCCCTGCAGCCAGGTGAGGTGCTGCTCCTGCCCGCCCCCTGCTGTCAGGTGAGGTGCTGCCCCCTGCAGCCAGGTGAGGTGCTGCTCCTGCCCGCCCCCTGCAGCCAGGTGAGGTGCTGCCCCCTGCTGCCAGGTGAGGTGCTGCTCCTGCCCGCCCCCTGCTGTCAGGTGAGGTGCTGCCCACCTCTGCCGCTTACCTGTAGGGCTTCGGAGCATCCTCCTCCCGGAGCGGCGGAGTCTTCAGCCTTCAGGAAAACCTGCTGCCCCCGTCTAAAGAAATGGAGAAGGGCAGTGAGAATGTGGTGCAGGATGAGGACCATGCTGCCGCCGCCGCTGCCAGGCTCCCGCCGCTGCCAGGCTCCCGCCGCCGGTGGCACGCCGCACACTCCGCGGATGATGGGCACACAGCAGTCCTGGAGGGGCGGCACGTCCTCTGTGCACGGCTGCCCCTCCCCGGTGCCATCCCTCGCTCCCACCCCGGGCTCCGAACCAAAAGGGGACAACGCACCTGCTGCTGCCCAGAGCGACGGGGCAAGCGGAGCGCAGGATCCACATCACTGCGGTACCGGAGACGGCGAGAAGCGGGGGGCGAGCGAGCAGCGACTATGCCGGAGCCTGCGCCGCTCCCCGGGACACACCGGGTCCTAGTGCCGCCAGCTGCAGCACAGCCAGCCAACAGCTGGGGGTCCGCACCGGCCCGGGGTCTGCGCCCACCTGCTGCCCAGACTGAGGGCAAACACTGACCGGGGGGCGGCGAGAGGACGAGACATGGGGGCTGAAGACATGGAGGATGGAGAGAAACAGACATAGAGAGCTAGATGATAGATAGATGATAGATAGATAATAGATAGATGATAGATAATAGATAGATGATAGATAATATATAGATAGATAATAGATAGATGATAGATAGATGATAGATAGATAATAGATAGATAATAGATAGATAATAGATAGATGATAGATAATAGATAGATAACAGATAGATAATAGATAGATAATAGATGATAGATAGATGATAGATAATAGATGATAGATAGATGATAGATAGATAATAGATAGATAATAGATAGATAGATAGATAATAGATAGATGATAGATAACAGATAGATAATAGATAGATATTAGATAGATAATAGATAAATGATAGATAATAGATGATAGATAATAGATAGATATTAGATAGATAATAGATAAATGATAGATAATTGATAGATAGATAATAGATAATAGATGATAGATAATAGATAGATAATATATAGATAATATATAGATAGATAATAGATAAATGGAAAAAATCAGGCAGCACTCCAGTTCAAGGAAAAATTGTGGACTATTTGCTGCCTGATTTTTCCATTTATATATTTTGCGTTGGACAACCGCATTACTCAGGAATTATTGCACCCAAAATCTGCTTAAGGTTGTGCTGCTATCTTTTTTATTTAGATAATAGATAGATAATATATAAATAATAGATAATAGATAGATAATAGATTATGGAGCTCGAATGAAGTGACCAATTTATGCACTAAGTCCCTTCATTATATAAGTATATTCTATATTGCATTAATGCCATTCATATTTCATATATTCAGTGTTTGCACATCTCAGCGCTTACACAGGCGGCTGGATTCTCTTGTTTCTTGTGAGATGTTCAGAGCTTGGGCTATTTTTTATAACCTAACCCTGCTTTCCTCTTCTCCATAGCTTTATCCATGACTTGTCTGGTGGGCTCCTTGGTTTTCAGCTTTATCCCTGACCTGTCTGGTGGGCTCCTTGGTTTTCACGATGCTGTTTGATCCCTAATGTTCTCACACAAACCTCTGAGGCCTTCACAGAACAGCTGTAGTTATACTGAGAAGAAATCGCACCCAGGGGGACACAATGTACTAATTATGTGACTTCTGGGGGCGATCGGTCCACTCGGGATAATATTTAGGGGCATCAGACTACAGGGGGGCTGAATACTAATGAACAGAACAATTTTCAGATTTCTATTTTTTAAATAATAAAACAATGTATCATTTCCTTTACACGTCACAAATACTTATTACTTTGTGTTGGTGTCACATACAATCCGAATAAAATACATTTAAGTTTGTGGGCGGTAGCGTGAAAAACTGTGGAAAATATCATGGGGTATGAAGACTTTTTTAAGGCACTGTATACGACTGCACAGTACCACTTCTCCTGTCCTGTATGCTGGGTACAATTCTCACTATCTCTGTGTTGTTACATAGGACTGCAGGTGTATTATTGTTGTTACCTTCTGGTGAAGTAAGTACACCCCCCACTGGTCACTGAAATAACTTGTGACTGACAGAAGTGATTTTCAATGAGAGCGTCCTGGACACAGATGATGTTCCCTTCTCTTAATATTTTGTTGCAGGACCTTGGAGGCGATCGCTGCACACAGACGATTTCTGCGCCTCTCAGTGAGACTTCTGCCCCCCGTCCACAGGTATTTTGTCTCCTCGTGAGCAGACTGTGTTATCTGTGCTGTTACATGGGACTGCAGATTGCCCTTTCAGTATTTTGTGCGCTTACCATCGACTTTTCCTGTTCGCCTTATTCATGTTTTGTGCATTTTCCGGGTTATTACATATATTGCACATGATGTAGGGAACGGTTTATCCCAGGATTAAACGCCTTGGCTCACTGGAAATAATCATCTGGCAGTTATTTAACAATGAGCCTTATCACAGAGATTTCCTATTCCACTAGAGGGCGCTGACTACATCTCAACCCTAGTGGTTACAGTGAGGAACTGCAGGTATGTAACTATTAACTCCTTATCTACTGGAGCAGCTGTGATTACAGCTCAGAGTCATATGAAGAAGTCAAATGTAATATAACATTGTATAAAGTTCTCTACTGGGTCACACACCCGGGAAAGCGAAAGACGGACCCCCTCCCCAGAGTAACTAGTAACATTACAAAATATGATATGAAGAGATGTGTGGTATTGGATTAGATGCAGGGCTCAGCATTCAGCATCACACAATAGGATTAGATACAGCGACACAATGAACTGTCGGTTACTACAAGAAGAGACTGTATCCTGCACACAGGGTGGCAGGAGGGTCCATGGGTTATTACCAGGGAGGACGCCATTCTTCTTTCGGTAGAGCATGGCAACATTTGTATTCTGTCAGATGCCATATGAAATTACTGGAATATGAGGGTCAGGGTGGAACTAGATGCACTAAGTGTCCTGCAGAATCTCCCCGCTACTTTGTGACAATGTATCAGACTGGAGTCTGGACTGTGTGGCCACATTGTTCAGATTAGATACACTGTATCCACTTCTCCGCTGAGCGCAGGACTGGCGACATTATAATTGTGGCCAAACGTTCTTAGACTGATACAAGGTTTGGTCTTCACCTTCTGCGGCTCCGGTGTTTTTCACTCTTCAGTCAGACGTTTCTATGGTTATAATTATAAACATTCCGTAAGTTGTTGCATTTTATTGACAAACACATGAAGTTTCTGTAAAGCCTCAATATTTCCTGTAGCGCTGCCCCTATTCTCCAAACTTCAGCCCTTCACCTCGGCTGCCGGATATCATCTTCTGGGCAGATCCCGACTGATGGACGCCCGTTCTTGTCTCATCAGAGCTCGGAGTTATCACAGTTTCTTGGAGGGTTTGGAGGGGGGGTTTTGTCACTTTTTGAGGATTGACCGCATGTTCTCAATGGGATGAGATCTGGGGAGTTTCCTGGACTAAGAATGTCAATGTTTTGGTCTCTGAGCCACATAGTTCTCACTTTTACCTTGTGACCTGGTCTCCATCATATCGGGGAAAAAGCATCATCATTACATTGTCCTGGATGATGGGAGAAGTTGTTCTTGGAGGAGGTTTAGATTACATTTTTTATTCATAGCCATGTTCTTAGGAAAAATTGTGAGTGAGCCCTCTCCATGGATGATAAGCCCCCGTACATTGTGAGTGACCCCCTCCATGGATTAAAAGCCCCCGTACATTGTGAGTGACCCCCTCCATGGATGATAAGCCTCCACACATTGTGCGTGAGCCCCTCCATGGATGATAAGCCTCCACACATTGTGCGTGAGCCCCTCCATGGATGATAAGCCTCCACACATTGTGCGTGAGCCCCTCCATGGATGAGAAGCCTCCACACATTGTGAGTGATCCCCTCCATGGATGAGAAGCCCCCACACATTGTGAGTGACCCCCTCCATGGATGATAAGACTCCACACATTGTGCGTGAGCCCCTCCATGGATGATAAGCCTCCACACATTGTGCGTGAGCCCCTCCATGGATGATAAGCCTCCACACATTGTGCGTGAGCCCCTCCATGGATGAGAAGCCTCCACACATTGTGAGTGAGCCCCTCCATGGATGAGAAGCCCCCGTACATTGTGAGTGACCCCCTCCATGGATGAGAAGCCCCCACACATTGTGAGTGATCCCCTCCATGGATGAGAAGCCTCCACACATTGTGAGTGATCCCCTCCATGGATGAGAAGCCCCCACACATTGTGAGTGAGCCCCTCCATGGATGAAAAGCTCCCGTACATTGTGAGTGACCCCCTCCATGGATGAGAAGCCCCCGTACATTGTGAGTGACCCCCTCCATGGATGATAAGCCTCCACACATTGTGCGTGAGCCCCTCCATGGATGAGAAGCCTCCACACATTGTGAGTGATCCCCTCCATGGATGAGAAGCCCCCACACATTGTGAGTGAGCCCCTCCATGGATGAAAAGCTCCCGTACATTGTGAGTGACCCCCTCCATGGATGAGAAGCCCCCGTACATTGTGAGTGACCCCCTCCATGGATGGTAAGCCTCCACACATTGTGCGTGAGCCCCTCCATGGATGAGAAGCCTCCACACATTGTGAGTGAGCCCCTCCATGGATGATAAGCCTCCACACATTGTGAGTGAGCCCCTCCATGGATGAGAAGCCCCCGTACATTGTGAGTGACCCCCTCCATGGATGATAAGCCTCCACACATTGTGCGTGAGCCCCTCCATGGATGAGAAGCTCCCATACATTGTGAGTGACCCCCTCCATGGATGAGAAGCCCCCGCACATTGTGAGTGATCACCTCCATGGATGAGAAGTCCCCACACATGTTGAGTGATTCCCTCCATGGATGAGAAGCCCCCACACATTGTGAGTGACCCCCTCCATGGATGAGAAGCCCCCACACATTGTGAGTGACCCCAACCATGGATGAGAAGCCCCCACACATTGTGAGTGATCCCCTCCATGGATGAGAAGCCCCCACACATTGTGAGTGATCACCTCCATGGATGAGAAGCCCCTACACATTGTGAGTGATCCCCTCCATGGATGAGAAGCCCCTACACATTGTGAGTGATCCCCTCCATGGATGATAAGCCTCCACACATTGTGCGTGAGCCCCTCCATGGATGATAAGCCTCCACACATTGTGCGTGAGCCCCTCCATGGATGATAAGCCTCCACACATTGTGCGTGAGCCCCTCCATGGATGAGAAGCCTCCACACATTGTGAGTGATCCCCTCCATGGATGAGAAGCCCCCACACATTGTGAGTGACCCCCTCCATGGATGATAAGCCTCCACACATTGTGCGTGAGCCCCTCCATGGATGATAAGCCTCCACACATTGTGCGTGAGCCCCTCCATGGATGATAAGCCTCCACACATTGTGCGTGAGCCCCTCCATGGATGAGAAGCCTCCACACATTGTGAGTGAGCCCCTCCATGGATGAGAAGCCCCCGTACATTGTGAGTGACCCCCTCCATGGATGAGAAGCCCCCACACATTGTGAGTGATCCCCTCCATGGATGAGAAGCCTCCACACATTGTGAGTGATCCCCTCCATGGATGAGAAGCCCCCACACATTGTGAGTGAGCCCCTCCATGGATGAAAAGCTCCCGTACATTGTGAGTGACCCCCTCCATGGATGAGAAGCCCCCGTACATTGTGAGTGACCCCCTCCATGGATGATAAGCCTCCACACATTGTGCGTGAGCCCCTCCATGGATGAGAAGCCTCCACACATTGTGAGTGATCCCCTCCATGGATGAGAAGCCCCCACACATTGTGAGTGAGCCCCTCCATGGATGAAAAGCTCCCGTACATTGTGAGTGACCCCCTCCATGGATGAGAAGCCCCCGTACATTGTGAGTGACCCCCTCCATGGATGGTAAGCCTCCACACATTGTGCGTGAGCCCCTCCATGGATGAGAAGCCTCCACACATTGTGAGTGAGCCCCTCCATGGATGATAAGCCTCCACACATTGTGAGTGAGCCCCTCCATGGATGAGAAGCCCCCGTACATTGTGAGTGACCCCCTCCATGGATGATAAGCCTCCACACATTGTGCGTGAGCCCCTCCATGGATGAGAAGCTCCCATACATTGTGAGTGACCCCCTCCATGGATGAGAAGCCCCCGCACATTGTGAGTGATCACCTCCATGGATGAGAAGTCCCCACACATGTTGAGTGATTCCCTCCATGGATGAGAAGCCCCCACACATTGTGAGTGACCCCCTCCATGGATGAGAAGCCCCCACACATTGTGAGTGACCCCCTCCATAGATGAGAAGCCCCCACACATTGTGAGTGATCCCCTCCATGGATGAGAAGCCCCCACACATTGTGAGTGATCACCTCCATGGATGAGAAGCCCCTACACATTGTGAGTGATCCCCTCCATGGATGAGAAGCCCCTACACATTGTGAGTGATCCCCTCCATGGATGAGAAGCCCCTACACATTGTGAGTGATCCCCTCCATGGATGTGAAGCCCCTACACATTGCGAGTGACCCCCTCCATGGATGAGAAGCCCCTACACATTGTGAGTGATCCCCTCCATGGATGAGAAGCCCCTACACATTGTGAGTGATCCCCTCCATGGATGAGAAGCCCCTACACATTGTGAGTGATCCCCTCCATGGATGAGAAGCCCCTACACATTGCGAGTGACCCCCTCCATGGATGAGAAGCCTCCACACATTTTGAGTGAGCCCCCTCCAAGGATGAGAAGTCAGCGCACATTGTGCGTGAGCTGCCTCCATGGATGAAAAGCTCCCACACATGAATGGTCTCAGGAGGCTTTATTGCTGGCACAGGACTCGTTGTAGCATCACCTTCTCTTCTCCAGATACTCATCTTCCAGATATCCCAAGCAGTCTGAAGGGTCTTCAGAAAAATAACTTTCTCCCGTTCTCTGCAGTCCAATCTCTGCACTTCCTGCAGAATCTCAATTTGTCCTTGATGTTCTTCTTGGACAGAAGTAGATCCTTTGCTGCCTTTCTTGACACCACGCAGCCTCCAAAAGCCCTGGCCTTACTGTCCATGCAGATGCACTGACATCTGCCTGCTGCCGTTCTTGAGCAAGCTCTGCACTGGTGTTGAAGTGATCCCTTAGCTGAATCCTCTTTAGGAAATGGTTCTGGCACTTGCTGGATTTTCTTGGGTGCACTGAAGCCTTCTCCACAATGATTGATCCTTTCTCTTTGAAGTTCTTGATCTGATAAACGGTTGATTTAAGGGGAAATCTTACAAGCAGCAATGTCCTTGCCTGTAAAGCCCTTTTGAGACAAGGCATTGATGACTGCACGTGTTAATTTTTGTGGGAACCATTGTGAACAGAAGACAATGATCTGAAGCACCAGCGCATTTTAAAGTCACCAGTCTGCTCTTATAATTCAATCAGCATAACAGAGTGATATCAGCTGCCTTGTCCTTGTTAACACTTTCACCTGAGCTAATGAGAAGATCGCTGGAATGATGGGAGCAGGTTATTTTATTGTGGATCTGAAATTCAGTGGCAATGGGGTTTTTGTGACCTAGTAAATTTTCATGCAATTTTTTTTGCAGTTCATCGAATCACTCTTCAAAACAATCTAGAGTAAATTGCCAGCATAAAAACTGTAGCAGTAAACTTTATGAAAACCAAACCTTGTGTCTGTCCCAAAACTTTTGTCCATGACTCTACTCGGTGAAAGGTTTACACCCTACATCTTAGTCAACAAATCTGGGTTTTTCATTTGCACAGAATTTTATTTTATTGCTCATTTGCTTCTTAAATTAAAAGTTCCGCAAGTTTCTAAACAGTCTTTATTAAAATGTTTCTGCCGTTTTGCTCCTGAAAATTGCCTATAACTTATAGCTGAGTGATCTGCAAAAATATTACAAATCTGTCAGAACTCTGGACTATGGTTCTGCACCCGCTCTATGCTCTCCCCTCCCTTCTCTGGTAGATAGGGCAGAAGCGGGAGGGCGTTGTTCACAGGTCTCCAGTAGACAAGAGAGAAAGCATGTAGAGTCTCTGGGAAGGCAAAGAAAACATACTATATATCAAGAGGAAAGCACACAATGATGAAATAAGTGCAGGCTAGAATCTGTATATATATATATATATAAAATAATGAAGTCACAGTACCCTGGATACACAATGACCTCATATCCAGCCTATATTACTGGCAGGGACAAGACTGCAAACTGCATATCAGAGGATCTAAAAATAAATGTAGGAACACAAATTACAGACTGAAATTCCTTACAATTATATTATTAAAATGTGACCATTAACACTTGTATGTAAAAGTAATCTTCTCCATGTGAAAGGTGCATTCAGATTCATAGAGTTGTAACATTTCTGTTGTGGCTGCAGACAGAATCTTATTATGTATCTCTGTATACAGGGAGCTCCCCCTAGTGGTGGCTGCAGACAGAATCTCATCATGTATCTCTGTATACAGGGAGCTCCCCCTAGTGGTGGCTGCAGACAGGATCTTATCATGTATCTCTGTATACAGTGAGCTCCCCCTAGTGGTGGCTGCAGACAGGATCTTATCATGTATCTCTGTATACAGGGAGCTCCCCCTAGTGGTGACTGTAGACAGAATCTTATCATGTATCTCTGTATACAGGGAGCTCCCCCTAGTGGTGACTGCAGACAGAATCTCATCATGTATCTCTGTATACAGGGAGCTCCCCCTAGTGGTGGCTGCAGACAGGATCTTATCATGTATCTCTGTATACAGGGAGCTCCCCCTAGTGGTGACTGTAGACAGAATCTTATCATGTATCTCTGTATACAGGGAGCTCCCCCTAGTGGTGACTGCAGACAGAATCTTATCATGTATCTCTGTATACAGGGAGCTCCCCCTAGTGGTGACTGCAGACAGAATCTTATCATGTATCTCTGTATACAGGGAGCTCCCCCTAGTGGTGACTGTAGACAGAATCTTATCATGTATCTCTGTATACAGGGAGCTCCCCCTAGTGGTGACTGCAGACAGAATCTTATCATGTATCTCTGTATACAGGGAGCTCCCCCTAGTGGTGACTGCAGACAGAATCTTATCATGTATCTCTGTATACAGGGAGCTCCCCCTAGTGGTGACTGTAGACAGAATCTTATCATGTATCTCTGTATACAGGGAGCTCCCCCTAGTGGTGGCTGCAGACAGAATCTTATCATGTATCTCTGTATACAGGGAGCTCCCCCTAGTGGTGGCTGCAGACAGAATCTTATCATGTATCTCTGTATACAGGGAGCTCCCCCTAGTGGTGGCTGCAGACAGGATCTTATCATGTATATCTGTATACAGGGAGCTCCCCCTAGTGGTGACTGCAGACAGGATCTTATCATGTATCTCTATATACAGGGAGCTCCCCCTAGTGGTGGCTGCAGACAGGATCTTATCATGTATCTCTATATACAGGGAGCTCCCCCTAGTGGTGGCTGCAGACAGAATCTTATCATGTATCTCTGTATACAGGAAGCTCCCCCTAGTGGTGGCTACAGACAGAATCTTATCATGTATCTCTGTATACAGGGAGCTCCCCCTAGTGGTGACTGTAGACAGAATCTTATCATGTATCTCTGTATACAGGGAGCTCCCCCTAGTGGTGACTGCAGACAGAATCTTATCATGTATCTCTGTATACAGGAAGCTGCCCCTAGTGGTGGCTACAGGCAGGATCTTATCATGTATCTCTGTATACAGGAAGCTCCCCCTAGTGGTGACTGTAGACAGAATCTTATCATGTATCTCTGTATACAGGGAGCTCCCCCTAGTGGTGGCTGCAGACAGGATCTTATCATGTATCTCTATATACAGGGAGCTCCCCCTAGTGGTGGCTGCAGACAGAATCTTATCATGTATCGCTGTATACAGGAAGCTCCCCCTAGTGGTGGCTGCAGACAGAATCTTATCATGTATCTCTGTATACAGGGAGCTCCCCCTAGTGGTGACTGTAGACAGAATCTTATCATGTATCTCTGTATACAGGGAGCTCCCCCTAGTGGTGGCTGCAGACAGAATCTTATCATGTATCTCTGTATACAGGGAGCTGCCCCTAGTGGTGGCTACAGGCAGGATCTTATCATGTATCTCTGTATACAGGGAGCTCCTCCTAGTGGTGGCTGCAGACAGAATCTCATCATATATCTCTGTATACAGGGAGCTCCCCCTAGTGGTGACTGCAGACAGGATCTTATCATGTATCTCTATATACAGGGAGCTCCCCCTAGTGGTGGCTGCAGACAGGATCTTATCATGTATCTCTATATACAGGGAGCTCCCCCTAGTGGTGGCTGCAGACAGAATCTTATCATGTATCTCTGTATACAGGGAGCTCCCCCTAGTGATGGCTGCAGACACAATCTTATCGTGTATCTCTGTATACAGAGAGCTCCCCCTAGTGGTGGCTGCAGACAGGATCTTATCATGTATCTCTGTATACAGGGAGCTCCCCCTAGTGGTGACTGTAGACAGAATCTTATCATGTATCTCTGTATACAGGGAGCTCCCCCTAGTGGTGGCTGCAGACAGAATCTTATCATGTATCTCTGTATACAGGGAGCTGCCCCTAGTGGTGGCTGCAGACAGGATCTTATCATGTATCTCTGTATACAGGGAGCTGCCCCTAGTGGTGGCTGCTGACAGGATCTTATCATGTATCTCTGTATACAGGGAGCTCCCCCTAGTGGTGGCTGCAGACAGGATCTTATCATGTATCTCTGTATACAGGGAGCTGCCCCTAGTGGTGGCTGCAGACAGGATCTTATCATGTATCTCTGTATACAGGGAGCTCCCCCTAGTGGTGACTGTAGACAGAATCTTATCATGTATCTCTGTATACAGGAAGCTCCCCCTAGTGGTGACTGTAGACAGAATCTTATCATGTATCTCTGTATACAGGGAGCTCCCCCTAGTGGTGACTGCAGACAGAATCTTATCATGTATCTCTGTATACAGGGACCTCCCCCTAGTGATGGCTGCAGACACAATCTTATCATGTATCTCTGTATACAAGGAGCTCCCCCTAGTGATGGCTGCAGACACAATCTTATCGTGTATCTCTGTATACAGAGAGCTCCCCCTAGTGGTGGCTGCAGACAGGATCTTATTATGTATGTCTGTATACAGGGAGCTCCCCCTAGTGGTGGCTGCAGACAGGATCTTATCCTGTATCTCTATATACAGGGAGCTCCCCCTAGTGGTGGCTGCAGACAGGATCTTATTATGTATGTCTGTATACAGGGAGCTCCCTCTAGTGGTGGCTGCAGACAGAATCTTACCATGTATCTCTGTATACAGGGAGCTCCCCCTAGTGGTGGCTGCAGACAGAATCTTATCATGTATCTCTGTATACAGGGAGCTCCCCCTAGTGGAGGCTGCAGACAGGATCTTATCCTGTATCTCTGTATACAGGGAGCTCACCCTAGTGGTGGCTGCAGACAGGATCTTATTATGTATGTCTGTATACAGGGAGCTCCCCCTAGTGGTGGCTGCAGACAGGATCTTATCCTGTATCTCTATATACAGGGAGCTCCCCCTAGTGGTGGCTGCAGACAGGATCTTATTATGTATGTCTGTATACAGGGAGCTCCCTCTAGTGGTGGCTGCAGACAGAATCTTACCATGTATCTCTGTATACAGGGAGCTCCCCCTAGTGGTGGCTGCAGACAGAATCTTATCATGTATCTCTGTATACAGGGAGCTCCCCCTAGTGGTGGCTGCAGACAGGATCTTATCATGTATCTCTATATACAGGGACCTCCCCCTAGTGGTGACTGCAGACAGAATCTTATCATGTATCTCTGTATACAGGGAGCTCCCTCTAGTGGTGGCTGCAGACAGAATCTTACCATGTATCTCTGTATACAGGGAGCTCCCCCTAGTGGTGGCTGCAGACAGAATCTTATCATGTATCTCTGTATACAGGGAGCTCCCCCTAGTGCTGGCTGCAGACAGGATCTTATCATGTATCTCTGTATACAGGGACCTCCCCCTAGTGGTGACTGCAGACAGAATCTTATCATGTATCTCTGTATACAGGGAGCTCCCCCTAGTGGTGGCTGCAGACAGGATCTTATCATGTATCTCTATATACAGGGAGCTCCACCTAGTGGTGACTGCAGACAGAATCTTATCATGTATCTCTGTATACAGGGAGCTCCCTCTAGTGGTGGCTGCAGACAGAATCTTACCATGTATCTCTGTATACAGGGAGCTCCCCCTAGTGGTGGCTGCAGACAGAATATTATCATGTATCTCTGCATACGGGGAGCTCCCCCGAGTGGTGGCTGCAGACAGAATCTTATCATGTATGTTATGACTAATTAGCTACTTTCAAGCTTTGTATTCTTAGGAGTTTTGAGTATTCTAAAGATTTTGATATAATATTGGGAAATTAGTAGAATTAAGAAAGAATTTGCATTTAGATTATGATACATTTCTGATTATAATACTGATACAATTGTACAAGAACTGTGATTATAGCAGCATAGAGATTATAGTAGCAAAAATTAACAGCAAAGGATTTGGGATATCCTAATAATTTGGGATTTAGTATTTTTGTAAAGATTCTTTATTGGAAAAACAATGGATGAAATAGAATTAGAAAGCAATAATACAGCACAGAAAGCGAAATGATCCAGAAGGTAGAGAACGCAGGGTGTAGGATTTTTTTATAGGAACTTTTCAGGATTATGAACAGGAAAAAAACATTGGAGATTCTGGGATTATCAAAAAGATATTAGTGCAGTAATTGAGGTTATAAGACTAGAATATTGGTGTGAGACTAAGATTAATAGAGTCAGGAAAGTGCAGGGTTTAAAAATACTGAAAAACTAGTGAAATGAATTGAATTATCAATCAGTGTAGCAGTCTCGTACTGTATATGGATTAAAAAGTGGGAGAATCTGGATTATCATATAGCTTCGCAGGAATTAGGATTAGGATGCAGAATTACACATTTTCAAAAAAATAATTAGTATTATTAAGTATTACAAAGGGCTGGAGATTAGTAATCACCACAACCAAGAGAGGTGACCCTGAAGCAATTAGGATTAAATAATGGGATTAGCTGTTATTTCTTAGGAAATCAGTCATCACAATGATAATGAAGCAGAAGAACCACTGAATTAGGGTTATTAAATGAGATTAAGTGCAGAAGTATAATAAAATGATACCAAGTTGATGGGAAGAGTCCCAGGCAGAGCAGGATGGAGGACGGGCACGGTGGACAATGTCACAGTTCACACCAGGAACCATGTGGAGGAAATGTAACCAAAATATGAATGTGGAGTATAGAAGCCACTAGAGGAGTAAGGATGCGGAGTAACTGAGCAGGAATTAGGATTAGGAGTTGATGACTATGGGGATTCAGATTATCACACAGGATAATCTCTGTATATATCAGGATTATCACCCAGAGGTGTAAACCTTCACAGCTGGACAATTTGGGGATTTGTGGAGAAACACTTCTGGAATTTGTCTTCTTAGCGGGGGATAAAGCCCTCTGATGTGAGACATGTGGGAGACGCACAGGGCGGACCCCGAGGAAGATTACAGCCCCAGGAATTAGGCTTCTCAGGCCGGATTAAGAGGACAGAATTAGGGGATTGCTGCAGGATAAACAGTCGGATTCTTATACACAAACCTTCTGGTTGTAGGAAACTCCAGATATCATCCATGAAACAAGCGTGGCCCCTCATTCACCAGGGTCTCAACGGAATAGGCCAGAGGGGGCCAAGCAGGGACCCCGAGGTCTCATGTGGCCCTGAAGTGCTGAGCTTCTGCCAGGAACAATGGTCGCACGCACCAAATATACAACAGTGATTGTTGCCGTCCACCATGAGATATCTCTGATCGACACATTGGATATGAATTCAAAATAACATTGAGTTTCATGTTCCCTACGGCACTATTATATGTGGACTCTATGGCACTATTATATGTGGACTCTATGGCACTATTATATGTGGACTCTATGGCACTATTATATGTGGACTCTATGGCACTATTATATGTGGACTCTATGGCAGTATTACATGTGGACGCTATGACACTATTACATGTGGACTCTATGGCAGTATTATATGTGGACTCTATGGCAGTATTATATGTGGACTCTATGGCACTATTATATGTGGACTCTATGGCAGTATTATATGTGGACTCTATGGCACTATTATATGTGGACTCTATGGCAGTATTACATGTGGACGCTATGACACTATTACATGTGGACTCTATGGCACTATTATATGTGGACTCTATGGCACTATTATATGTGGACTCTATGGCAGTATTATATGTGGACCCTGTGGCACTATTATATGTGGACCCTGTGGCACTATGATATGTGGACCCTGTGGCACTATTATATGTGGACTCTATGGCACTATTATATGTGGACTCTATGGCACTATTATATGTGGACTCTATGGCAGTATTATATGTGGACTCAATGGCACTATTATATGTGGACTCTATGGCAGTATTATATGTGGACTCCATGGCACTATTATATGTGGACTCTATGGCAGTATTATATGTGGACTCTATGGCACTATTATATGTGGACTCTATGGCAGTATTATATGTGAACTCAATGGCAGTATTATATGTGGCCTCTATGGCAGTATTATATGTGGCCTCTATGGCACTATTATATGTGGACTCTATGGCACTATTATATGTGGACTCTATGGCACTATTATATGTGGACTCTATGGCAGTATTATATGTGGACTCTATGGCACTATTATATGTGGACTCTATGGCACTATTATATGTGGACTCTATGGCACTATTATATGTGGACTCTATGGCACTATTATATGTGGACTCTATGGCACTATTATATGTGGACTCTATGGCATTATTATATGTGGACTCTATGGCACTATTATATGTGGACTCTATGGCATTATTATATGTGGACTCTATGGCACTATTATATGTGGACTCTATGGCACTATTATATGTGGACTCTATGGCACTATTATATGTGGACTCTATGGCACTATTATATGTGGACTCTATGGCACTATTATATGTGGACTCTATGGCATTATTATATGTGGCCTCTATGGCAGTATTATATGTGGACTCTATGGCACTATTATATGTGGACTCTATGGCACTATTATATGTGGACTCTATTGCATTATTATATGTGGACTGTATGGCACTATTATATGTGGACTCTATGGCATTATTATATGTGGACTCTATGGCACTATTATATGTGGACTCTATGGCACTATTATATGTGGACTCTATGGCATTATTATATGTGGCCTCTATGGCACTATTATATGTGGACTCTATGGCACTATTATATGTGGACTCTATGGCATTATTATATGTGGACTCTATGGCACTATTATATGTGGACTCTATGGCATTATTATATGTGGACTCTATGGCACTATTATATGTGGACTCTATGGCACTATTATATGTGGACTCTATGGCAGTATTATATGTGGACTCTATGGCACTATTATATGTGGACTCTATGGCATTATTATATGTGGACTCTATGGCACTATTATATGTGGACTCTATGGCATTATTATATGTGGACTCTATGGCACTATTATATGTGGACTCTATGGCATTATTATATGTGGACTCTATGGCACTATTATATGTGGACTCTATGGCATTATTATATGTGGACTCTATGGCACTATTATATGTGGACTCTATGGCAGTATTATATGTGGACTCTATGGCACTATTATATGTGGACTCTATGGCATTATTATATGTGGACTCTATGGCACTATTATATGTGGACTCTATGGCATTATTATATGTGGACTCTATGGCACTATTATATGTGGACTCTATGGCACTATTATATGTGGACTCTATGGCACTATTATATGTGGACTCTATGGCAGTATTATATGTGGACTCTATGGCACTATTATATGTGGACTCTATGGCACTATTATATGTGGACTCTATGGCATTATTATATGTGGACTCTATGGCACTATTATATGTGGACTCTATGGCATTATTATATGTGGACTCTATGGCACTATTATATGTGGACTCTATGGCACTATTATATGTGGACTCTATGGCACTATTATATGTGGACTCTATAGCACTATTATATGTGGACTCTATGGCACTATTATATGTGGACTCTATGGCATTATTATATGTGGCCTCTATGGCAGTATTATATGTGGACTCTATGGCACTATTATATGTGGACTCTATGGCACTATTATATGTGGACTCTATTGCATTATTATATGTGGACTGTATGGCACTATTATATGTGGACTCTATGGCATTATTATATGTGGACTCTATGGCACTATTATATGTGGACTCTATGGCACTATTATATGTGGACTCTATGGCATTATTATATGTGGCCTCTATGGCACTATTATATGTGGACTCTATGGCACTATTATATGTGGACTCTATGGCATTATTATATGTGGACTCTATGGCACTATTATATGTGGACTCTATGGCATTATTATATGTGGACTCTATGGCACTATTATATGTGGACTCTATGGCACTATTATATGTGGACTCTATGGCAGTATTATATGTGGACTCTATGGCACTATTATATGTGGACTCTATGGCATTATTATATGTGGACTCTATGGCACTATTATATGTGGACTCTATGGCATTATTATATGTGGACTCTATGGCACTATTATATGTGGACTCTATGGCATTATTATATGTGGACTCTATGGTACTATTATATGTGGACTCTATGGCATTATTATATGTGGACTCTATGGCACTATTATATGTGGACTCTATGGCAGTATTATATGTGGACTCTATGGCACTATTATATGTGGACTCTATGGCATTATTATATGTGGACTCTATGGCACTATTATATGTGGACTCTATGGCATTATTATATGTGGACTCTATGGCACTATTATATGTGGACTCTATGGCACTATAATATGTGGACTCTATGGCACTATTATATGTGTTATATGTGGCCTCTATGGCACTATTATATGTGGACTCTATGGCAGTATTATATGTGGACTCTATGGCACTATTATATGTGGACTCTATGGCACTATTATATGTGGACTCTATGGCAGTATTATATGTGGACTCTATGGCACTATTATATGTGGACTCTATGGCACTATTATATGTGGACTCTATGGCATTATTATATGTGGCCTCTATGGCACTATTATATGTGGACTCTATGGCATTATTATATGTGGACTCTATGGCACTATTATATGTGGACTCTATGGCATTATTATATGTGGACTCTATGGCACTATTATATGTGGACTCTATGGCATTATTATATGTGGACTCTATGGCACTATTATATGTGTTATATGTGGCCTCTATGGCACTATTATATGTGGACTCTATGGCAGTATTATATGTGGACCCTGTGGCACTATTATATGTGGACTCTATGGCAGTATTATATGTGGACTCTATGGCACTATTATATGTGGCCTCTATGGCACTATTATATGTGGACTCTATGGCATTATTATATGTGGACTCTATGGCACTATTATATGTGGACTCTATGGCACTATTATATGTGGACTCTATGGCACTATTATATGTGGACTCTATGGCATTATTATATGTGGACTCTCTGGCACTATTATATGTGGACTCTATGGCATTATTATATGTGGACTCTATGGCACTATTATATGTGGACTCTATGGCACTATTATATGTGGACTCTATGGCACTATTATATGTGTTATATGTGGCCTCTATGGCACTATTATATGTGGACTCTATGGCAGTATTATATGTGGACTCTATGGCACTATTATATGTGGACTCTATGGCACTATTATATGTGGACTCTATGGCAGTATTATATGTGGACTCTATGGCACTATTATATGTGGACTCTATGGCACTATTATATGTGGACTCTATGGCATTATTATATGTGGCCTCTATGGCACTATTATATGTGGACTCTATGGCATTATTATATGTGGACTCTATGGCATTATTATATGTGGACTCTATGGCACTATTATATGTGGACTCTATGGCACTATTATATGTGGACTCTATGGCACTATTATATGTGGACTCTATGGCATTATTATATGTGGCCTCTATGGCAGTATTATATGTGGACTCTATGGCACTATTATATGTGGAGTCTATGGCACTATTATATGTGGACTCTCTGGCACTATTATATGTGGACTCTATGGCATTATTATATGTGGACTCTATGGCACTATTATATGTGGACTCTATGGCACTATTATATGTGGACTCTATGGCACTATTATATGTGTTATATGTGGCCTCTATGGCACTATTATATGTGGACTCTATGGCAGTATTATATGTGGACTCTATGGCAGGATTATATGTGGACTCTATGGCACTATTATATGTGGACTCTATGGCACTATTATATGTGGACTCTATGGCACTATTATATGTGGACTCTATGGCACTATTATATGTGGACTCTATGGCACTATTATATGTGGACTCTATGGCATTATTATATGTGGACTCTATGGCACTATTATATGTGGACTCTATGGCACTATTATATGTGGACTCTATGGCACTATTATATGTGGACTCTATGGCATTATTATATGTGGCCTCTATGGCAGTATTATATGTGGACTCTATGGCACTATTATATGTGGACTCTATGGCACTATTATATGTGGACTCTATGGCACTATTATATGTGGACTCTATGGCACTATTATATGTGGACTCTATGGCACTATTATATGTGGACTCTATGGCATTATTATATGTGGCCTCTATGGCAGTATTATATGTGGACTCTATGGCACTATTATATGTGGACTCTATGGCACTATTATATGTGGACTCTATGGCACTATTATATGTGGACTCTATGGCATTATTATATGTGGACTCTATGGCACTATTATATGTGGACTCTATGGCATTATTATATGTGGACTCTATGGCACTATTATATGTGGACTCTATGGCATTATTATATGTGGACTCTATGGCACTATTATATGTGGACTCTATGGCATTATTATATGTGGACTCTATGGCACTATTATATGTGTTATATGTGGCCTCTATGGCACTATTATATGTGGACTCTATGGCAGTATTATATGTGGACTCTATGGCAGTATTATATGTGGACTCTATGGCACTATTATATGTGGCCTCTATGGCACTATTATATGTGGACTCTATGGCAGTATTATATGTGGACTCTATGGCAGTATTATATGTGGACTCTATGGCACTATTATATGTGGACTCTATGGCATTATAATATGTGTTATATGTGGCCTCTATGGCACTATTATATGTGGACTCTATGGCAGTATTATATGTGGACTCTATGGCAGTATTATATGTGGACTCTTTGGCACTATTATATGTGGACTCTATGGCACTATTATATGTGGAGTCTATGGCACTATTATATGTGGACTCTATGGCATTATTATATGTGGCCGCTATGGCAGTATTATATGTGGACTCTATGGCACTATTATATGTGGACTCTATGGCACTATTATATGTGGATTCTATGGCACTATTATATGTGGACTCCATGGCACTATTATATGTGGACTCTATGGCATTATTATATGTGGACTCTATGGCACTATTATATGTGGACTCTATGGCATTATTATATGTGGACTCTATGGCACTATTATATGTGGACTCTATTGCACTATTATATGTGGACTCTATGGCACTATTATATGTGGCCTCTATGGCACTATTATATGTGGCCTCTATGGCACTATTATATATGGACTCTATGGCAGTATTATATGTGGACTCTATGGCACTATTATATGTGAACTCTATGGCATTATTATATGTGGACTCTATGGCACTATTATATGTGGACACTGTGGCACTATTATATGTGGACTCTATGGCACTATTATATGTGGACCCTGTGGCACTATTATATGTGGCCTCTATGTTACTATTATATGTGGACTCTATGGCAGTATTATATGTGGACTCTATGCCACTATTATATTATATGTGGACTCTATGGCACTATTATATGTGGACTCTATGGCACTATTATATGTGAAATCTATGGCATTATTATATGTGGACTCTATGGCATTATTATATGTGGATTCTATGGCACTATAATATGTGGCCTCTATGGCACTATTATATGTGGACTCTATGGCAGTATTATATGTGGACTCTATGGCACTATTATATGTGGATTCTATGGCACTATTATATGTGGACTCTATGGCACTATTATATGTGTACTCTATGGCACTATTATATGTGGACTCTATGGCATTATTATATGTGGATTCTATGGCACTATTATATGTGGCCTCTATGGCAGTATTATATGTGGACTCTATGGCATTATTATATGTGGACTCTATGGCACTATTATATGTGTACTCTATGGCACTATTATATGTGGACTCTATGGCATTATTATATGTGGATTCTATGGCACTATTATATGTGGCCTCTATGGCACTATTATATGTGGACTCTATGGCAGTATTATATGTGGACTCTATGGCACTATTATATGTGGACTCTATGGCACTATTATATGTGGACTCTATGGCATTATTATATGTGGACTCTATGGCACTATTATATGTGGACTCTATGGCACTATTATATGTGGACTCTATGGCATTATTATATGTGGCCTCTATGGCAGTATTATATGTGGACTCTATGGCACTATTATATGTGGACTCTATGGCACTATTATATGTGGACTCTATGGCATTATTATATGTGGACTCTATGGCACTATTATATGTGGACTCTATGGCATTATTATATGTGGACTCTATGGCACTATTATATGTGGACTCTATGGCACTATTATATGTGGACTCTATGGCACTATTATATGTGGACTCTATGGCACTATTATATGTGGACTCTATGGCATTATTATATGTGGACTCTATGGCATTATTATATGTGGACTCTATGGCACTATTATATGTGGACTCTATGGCATTATTATATGTGGACTCTATGGCACTATTATATGTGGACTCTATGGCATTATTATATGTGGACACTATTGCACTATTATATGTGTTATATGTGGCCTCTATGGCACTATTATATGTGGACTCTATGGCAGTATTATATGTGGACTCTATGGCAGTATTATATGTGGACTCTATGGCACTATTATTTGTGGCCTCTATGGCACTATTATATGTGGACTCTATGGCAGTATTATATGTGGACTCTATGGCAGTATTATATGTGGACTCTATGGCACTATTATATGTGGACTCTATGGCACTATTATATGTGTTATATGTGGCCTCTATGGCACTATTATATGTGGACTCTATGGCAGTATTATATGTGGACTCTATGGCAGTATTATATGTGGACTCTTTGGCACTATTATATGTGGACTCCATGGCACTATTATATGTGGACTCTATGGCACTATTATATGTGGACTCTATGGCATTATTATATGTGGCCGCTATGGCAGTATTATATGTGGACTCTATGGCACTGTTATATGTGGACTCTATGGCACTATTATATGTGGATTCTATGGCACTATTATATGTGGACTCCATGGCACTATTATATGTGGACTCTATGGCATTATTATATGTGGACTCTATGGCACTATTATATGTGGACTCTATGGCATTATTATATGTGGACTCTATGGCACTATTATATGTGGACTCTATTGCACTATTATATGTGGACTCTATGGCACTATTATATGTGGCCTCTATGGCACTATTATATGTGGCCTCTATGGCACTATTATATATGGACTCTATGGCAGTATTATATGTGGACTCTATGGCACTATTATATGTGAACTCTATGGCATTATTATATGTGGACTCTATGGCACTATTATATGTGGACCCTGTGGCACTATTATATGTGGACTCTATGGCACTATTATATGTGGACCCTGTGGCACTATTATATGTGGCCTCTATGGTACTATTATATGTGGACTCTATGGCAGTATTATATGTGGACTCTATGCCACTATTATATTATATGTGGACTCTATGGCACTATTATATGTGGACTCTATGGCACTATTATATGTGAAATCTATGGCATTATTATATGTGGACTCTATGGCATTATTATATGTGGATTCTATGGCACTATTATATGTGGCCTCTATGGCACTATTATATGTGGACTCTATGGCAGTATTATATGTGGACTCTATGGCACTATTATATGTGGATTCTATGGCACTATTATATGTGGCCTCTATGGCACTATTATATGTGTACTCTATGGCACTATTATATGTGGACTCTATGGCATTATTATATGTGGATTCTATGGCACTATTATATGTGGCCTCTATGGCACTATTATATGTGGACTCTATGGCAGTATTATATGTGGACTCTATGGCACTATTATATGTGGACTCTATGGCACTATTATATGTGGACTCTATGGCACTATTGTATGTGGACTCTATGGCAGTATTACATGTGGACTCTATGGCAGTATTATATGTGGACTCTATGGCACTATTATATGTGGACTCTATGGCAGTATTACATGTGGACTCTATGGCAGTATTATATGTGGACTCTATGGCAGTATTATATGTGGACTCTATGGCAGTATTATATGTGGACTCTATGGCACTATTATATGTGGACTCTATGGCACCATTATATGTGGACTCTATGGCAGTATTACATGTGGACTCTATGGCACTATTATATGTGGACTCTATGGCACTATTATATGTGGACTCTATGGCACTATTATATGTGGACTCTATGGCACTATTATATGTGGACTCTATGGCAGTATTACATGTGGACTCTATGGCAGTATTATATGTGGACTCTATGGCAGTATTATATGTGGACTCTATGGCACTATTATATGTGGACTCTATAGCAGTATTATATGTGGACTCTATGGCACTATTATATGTGGACTCTATAGCAATATTACATGTGGACTCTATGGCACTATTACATGTGGACTCTATGGCAGTATTACATGTGGACTCTATGGCACTATTATATTTGGCCTCTATGGCACTATTATATGTGGACTCTATGGCAGTATTATATGTGGACTCTATGGCACTATTATATGTGGATTCTATGGCACTATTATATGTGGCCTCTATGGCACTATTATATGTGTACTCTATGGCACTATTATATGTGGACTCTATGGCATTATTATATGTGGATTCTATGGCACTATTATATGTGGCCTCTATGGCACTATTATATGTGGACTCTATAACAGTATTATATGTGGACTCTATGGCACTATTATATGTGGACTCTATGGCACTATTATATGTGGACTCTATGGCACTATTGTATGTGGACTCTATGGCAGTATTACATGTGGACTCTATGGCAGTATTATATGTGGACTCTATGGCACTATTATATGTGGACTCTATGGCACTATTATATGTGGACTCTATGGCAGTATTACATGTGGACTCTATGGCAGTATTATATGTGGACTCTATGGCAGTATTATATGTGGACTCTATGGCACTATTATATGTGGACTCTATAGCAGTATTATATGTGGACTCTATGGCACTATTATATGTGGACTCTATAGCAGCATTACATGTGGACTCTATGGCACTATTACATGTGGACTCTATGGCAGTATTATATGTAGACTCTATGGCACTGTTATATGTGGACTCTATGGCATTATTATATGTGGACTCTAGGGCACTATTATATGTGGACTCTAGGGCACAATTATATGTGGACTCTATGGCACTATTATATGTGGCCTCTATGGCATTATTATATGTGGACTCTATGGCAGTATTATATGTGGACTCTATGGCACTATTATATGTGGACTCTATGGCACTATTATATGTGGACTTTATGGCACTATTATATGTGGCCTCTATGGCATTATTATATGTGGACTCTATGGCAGTATTATATGTGGACTCTATGGCACTATTATATGTGGACTCTATGGCACTATTATATGTGGACTCTATGGCACTATTATATGTGGACTCTGTGGCACTATTATATGTGGACTCTATGGCAGTATTATATGTAGACTCTATGGCACTATTATATGTGGACTCTGTGGCAGTATTATATGTAGACTCTATGGCACTATTATATGTGGACTCTAGGGCAGTTTTATATGTGGACTCTATGGCAGTATTACATGTGGACTCTAGGACACTATTATAGGTGGACTCTAGGGCACTATTATATGTGGACTCTATGGCACTATTATATGTAGACTCTATGGCACTATTATATGTGAACTCTATGGCAGTATTATATGTGGACTCTATGGCAGTATTATATGTGGACTCTATGGCACTATTATATGTGGACTCTATGGCACTATTATATGTAGACTCTATAGCACTATTATATGTGGACTCTATGGCAGTATTACATGTGGACTCTATGGCAGTATTATATGTGGACTCTATGGCACTATTATATGTGGACTCTATGGCACTATTATATGTGGACTCTATGGCACTATTATATGTGGACTCTATGGCACTATTATATGTGGACTCTATGGCATTATTATATGTGGACTCTATGGCACTATTATATGTGGCCTCTATGGCACTATTATACGTGGACTCTATGGCACTATTATACCTGGACTCTATGGCACTATTATACGTGGACTCTATGGCACTATTATATGTTGACACTATGGCAGTATTATATGTGGACTCTATGGCACTATTATATGTGGACTCTATGGCACTATTATATGTGGACTCTATGGCACTATTATATGTGGACTCTATGGCACTATTATATGTGGACTCTATGGCACTATTATATGTGGCCTCTATGGCACTATTATATGTGGACACTATGGCACTATTATATGTGGACTCTATGGCACTATTATATGTGGACTCTATGGCACTATTATATGTGGCCTCTATGGCACTATTATATGTGGACTCTATGGCACTATTATATGTGGACTCTATGGCACTATTATATGTGGCCTCTATGGCACTATTATATGTGGACTCTATGGCAGTATTATATGTGGACTCTATGGCACTATTATATGTGGATTCTATGGCACTATTATATGTGGCCTCTATGGCACTATTATATGTGTACTCTATGGCACTATTATATGTGGACTCTATGGCACTATTATATGTGGACTCTATGGCAGTATTATATGTGGATTCTATGGCACTATTATATGTGGACTCTATGGCACTATTATATGTGGACTCTATGGCACTATTATATGTGGACTCTATGGCAGTATTATATGTGGATTCTATGGCACTATTATATGTGGCCTCTATGGCACTATTATATGTGGACTCTATGGCAGTATTATATGTGGACTCTATGGCACTATTATATGTGGACTCTATGGCACTATTATATGTGGACTCTATGGCACTATTGTATGTGGACTCTATGGCAGTATTACATGTGGACTCTATGGCAGTATTATATGTGGACTCTATGGCACTATTATATGTGGACTCTATGGCACTATTATATGTGGACTCTATGGCAGTATTACATGTGGACTCTATGGCAGTATTATATGTGGACTCTATGGCAGTATTATATGTGGACTCTATGGCACTATTATATGTGGACTCTATAGCAGTATTATATGTGGACTCTATGGCACTATTATATGTGGACTCTATGGCATTATTATATGTGGATTCTATGGCACTATTATATGTGGCCTCTATGGCACTATTATATGTGGACTCTATTACAGTATTATATGTGGACTCTATGGCACTATTATATGTGGACTCTATGGTAGTATTACATGTGGACTCTATGGCACTATTACATGTGGACTCTATGGTAGTATTACATGTGGACTCTATGGCACTATTATATTTGGCCTCTATGGCACTATTATATGTGGACTCTATGGCATTATTATATGTGGACTCTATGGCACTATTATATGTGGACTCTATGGCACTATTATATGTGGACTCTATGGCAGTATTATATGTGGACTCTATGGCACTATTATATGTGGATTCTATGGCACTATTATATGTGGCCTCTATGGCACTATTATATGTGTACTCTATGGCACTATTATATGTGGACTCTATGGCATTATTATATGTGGATTCTATGGCACTATTATATGTGGCCTCTATGGCACTATTATATGTGGACTCTATTACAGTATTATATGTGGACTCTATGGCACTATTATATGTGGACTCTATGGCACTATTATATGTGGACTCTATGGCACTATTGTATGTGGACTCTATGGCAGTATTACATGTGGACTCTATGGCAGTATTATATGTGGACTCTATGGCACTATTATATGTGGACTCTATGGCACTATTATATGTGGACTCTATGGCAGTATTACATGTGGACTCTATGGCAGTATTATATGTGGACTCTATGGCAGTATTATATGTGGACTCTATGGCACTATTATATGTGGACTCTATAGCAGTATTATATGTGGACTCTATGGCACTATTATATGTGGACTCTATAGCAGCATTACATGTGGACTCTATGGCACTATTACATGTGGACTCTATGGCAGTATTATATGTAGACTCTATGGCACTGTTATATGTGGACTCTATGGCAGTATTATATGTGGACTCTAGGGCATTATTATATGTGGACTCTAGGGCACAATTATATGTGGACTCTATGGCACTATTATATGTGGCCTCTATGGCATTATTATATGTGGACTCTATGGCAGTATTATATGTGGACTCTATGGCACTATTATATGTGGACTCTATGGCACTATTATATGTGGACTTTATGGCACTATTATATGTGGCCTCTATGGCATTATTATATGTGGACTCTATGGCAGTATTATATGTGGACTCTATGGCACTATTATATGTGGACTCTATGACACTATTATATGTGGACTCTATGGCACTATTATATGTGGACTCTGTGGCACTATTATATGTGGACTCTATGGCAGTATTATATGTAGACTCTATGGCACTATTATATGTGGACTCTGTGGCAGTATTATATGTAGACTCTATGGCACTATTATATGTGGACTCTAGGGCAGTTTTATATGTGGACTCTATGGCAGTATTACATGTGGACTCTAGGGCACTATTATAGGTGGACTCTAGGGCACTATTATATGTGGACTCTATGGCACTATTATATGTAGACTCTATGGCACTATTATATGTGAACTCTATGGCAGTATTATATGTGGACTCTATGGCAGTATTATATGTGGACTCTATGGCACTATTATATGTGGACTCTATGGCACTATTATATGTAGACTCTATAGCACTATTATATGTGGACTCTATGGCAGTATTACATGTGGACTCTATGGCAGTATTATATGTGGACTCTATGGCACTATTATATGTGGACTCTATGGCACTATTATATGTGGACTCTATGGCACTATTATATGTGGACTCTATGGCACTATTATATGTGGACTCTATGGCATTATTATATGTGGACTCTATGGCACTATTATATGTGGCCTCTATGGCACTATTATACGTGGACTCTATGGCACTATTATACCTGGACTCTATGGCACTATTATACGTGGACTCTATGGCACTATTATATGTTGACACTATGGCAGTATTATATGTGGACTCTATGGCACTATTATATGTGGACTCTATGGCACTATTATATGTGGACTCTATGGCACTATTATATGTGGACTCTATGGCACTATTATATGTGGACTCTATGGCACTATTATATGTGGCCTCTATGGCACTATTATATGTGGACACTATGGCACTATTATATGTGGACTCTATGGCACTATTATATGTGGACTCTATGGCACTATTATATGTGGCCTCTATGGCACTATTATATGTGGACTCTATGGCACTATTATATGTGGACTCTATGGCACTATTATATGTGGCCTCTATGGCACTATTATATGTGGACTCTATGGCACTATTATATGTGGACTCTATGGCACTATTATATGTGGACTCTATGGCATTATTATATGTGGCCTCTATGGCACTATTATATGTGTACTCTATGGCACTATTATATGTGGACTCTATGGCACTATTATATGTGGACTCTATGGCACTATTATATGTGGACTCTATGGCACTATTATATGTGGCCTCTATGGCACTATTATATGTGGACACTATGGCACTATTATATGTGGACTCTATGGCACTATTATATGTGGACTCTATGGCACTATTATATGTGGCCTCTATGGCACTATTATATGTGGACTCTATGGCACTATTATATGTGGACTCTATGGCACTATTATATGTGGCCTCTATGGCACTATTATATGTGGACTCTATGGCATTATTATATGTGGACTCTATGGCACTATTATATGTGGACTCTATGGCATTATTATATGTGGCCTCTATGGCACTATTATATGTGGACTCTATGGCATACTTATATGTGGACTCTATGGCACTATTATATGTGGACTCTATGGCACTATTATATTTGGCCTCTATGGCACTATTATATGTGGACTCTATGGCACTATTATATGTGGACTCTATGGCACTATTATATGTGGACTCTATGGCACTATTATATGTGGACTCTAGGGCACTATTATAGGTGGACTCTAGGGCACTATTATAGGTGGACTCTATGGCACCATTATAGGTGGACTCTATGGTACCATTATAGGTGGACTCAATGGCACTATTATATGTGGACTCTATGGCACCATTATATGTGGACTCTATGGCATTATTATATGTGGACCCTATGGCACCATTATATGTGGACTCTATGGCACCATTATATGTGGACTCTATGGCATTATTATATGTGGACTCTATGGCACTATTATATGTGGACTCTATGGCACTATTATATGTGGACTCTATGGCACTATTATATGTGGACTCTATGGCATTATTATATGTGGACTCTATGGCACTATTATATGTGGACTCTATGGCACTATTATATGTGGACTCTATGGCACTATTATATGTGGACTCTAGTGCACTATTATATGTGGACTCTATGGCACCATTATATGTGGACTCTATGGCACCATTATATGTGGACTCTATGGCACCATTATATGTGGACTCTATGGCACTATTATATGTGGACTCTATGGCACCATTATATGTGGACTCTATGGCACCATTATATGTGAACTTTATGGCACTATTATATGTGGACTCTATGGCACTATTATATGTGGACTCTATGGCACTATTATATGTGGACTCTATGGCAGTATTATATGTGGACTCTATGGCACCATTATATGTGGCCTCTAGGGCACTATTATATGTGGACTCTATGGCACTATTATATGTGGACTCTATGGCAGTATTATATGTGGACTCTATGGCAGTATTATATGTGGACTCTATGGCAGTATTATATGAGGACTCTATGGCACTATTATATGTGGCCTCTATGGCACTAATATATGTGGACTCTATGGCACTATTATATGTGGACTCTATGGCATTATTATATGTGGACTCTATGGCACTATTATATGTGGACTCTATGGCACTATTATATGTGGACTCTATGGCATTATTATAGGTGGACTCTATGGCACTATTATATGTGGACTCTATGGCATTATTATAGGTGGACTCTATGGCAGTTACATTTAAGCATGATAGCTGCATCATCTCAAAGGAAGGTCACACACTAGCAGAGGGAAACATCACAGATGAACTTTATCAGCTGAAATGCAAAGAGTGTGTGTATACAGCGCAACAAGAAGAGCATAAAAACTGTATTCATGTGTGGCATAGGCGTCTGGCACACAGAGACCCAGAAGCAATAAGAAAGTTAGTCCAAAAGCAACTAGCTGAGGATATTACAATTGATCTATGTAACCAGACAATGAAGTGTACTAGCTGCATCAAAGGGAAAATGTCTAGGAAAGCTTTTCCTAAGAGAATTAGTACAACAACAGTACAACAGTATTATATGTGGACTCTATGGCAGTATTATATGTGGCCTCTATGGCAGTATTATATGTGGACTCTATGGCATTATTATAGGTGGACTCTATGACAGTATTATATGTGGACTCTATGGCACTATTATATGTGGACTCTATGGCACTATTATATGTGTACTCTATGGCATTATTATATGTGGACTCTATGGCATTATTATATGTGGACTCTATGGCAGTATTATATGTGGACTCTATGGCAGTATTATATGTGGCCTCTATGGCACTATTATACGTGGACTCTATGGCACTATTATACCTGGACTCTATGGCACTATTATACGTGGACTCTATGGCACTATTATATGTTGACACTATGGCAGTATTATATGTGGACTCTATGGCACTATTATATGTGGACTCTATGGCACTATTATATGTGGACTCTATGGCACTATTATATGTGGACTCTATGGCACTATTATATGTGGACTCTATGGCACTATTATATGTGGCCTCTATGGCACTATTATATGTGGACACTATGGCACTATTATATGTGGACTCTATGGCACTATTATATGTGGACTCTATGGCACTATTATATGTGGCCTCTATGGCACTATTATATGTGGACTCTATGGCACTATTATATGTGGCCTCTATGGCACTATTATATGTGGACTCTATGGCAGTATTATATGTGGACTCTATGGCACTATTATATGTGGATTCTATGGCACTATTATATGTGGCCTCTATGGCACTATTATATGTGTACTCTATGGCACTATTATATGTGGACTCTATGGCACTATTATATGTGGACTCTATGGCAGTATTATATGTGGATTCTATGGCACTATTATATGTGGACTCTATGGCACTATTATATGTGGACTCTATGGCACTATTATATGTGGACTCTATGGCAGTATTATATGTGGATTCTATGGCACTATTATATGTGGCCTCTATGGCACTATTATATGTGGACTCTATGGCAGTATTATATGTGGACTCTATGGCACTATTATATGTGGACTCTATGGCACTATTATATGTGGACTCTATGGCACTATTGTATGTGGACTCTATGGCAGTATTACATGTGGACTCTATGGCAGTATTATATGTGGACTCTATGGCACTATTATATGTGGACTCTATGGCACTATTATATGTGGACTCTATGGCAGTATTACATGTGGACTCTATGGCAGTATTATATGTGGACTCTATGGCAGTATTATATGTGGACTCTATGGCACTATTATATGTGGACTCTATAGCAGTATTATATGTGGACTCTATGGCACTATTATATGTGGACTCTATAGCAGTATTACATGTGGACTCTATGGCACTATTACATGTGGACTCTATGGTAGTATTACATGTGGACTCTATGGCACTATTATATTTGGCCTCTATGGCACTATTATATGTGGACTCTATGGCATTATTATATGTGGACTCTATGGCACTATTATATGTGGACTCTATGGCACTATTATATGTGGACTCTATGGCAGTATTATATGTGGACTCTATGGCACTATTATATGTGGATTCTATGGCACTATTATATGTGGCCTCTATGGCACTATTATATGTGTACTCTATGGCACTATTATATGTGGACTCTATGGCATTATTATATGTGGATTCTATGGCACTATTATATGTGGCCTCTATGGCACTATTATATGTGGACTCTATTACAGTATTATATGTGGACTCTATGGCACTATTATATGTGGACTCTATGGCACTATTATATGTGGACTCTATGGCACTATTGTATGTGGACTCTATGGCAGTATTACATGTGGACTCTATGGCAGTATTATATGTGGACTCTATGGCACTATTATATGTGGACTCTATGGCACTATTATATGTGGACTCTATGGCAGTATTACATGTGGACTCTATGGCAGTATTATATGTGGACTCTATGGCAGTATTATATGTGGACTCTATGGCACTATTATATGTGGACTCTATAGCAGTATTATATGTGGACTCTATTGCACTATTATATGTGGACTCTATAGCAGCATTACATGTGGACTCTATGGCACTATTACATGTGGACTCTATGGCAGTATTATATGTAGACTCTATGGCACTGTTATATGTGGACTCTATGGCAGTATTATATGTGGACTCTAGGGCATTATTATATGTGGACTCTAGGGCACAATTATATGTGGACTCTATGGCACTATTATATGTGGCCTCTATGGCATTATTATATGTGGACTCTATGGCAGTATTATATGTGGACTCTATGGCACTATTATATGTGGACTCTATGGCACTATTATATGTGGACTTTATGGCACTATTATATGTGGCCTCTATGGCATTATTATATGTGGACTCTATGGCAGTATTATATGTGGACTCTATGGCACTATTATATGTGGACTCTATGACACTATTATATGTGGACTCTATGGCACTATTATATGTGGACTCTGTGGCACTATTATATGTGGACTCTATGGCAGTATTATATGTAGACTCTATGGCACTATTATATGTGGACTCTGTGGCAGTATTATATGTAGACTCTATGGCACTATTATATGTGGACTCTAGGGCAGTTTTATATGTGGACTCTATGGCAGTATTACATGTGGACTCTAGGGCACTATTATAGGTGGACTCTAGGGCACTATTATATGTGGACTCTATGGCACTATTATATGTAGACTCTATGGCACTATTATATGTGAACTCTATGGCAGTATTATATGTGGACTCTATGGCAGTATTATATGTGGACTCTATGGCACTATTATATGTGGACTCTATGGCACTATTATATGTAGACTCTATAGCACTATTATATGTGGACTCTATGGCAGTATTACATGTGGACTCTATGGCAGTATTATATGTGGACTCTATGGCACTATTATATGTGGACTCTATGGCACTATTATATGTGGACTCTATGGCACTATTATATGTGGACTCTATGGCACTATTATATGTGGACTCTATGGCATTATTATATGTGGACTCTATGGCACTATTATATGTGGCCTCTATGGCACTATTATACGTGGACTCTATGGCACTATTATACCTGGACTCTATGGCACTATTATACGTGGACTCTATGGCACTATTATATGTTGACACTATGGCAGTATTATATGTGGACTCTATGGCACTATTATATGTGGACTCTATGGCACTATTATATGTGGACTCTATGGCACTATTATATGTGGACTCTATGGCACTATTATATGTGGACTCTATGGCACTATTATATGTGGCCTCTATGGCACTATTATATGTGGACACTATGGCACTATTATATGTGGACTCTATGGCACTATTATATGTGGACTCTATGGCACTATTATATGTGGCCTCTATGGCACTATTATATGTGGACTCTATGGCACTATTATATGTGGACTCTATGGCACTATTATATGTGGCCTCTATGGCACTATTATATGTGGACTCTATGGCACTATTATATGTGGACTCTATGGCACTATTATATGTGGACTCTATGGCATTATTATATGTGGCCTCTATGGCACTATTATATGTGGACTCTATGGCACTATTATATGTGGACTCTATGGCACTATTATATGTGGACTCTATGGCACTATTATATGTGGACTCTATGGCACTATTATATGTGGCCTCTATGGCACTATTATATGTGGACACTATGGCACTATTATATGTGGACTCTATGGCACTATTATATGTGGACTCTATGGCACTATTATATGTGGCCTCTATGGCACTATTATATGTGGACTCCATGGCACTATTATATGTGGACTCTATGGCACTATTATATGTGGCCTCTATGGCACTATTATATGTGGACTCTATGGCACTATTATATGTGGACTCTATGGCACTATTATATGTGGACTCTATGGCATTATTATATGTGGCCTCTATGGCACTATTATATGTGGACTCTATGGCATACTTATATGTGGACTCTATGGCACTATTATATGTGGACTCTATGGCACTATTATATTTGGCCTCTATGGCACTATTATATGTGGACTCTATGGCATACTTATATGTGGACTCTATGGCACTATTATATGTGGACTCTATGGCACTATTATATTTGGCCTCTATGGCACTATTATATGTGGACTCTATGGCACTATTATATGTGGACTCTATGGCACTATTATATGTGGACTCTATGGCACTATTATATGTGGACTCTAGGGCACTATTATAGGTGGACTCTAGGGCACTATTATAGGTGGACTCTATGGCACCATTATAGGTGGACTCTATGGTACCATTATAGGTGGACTCAATGGCACTATTATATGTGGACTCTATGGCACCATTATATGTGGACTCTATGGCATTATTATATGTGGACCCTATGGCACCATTATATGTGGACTCTATGGCACCATTATATGTGGACTCTATGGCATTATTATATGTGGACTCTATGGCACTATTATATGTGGACTCTATGGCACTATTATATGTGGACTCTATGGCACTATTATATGTGGACTCTATGGCATTATTATATGTGGACTCTATGGCACTATTATATGTGGACTCTATGGCACTATTATATGTGGACTCTATGGCACTATTATATGTGGACTCTAGTGCACTATTATATGTGGACTCTATGGCACCATTATATGTGGACTCTATGGCACCATTATATGTGGACTCTATGGCACCATTATATGTGGACTCTATGGCACTATTATATGTGGACTCTATGGCACCATTATATGTGGACTCTATGGCACCATTATATGTGAACTTTATGGCACTATTATATGTGGACTCTATGGCACTATTATATGTGGACTCTATGGCACTATTATATGTGGACTCTATGGCAGTATTATATGTGGACTCTATGGCACCATTATATGTGGCCTCTAGGGCACTATTATATGTGGACTCTATGGCACTATTATATGTGGACTCTATGGCAGTATTATATGTGGACTCTATGGCAGTATTATATGTGGACTCTATGGCAGTATTATATGTGGACTCTATGGCAGTATTATATGAGGACTCTATGGCACTATTATATGTGGCCTCTATGGCACTAATATATGTGGACTCTATGGCACTATTATATGTGGACTCTATGGCATTATTATATGTGGACTCTATGGCACTATTATATGTGGACTCTATGGCACTATTATATGTGGACTCTATGGCATTATTATAGGTGGACTCTATGGCACTATTATATGTGGACTCTATGGCATTATTATAGGTGGACTCTATGGCAGTTACATTTAAGCATGATAGCTGCATCATCTCAAAGGAAGGTCACACACTAGCAGAGGGAAACATCACAGATGAACTTTATCAGCTGAAATGCAAAGAGTGTGTGTATACAGCGCAACAAGAAGAGCATAAAAACTGTATTCATGTGTGGCATAGGCGTCTGGCACACAGAGACCCAGAAGCAATAAGAAAGTTAGTCCAAAAGCAACTAGCTGAGGATATTACAATTGATCTATGTAACCAGACAATGAAGTGTACTAGCTGCATCAAAGGGAAAATGTCTAGGAAAGCTTTTCCTAAGAGAATTAGTACAACAACAGTACAACAGTATTATATGTGGACTCTATGGCAGTATTATATGTGGCCTCTATGGCAGTATTATATGTGGACTCTATGGCATTATTATAGGTGGACTCTATGACAGTATTATATGTGGACTCTATGGCACTATTATATGTGGACTCTATGGCACTATTATATGTGTACTCTATGGCATTATTATATGTGGACTCTATGGCATTATTATATGTGGACTCTATGGCAGTATTATATGTGGACTCTATGGCAGTATTATATGTGGACTCTATGGCACTATTATATGTGGACTCTATGGCATTATTATAGGTGGACTCTATGGCAGTATTATAGGTGGCCTCTATGGCACTATTATATGTGGACCCTGTGGCACTATTATATGTGGACTCTATGGCAGTATTATATGTGGACTCTATGGCAGTATTATATGTGGCCTCTATGGCACTATTATATGTGGACTCTATGGCACTATTATATGTGGACTCTATGGCACTATTATATGTGGACTCTATGGCAATATTATATGTGGCCTCTATGGCACTATTATATGTGGACCCTGTGGCACTATTATATGTGGACTCTATGGCAGTATTATATGTGGACTCTATGGCAGTATTATATGTGGCCTCTATGGCACTATTATATGTGAACTCTATGGCACTATTATATGTGGACTCTATGGCACTATTATATGTGGACTCTATGGCAGTATTATATGTGGCCTCTGTGGCACTATTATATGTGGACTCTATGGCACTATTATATGTGGACTCTATAGCAGTATTATATGTGGCCTCTATGGCACTATTATATGTGGCCTCTATGGCACTATTATATGTGGACTCTATGGCAGTATTATATGTGGACTCTATGGCAGTATTATATGTGGACTCTATGGCAGTATTATATGTGGACTCTATGGCACTATTATATGTGGACCCTGTGGCACTATTATATGTGGACTCTATGGCAGTATTATATGTGGACTCTATGGCAGTATTATATGTGGCCTCTATGGCACTATTATATGTGGACTCTATGGCACTATTATATGTGGACTCTATGGCAGTATTATATGTGGCCTCTATGGCACTATTATATGTGGACTCTATGGCACTATTATATGTGGACTCTATGGCAGTATTATATGTGGACTCTATGGCACTATTATATGTGGACTCTATGGCAGTATTATATGTGGACTCTATGGCATTATTATATGTGGCCTCTATGGCACTATTATATGTGGACTCTATGGCAGTATTATATGTGGCCTCTATGGCACTATTATATGTGGACCCTGTGGCACTATTATATGTGGATTCTATGGCATTATTATATGTGGACTCTATGGCACTATTATATGTGGCCTCTATAGCACTATTATATGTGGACTCTATGGCAGTATTATTATTGCGCTCTATGGCACTATTATATGTGGACTCTATGGCACTATTATATGTGGACTCTATGGCACTATTATATGTGAACTCTATGGCATTATTATATGTGGCCTTTATGGCACTATTATATGTGGACTCTATGGCAGTATTATATGTGGACTCTATGGCACTATTATATGTGGACTCTATGGCACTATTATATGTGGACTCTATGGCACTATTATATGTGGCCTCTATGGCAGTATTATATGTGGTCTCTATGGCAGTATTATATGTGGACTCTATGGCAGTATTATATGTGGACTCTATGGCAGTATTATATGTGGCCTCTATGGCAGTATTATATGTGGACCCTGTGGCACTATTATATGTGGATTCTATGGCATTATTATATGTGGACTCTATGGCACTATTATATGTGGCCTCTATGGCACTATTATATGTGGACTCTATGGCAGTATTATTATTGCGCTCTATGGCACTATTATATGTGGACTCTATGGCACTATTATATGTGGACTCTATGGCACTATTATATGTGAACTCTATGGCATTATTATATGTGGCCTCTATGGCACTATTATATGTGGACTCTATGGCAGTATTATATGTGGACTCTATGGCACTATTATATGTGGACTCTATGGCACTATTATATGTGGACTCTCTGGCACTATTATATGTGGCCTCTATGGCAGTATTATATGTGGTCTCTATGGCAGTATTATATGTGGACTCTATGGCAGTATTATATGTAGACTCTATGGCAGTATTATATGTGGCCTCTATGGCAGTATTATATGTGGCCTCTATGGCATTATTATATGTGGACTCTATGGCACTATTATATGTGGACCCTGTGGCACTATTATATGTGGACTCTATGGCACTATTATATGTGGACTCTATGGCACTATTATATGTGGACTCTATGGCACTATTATATGTGGACTCTATGGCACTATTATATGTGGCCTCTATGGCACTATTATATGTGGGCTCTATGGCAGTATTATATGTGGACTCTATGGCAGTATTATATGTGGACTCTATGGCAGTATTATATGTGTTCTGTATAATGCTGTTATTTCTACAGTATGTAGCACAATATGCTGTATGCAGTGGCTGTCACTGTGATGGAGGCACTTTTGCTTTCATTGCTATTGGGGTAATGTGGCTGGTATTGGTATGAGGACATTATTGTTTGCATTGTTAAGGGGGCACTGTGACTGGCATAGTTATGGGGCACTATGGCTGTCATTGTTATGGAGACAATTTGGCTGGTACTGCTATGGGGGCATTGTGGTTGGTATTGTTATGGGGGCACTGTGGCTGGTATTGTTATGGGGCACTGTGGCTGGTATTGTTATGGGGCACTGTGGCTGGCATTGTTATGGGGGCACTGTGGCTGGCATTGTTATGGGGACACTGTGGCGGGTATTGTTATGGGGGCACTGTTTTCTGGCATTGTTATGGGGACACTGTGGCTGGTATTGTTATGGGGACACTGTGGCTGGTATTGTTATGGGGGCACTGTGGCTGGCATTGTTATGGGGACACTGTGGCTGGTATTGTTATGGGGACACTGTGGCGGGTATTGTTATGGGGGCACTGTGGCTGGTATTGTTATGGGGACACTGTGGCTGGTATTGTTATGGAGGCACTGTGGCTGGTATTGTTATGGGGGCACTGTGGCTGGCATTGTTATGGGGACACTGTGGCTGGTATTGTTATGGGGACACTGTGGCGGGTATTGTTATGGGGGCACTGTGGCTGGTATTGTTATGGGGACACTGTGGCGGGTATTGTTATGGGGGCACTGTGGCTGGTATTGTTATGGGGACACTGTGGCTGGCATTGTTATGGGGGCACTGTGGCTGGCATTGTTATGGGGACACTGTGGCTGGTATTGTTATGGGGACACTGTGGCGGGTATTGTTATGGGGACACTGTGGCTGGTATTGTTATGGGGACACTGTGGCGGGTATTGTTATGGGGGCACTGTGGCTGGTATTGTTATGGGGACACTGTGGCTGGCATTGTTATGGAGGCACTGTGGCTGGTATTGTTATGGGGCACTGAGGTTGGTATTGTTATGGGGCACTGTGGCTGGTATTGTTATGGGGCACTGTGGCTGGTATTGTTATGGGGGCACTGTGGCTTGTACTGTTATGGGGCACAGTGGCTGGCATTGTTATGGGGCACTGTGGCTGGTATTGTTATGGGGACACTGTTTTCTGGCATTGTTATGGGGGCACTGTGGCTGGTATTGTTATGGGGGCACTGTGGCTGGTATTGTTATGGGGGCACTGTGGCTTGTACTGTTATGGGGCACAGTGGCTGGCATTGTTATGGGGCACTGTGGCTGGTATTGTTATGGGGACACTGTGGCGGGTATTGTTATGGGGGCACTGTTTTCTGGCATTGTTATGGGGGCACTGTGGCTGGTATTGTTATGGGGGCACTGTGGCTGGTATTGTTATGGGGCACTGTGGCTGGTATTGTTATGGGGGCACTGTGGCTGGTATTGTTATGGGGACACTGTTTTCTGGCATTGTTATGGGGCACTGTGGCTGGTATTGTTATGGGGGCACTGTTTTCTGGCATTGTTATGGGGGCACTGTGGCTGGTATTGTTATGGGGGCACTGTGGCTGGTATTGTTATGGGAACACTGTTTTCTGGCATTGTTATGGGGGCACTGTGGCTGGTATTGTTATGGGGGCACTGTGGCTGGTATTGTTATGGGGCACTGTGGCTGGTATTGTTATGGGGGCACTGTGGCTGGTATTGTTATGGGGACACTGTTTTCTGGCATTGTTATGGGGCACTGTGGCTGGCATTGTTATGGGACACTGTGGCGGGTATTGTTATGGGGGCACTGTTTTCTGGCATTGTTATGGGGGCACTGTGGCTGGTATTGTTATGGGGGCACTGTGGCTGGTATTGTTATGGGGCACTGTGGCTGGTATTGTTATGGGGGCACTGTGGCTGGTATTGTTATGGGGGCACTGTGGCTGGTATTGTTATGGGGCACTGTGGCTGGTATTGTTATGGGGCACTGTGGCTGGTATTGTTATGGGGCACTGTGGCTGGTATTGTTATGGGGACACTGTGGCGGGTATTGTTATGGGGGCACTGTGGCTGGTATTGTTATGGGGCACTGTGGCTGGCATTGTTATGGGACACTGTGGCTGGTATTGTTATGGGGGCACTGTGGCTGGTATTGTTATGGGGGCACTGTGGCTGGCATTGTTATGGGACACTGTGGCGGGTATTGTTATGGGGGCACTGTTTTCTGGCATTGTTATGGGGGCACTGTGGCTGGTATTGTTATGGGGGCACTGTGGCTGGTATTGTTATGGGGCACTGTGGCTGGTATTGTTATGGGGGCACTGTGGCTGGTATTGTTATGGGGGCACTGTGGCTGGTATTGTTATGGGGCACTGTGGCTGGTATTGTTATGGGGCACTGTGGCTGGTATTGTTATGGGGCACTGTGGCTGGTTTTGTTATGGGGGCACTGTGGCTGGTATTGTTATGGGACACTGTGGCGGGTATTGTTATGGGGGCACTGTGGCTGGTATTGTTATGGGGACACTGTTTTCTGGCATTGTTATGGGGCACTGTGGCTGGTATTGTTATGGGGGCACTGTGGCTGGCATTGTTATGGGGGCACTGTGGCAGGTATTGTTATGGGGACACTGTTTTCTGGTATTGTTATGGGGGGCACTGCGGCGGGTATTGTTATGGGGACACTGTTTTCTGGTATTGTTATGGGGGGCACTGTGGCTGGTATTGTTATGGGGGCACTGTGGCTGGTATTGTTATGGGGACACTGTTTTCTGGTATTGTTATGGGGGGCACTGTGGCTGGTATTGTTATGGGGGCACTGTGGCTGGCATTGTTATGGGGGCGCTGTGGCTGGTATTGTTATGGGGGCACTGTGGCTGGCATTGTTATGGGTCACTGTGGCTGGTATTGTTATGGGGCACTGTGGCTGGTATTGTTATGGGGCACTGTGGCTGGCATTGTTATGGGGCACTGTGTCTGGTATTGTTATGGGGCACTGTGGCTGGTATTGTTATGGGGGGCACTGTGGCTGGTATTGTTATGGGACACTGTGGCAGGTATTGTTATGGGGGCACTGTGGCTGGTATTGTTATGGGGGCACTGTGGCTGGCATTGTTATGGGGGCACTGTGGCAGGTATTGTTATGGGGCACTGTGGCTGGTATTGTTATGGGGGCACTGTGGCTGGTATTGTTATGGGGCACTGTGGCTGGCATTGTTATGGGGGCACTGTGGCAGGTATTGTTATGGGGCACTGTGGCGGGTATTGTTATGGGGGCACTGTGGCTGGTATTGTTATGGGGCACTGTGGCTGGCATTGTTATGGGGGCACTGTGGCAGGTATTGTTATGGGGGCACTGTGGCAGGTATTGTTATGGGGGCACTGTGCTTCCATTGTCGGTCCTTCCTATTTGTAGCACTTTTGAGCACTGATCCAGGCCCTTGCACTCTCCATATTAGATGACGGCTGTCACTTCTACATCCGCTCCGTGATTCAGAAGAATTCAGTGTATTCCAGATATCCATTCTCACATCTCCCAGCAGCGGCCCACCCGGCCCACCCCGGCCCCCTGTCCTAATGTTACCCCGTCCTGCTCTATTCTGGGCAGTCAGACAGGTCGGGTGTCTATTACTCTCTGGGATCAGCTGGCGATGAATCTGCGGGATTCCGATGGATGGAAGTGAAGGCAGTGGCTAGCACTGGGGGTCTCCGGGGGGCCACATGCCCCCATGGCTCCCTCTGGTCACAGCGCAGATCAGACGTTCACACCTGCTAAATACTATAAATGAACTTCCTCCCATCACCGTAATGTCCCGGTCATTATATCATTATATCGCCTTCCCCAAAATATGTGACCCCCGCACATAGCGAGCAGTCAGAGGGGTCAGTGGTAAAGGACACTTCTGATTGGTTCTCATGAGTGCACAGCACCTCTGGGCGGACACAGTGCTGCCCCCTGCAGTCCGTGTTACGGAATGGTCGCTACAATGTAACAGCCTCCAATATACATTGTATCCTCATCTCCACAGAGGTTACCTGGAGCAGGACCTCATCTCCGGACCACCGGCGCCTGCTTCTGCCGACTACTCCACCCATTATCTCCACATGCAGGTGATCAGGTGGCGGGCGGTCTCGTGTTACCTGACGTGTCACCTGCGTCACTGACATATATGACACGCAGGAATTCCAAACATTATCTAAACAAAGTCATATTTTTGCCCAGCCTTAAAGGGCTACACACCTAATTTTACTGATAGGGAATCTCCATGTAGGAGATCTCTAGGAGAGACCACATTTTCTGTGCCCGTGACTATTAGTGGATCTGATCTCCCCACAATGAGCCGAGTTTCTTCTTCCAGTATAAGGGAGACCCATAAACATTCAGACAAATGTCCAGTTAATGCTGCAGGCAACAAGGAAGAAAATCAGAAAACAGATGTTTCCATTCACTGACAGCAACCAAAGATGGAATTGATACATCGGGCAACAGATCACAAGTATTTCTGACACATTGGAAACACTGGCCACTTCATAGACGTACCCTGCTCAGCGCCATCCTGACACTTGTGGCCGTGCCTGGTACTGCAGCTCAGCCACAGTCATTGAATGCTCTCATCCGCAGGCACAGCCGCACTGGTATAGAGAGGATGAGGCTGCCTCCTCCTTATTCTGAAGATTGATGGGGGTCCTAGGCGGTCATTTATTAATGGCTTAAAATCCTGCAAAGTCATTTCCCATAATCCCACTTTAATCTAGATTGGGTTATAACCGATAGGTGTTTAATCTGCACAAATCAACTACAGCGTAAACAAGTGAGATCCTAAAATCTGTGCAGGATTTATGTAATATTAGTATATCTCTGTACCACCCCTCGATATTGATGTTTCTACCACTAGATGGAGCTGTGGTGCAGTCTACTCAGTGCTGATCAGGGAGATGTGGTCAGGAACAAGAACATAACAGCGCACCATGTGTTCAGGTAGGGTATTAGAAGCACATCCCAACACATCATATGATATTATAGTATGTGGTCATAGTATGGTATTACAATCACATAACAGCACACCATGTGGTCACGTATGGTATTACAGTCACATAACAGCACACCATGTGGTCAGGTATGGTATTACAGTCACATAACAACACACCATATGGCCAGGTATAGCATTACAAGAACATAACAACACACCATGTGGTAAGGTATGGCATTACAAGAACATAGCAGCACACCATATGGCCAGGTATGGCTTTACAAGAACATAACAACACACCATGTGGTTAGGTATGGCATTACAAGAACATAACAGCACACCATGTGGATAGTAATGGTATTACAAACACATAGGAGCAGCATGGTGGCTCAGTGGTTAGCACTGCAGCCTTGCAGCGCTGGGGTCCTGGGTTCATATCCTATCAAGGGTAACATCTGCAAGGAGTGTGTGTGCCCCCCATGTTTGCATGGGTTTAAACCGGGTTCCTCCCAAAGACATACTGATAGGGAATATAGATTGTGATGGTAAAGTGCTGTATACAGTTATATGAAAAAGTTTGGGCACCCCTATTAATCTTAAGCTTAATGTTTTATATAAATTGGTGTTTTTGCAGCAGCTCTTTCAGTTTGATCTATGTAATAACTGTTGGACACAGTAATGTTTCTGCCGTGAAATGAGGTTTATTGTACTAACAGAAAATGTACAATCTGCATTCAAACAAAATTTGACAGGTGCATAAGTATGGGCACCTCACCAGAAAAGTGACATTAATATTTAGTAGATCCTCCTTTTGCCTCTAGTCGCTTCCTGTAGCTTTTAATGATTTCCTGGATCCTGGATGAAGGTATTTTTGACCATTCCTCTTTACAAAACAATTCCAGTTCAGTTAAGTTTGATGGTTGCCGAGCATGGACAGCCTCTTCAAATGATTCCACAGATGTTCAATGATATTCAGGTCTGGGGACTGGGATGGCCATTCCAGAACATTGTAATTGTTCCTCGGCATGAATGCCTGAGTAGATTTGGAGCGGTGTTTTGGATCATTGTCTTGCTGAAAGATCCATCCCCTGCGTAACTTCAACTTTGTCACTGATTCTTGAACATTATTGTCAAGAATCTGCTGATACTGAGTGGAATCCATGCGTCCCTCAACTTTAACAAGATTCCCGGTGCCGGCATTGGCCACACAGCCCCAAAGCATGATGGAACCTCCACCAAATTTTACTGTGGGTAGCAAGTGTTTTTCTTGGAATGCTGTGTTTTTTTGCCGCCATGCATAACGCCTTTTTGTATGACCAAACAACTCAATCTTGGTTTCATCAGTCCACAGGACCTTCTTCCAAAAAGAAATAGGCTTCTTCAAATGTGCTTTTGCATACCTCAGCCGACTCTGTTTGTGACGTGCTTGCAGAAACGGCTTCTTTCGCATCACTCTCCCATACAGCTTCTCCTTGTGCAAAGTGCGTTGTATAGTTGACCGATCCACAGTGACACCATCTGCAGCAAGTTGATGCTGCAGCTCTCTGGAGGTGGTCTGAGGATTGTCCTTGACTGATCTCACCATTCTTCTTCTCTGCCTTTCTGATGTTTTTCTTGGCCTTCCACTTCTGGCCTTAACAAGAACAGTCCCTGTGTTCTTCCATTTCCTTACTATGCTCCTCACAGTGGAAACTGACAGGTTAAATCTCTGAGACAGCTTTTTGTATCCTTCCCCTGAACAACTATGTTGAATAATCTTTGTTTTCAGATCATTTGACAGTTGTTTTGAGGAGCCCATGATGCCACTCTTCAGAGGAGATTCAAACAGGAGGACAACTTGCAAGTGGCCACTTTAAGTAGCTTTTCTCATGATTGCATACACCTGGCTATGAAGTTCAAAGCTCAATGAGGTTACAAAACCAAAAAAAGTGCTTTAGTAAGTCAGTAAAAAGTAGGTAGGAGTATTTAAAACAAGAAAATGATAAGGGTGCCCATACTTATGCACCTGTCAAATTTTGTTTGAATGCAAATTGCACATTTTCTGTTAGTACAATAAACCTCATTTCAAGGCAGAAACATTACTGTGTCCAACAGTTATTACATAGATCAAACTGAAATAGCTGCTGCAAAAACACCAATTTTTATAAAACATTAAGCTTAAGATTAATAGGGGTGCCCAAACTTTTTCATATAACTGTAACTGAATAAAATAAATAACAGCGCACCATATGGCCAGGTAGAGTATTACAAGTACAATCCATTGATGTTTTCATCATATAACAGCGCACCATATGGCCAGGTAGAGTATTACAAGTACAATCCATTGATGTTTTCATCATATAACAGCGCACCATGTGGTCAGGAGGAGTGTTTCACCAAAGTTACTTTATTTCGAGGCTTCATTAGGACCACTGAGCAGGTAATCTATGTTCTCCCGCACACATTATTATTTCATTGATCTGCGCACTACCCACTACAGTTTCCCCTCCGCAGTACGACCCTCTCTAACCTACAATATCAATTAAAAGTTATCTGGAAGTTGGCAAAGTCCACAGTGAGTCCGAGCCGCTGCCAGGAGCGGAGCTAATTATCAGCCCTGATTGCAGAGCGCTCCGCCCGCTCCTTCCATATTCTCTTCTGGATTTCTTCTAAGAAGGTGAAAGAGACACATGAGGGACACAGGGACCCGGAGCATTGCAAAACTCCTCACGCCACCCCTCTGCCCTACAACATCACATCAGCTGCGATAAAACACTATTTCCAAGATCTCTGACTGCTGTCACTGAAAAAAAATATCATGTTTATAACCAAAGAATTAAAAAACAGATGGAAAGCTCATGTTTATCAGAGGTGAGAGGTTGTTACAATGTTACACAATAAAAAAACAAAGACAAAAGCAAAATACCCAAAGGTAAAAGGATAAATCACAAAGTGCACAACAATAATGATAACTAATAAAGGGGATTTAGTGCCGATCTCCAGCTGTTGTGGAACTACAACTCCCAACCTGGCTTCAAAGCATGCTGGGGGTTGTAGTTTCAGATACAAACTCAGCAGACAGTATCACACAGGATAGGATTAGATCCAGCACCCTCTCCCTGGAGAGGTGGTCTATGATGGGAGCCCCCCGGGGCACAGCTCGGCACACTCCAGGGGAGGAGTCCTGAGGAGATAATTTGCATATTCCCACTGCATTTTGGGGTAAGTGAAGAGTCTCCGCGAGCTCAAAGAACACAGGATTTTGGCTGTTGGAGCTGAAAAGAGGACATCGGTAAACCGCGCATTTTGAAGCTTTTTTTTAAAGCATTTTTCACTGTTTTCAGAACATTAACAGTAAGAACATGGAAGAGTCCAGGAGCCATTTGGTGAGCTGCATATCCTGCTACATGTTCACAGACTTGCCAGTGGAAAACCCAAACTTCACATGCCAGAAATGCAGCTTGTGTCCCTGTTGGAGGAAAAGTTGCGAAATCTAGAAGAGAGGTTAACTACCTTGAAAATCATTAAGGAAGGTGAAGAGTTCTTAGACAGAGCAGAATTATCTCTTCATGATTCAGAAAGAGAAGAAATTCGAACTGCACCTGACGAAACAGAGGAATGGAAGCCTGTGACCCACAGAAGCAGGAGGATCGAGAGGCAGTCAGCACCCATACTGCTCAGGAACCAGTACCAGGCTCTCACGCAGGAGAACCATGAAGAAATACAGCAAGATAAGACTTTGCCAGCAATGAATAACCTTGTAAGCCCTCAGAATCCTCCTGGATGGAGAAAGAAGAATGATGTGAAGAAAAAACGGAGAGTGGTGGTCATGGGGGATTCCCTGTTAAGAGGAACAGAGGCCGCTATCTGCAGACCAGACATAACCTCAAGAGAAATGTGCTGTCTTCCAGGAGCAAAAATTAAAGATGTGTCTGACAGGATATCAAGACTCTTCAGACCTACAGATCACTACTAGTGTTGAGCGATACCTTCCGATATCGGGAAATATCGGATCGGATTGGATCGGGCCGATACCCAAAAAGTATCGGATATCGCCGATTCCGATACCGGAAACCAATGCAAGTCAATGGGACACAAATATCGGAATGAAAATAAACCCTTTCTTTCCTTGTAGGTTAATTCTACATGAAGTAAAACAACTAAGAATAATGTAGAATGACATGAAAAGCCGGCAATTCATCAGCGGCATTCACCGGTACCCGACAATTTACAACAGAAAGAATAGAGCTTCACACATAGATTAGATAGATAGAAACATGTCAGTCACATATATAATAAGTACAGTGATAGTGTTGCTTACTGTACTTGTCATTTAGTGTAAAGGATTTATTTTAAAAAATAATAGTGTTTTCATGCACCGTCTCTTTAAAAAAGCCGGCCGGCAATTCAGCAGCGGTACCCGACAATTTATAACAGACAGAATAGAGCTTCACACATAGATTAGATAGATAGAAACATGTCAGTCACATATATATGAAGTACAGTGATAGTGTTGGTTACTGTACTTGTCATTTAGTGTTAAAATAAAGGATTTATTTAAAAAAAAATTGGCGTGGGGTTCCCCTTAATTTTAGGCTCTAGCGGAGGTTAAGCAGACAGCTGGGGCAAATGTTTGAAGCCTGGGAAGGGGGTAATACCCACGGAGCTTCCCAGGCTACTAATATCAGCCCCCAGCTGAATACCTAACCTTTACTAGCTATTAAAATGGGGGAACCCCCCCAAAAAAATAACGTGGGGTCCCCCCTAATTTAATAGCTAGCAAAGGCTAGGCAGACAGCTGGGGGCTGATATTAATAGCCCAGGAAGGGTGCCATGAATATTGGCCCCCTCCCAGGCTAGAAACACCAGCCGTCAGCCGCCCCAGAAATGGCGCATCCTTAGGATGCGCCAATTCTGGCACTTAGCCTCGCTCTTCCCACTGCCCTGGTGCGGTGGCAGGGGGTAATAGGGTTGGGGTTGATGTCAGCTTATAATGCCAGCTGACATCAAGCCCAGGTTAGTAATGGAGAGGCGTCTATAAGACACCCCCATTACTAACCCCATAGTCAAAGTTAAAAAAAAAAACACAAACACCCAGAATAAAGTCCTTTAATTGAAATAAAGACACAATTCTTTATTGTTCTAAATTAAACCATACTTACCATCACGCCCATTCCAGCTGAAGCCAACGATCCCCTGCAATAAAAGAAAAATAATAAAGCAACATCATCCTTACCTTTCGATGGTTCCCAGGACGGCTTCAGCTCTGCTACATCGAGATGACAGGCTGGACCGCAGCAGAACGCCGCCATCCAGCCTGTCATCCCGCAGACACTGAGAAGCGCAGGCATGCTTGCGCTCCTCAATGTCTCTCTGTGACGTCATCCAGATGAGCCGAGTTCATGTCCAATGAACTCAGCTCACCTCATGCACGTCACTGACAGCGTGGGAAAATTCTCACGCTGAAGTGCTGAGTGCAGGAGAATTTTCCCACGCTGTCAGTGACGTGCATGAGGTGAGCTGAGTTCATTGGACATGACCTCGGCTCATCTGGATGCCGTCACAGCGAGACACTGAGGAGTGCAAGCAAGCCTGCGCTTCTCAGTGTCTGCGGGATGACAGGCTGGATGGCAGCGTTCTGCTGCGGTCCAGCCTGTCATCTCGATGTAGCAGAGCTGAAGCTGTCGTGGGAACCATGGAAAGGTAAGGATGATGTTGCTTTATTATTTTACTTTTATTGCAGGAGATCGTTGGCTTCAGCTGGAATGGGCGTGATGGTAAGTATGGTTTAATTTAGAACAATAAAGAATTGTGTGTTTATTTCAATTAAAGGACTTTATTCTGGGTGTTTGTGTTTTTTTTAAATACTTTACTAGAAATTCATGGTGGTCATGTCTAATATTGGCGTGACCCCATGAATTTCGGGCTTAGGGCCAGCTGATAATGCCAAGCTGGCCTTAACCCCTTTATTACCCAGTGAGCCACCGCACCAGGGCCCTGGATGAGTTGGGTACAGCGCCAGAAGATGGCGCTTCTATGAACGCGCCATTTTCCGGGGCGGCTGCGGACTGCAATTTGCAGCGGGTGGGGCCCAGAAAGCTTGGGCCTCCCTGCGCTGCGGATTCCAGCCCCCAGCTGCCTAGTTGTACCTGGCTGGACACAAAAATAGGGCGAAGCCCCCCGCATTTTTTTTTTAAATTATTTCATGAAATTCATGAAATAATTAAAAAAAATTGACGTGGGGCTTCGCCCTATATTTGTGTCCAGCCAGGTACAGCAGGCAGGAACGGGCTGCCCCCAACCACCAGCTGCCTATTTGTACCTGGTTGGACACAACAATATAGGGAAGCCCTTTTTTTCTTAATTATTTCATGAAATAATTAAAAAAAAAAATATGTGGGGCTTCTCCCTATTTTTGTGTCCAGCCAGGTACAACTAGGCAGCTGGGGGATGGAATCCGCAGCGCAGGGAGGCCCAAGCTTTCTGCCCCCCCCCCGCTGAAAATTGCAGTCCGCGGCCGCCCCGGAAAATGGCGCGTTCATAGAAGCTGGATGCTGTACCTGGCTGGCATACAAAAATATGGCAAAGCCCACGTCAAAAGTTTTGGGAAAAATTAATTAAAAAATAAATAATAATTTAGGGACTGCATCTTTATTAACTCCTCAAATGTCATTTAGTGTTAAAATAAAGGATTTATTTTAAAAAAAAATGGCGTGGGATCCCCCATAATTTTAGTCTCTAGCGGAGGTTAAGCAGACGGCTGGGGCAGATGTTTGAAGCCTGGGAAGGGGGTAATACCCACGGAGCTTCCCAGGCTACTAATATCAGCCCCCAGCTGAATACCTAGCCTTTACTAGCTATTAAAATGGGGGACCCCCCCAAAAAAAATGACGTGGGGTCCCCCCTATTTTAATAGCTAGCAAAGGCTAGGCAGACAGCTGGGGGCTGATATTAATAGCCCAGGAAGGGTGCCATGAATATTGGCCCCCTCCCAGGCTAGAAACACCAGCCGTCAGCCGCCCCAGAAATGGCGCATCCATAGGATGCGCCAACTCTGGCACTTAGCCTCGCTCTTCCACGCTGCCCTGGTGCGGTGGCAGGGGGTAATAGTGGTGGGGTTCATGTCAGCGCCAGCTGCCATGAAGCCCAGGTTAGTAATGATGGCCGTCTATATGACACCCCCATTACTAACCTACAAAGTGTTAAAAAGAAAAAACACACTACACCCAGAAAAAAATAATTTATTTGAAATAAAACACCATTTTATTTAATTCTTAGTTTACTAAAAAAAAATAGTTACCTGTCCACGTTCCTGCGCTGATCTCCCATGCACAGCTGTTACATCTGGAGATGGTGACAGCTGTGCATGGCTGCTGTAAGCTCACACTGCCGGGAACACGTCCGCTCCCGGCAGCGTGAGCCCCTGACTGAGGTCACCGGAGTGCATTCAGGCAGCGCAGCTCCGGAGACCTCCTTTACGGCACTGCTGTACCGTGGGAATTTCTCACGATACAGCAGTGCCGTAAAGGAGCTAACCGGAGCAGCGCTGCCTGAACTCCGGTGAACCCTTACGGCCCCGTCATTCTAGCGGCGGCAGCGGTTCAGAGCGGTCATATTCTATGTGGCTGCTCTAAACTGGAGATCATCGTGGGACACTCGTGGACTACTCCGGAGGGGTAAGGATAAGGTTGTGGTTTATTATTTTATATTTTATTACAGGAGATCGATGGCTTCGGGGAATTAGGTGTCTTGGTGAGTATAGGTGTAGTTTTTTATTTTTTACTTTATTTTAGGTGGCGTTCGGCGGGGACAGGTAATGTATAAACTAATATCTTTTAGGTAACCACTGGCCACCAATGACATGTATTTAACATTTATTGGGGACACAGTAGGGCAATTTAAATAGCAGGATCAGGCTGATGGGAACTACTGCTCCCATCAAGCTGATCCTGCTGGCACGAGTGGACGGGGGACAGACATAGGCCGATGGGAGTAGTAGTGTCACATCGGCCTATGTCTGCCTGCACGCACAGACACCGCGCACACCCGCACAAACATCGCACAGACACCCCGCACAGACACCCCGCACAGACACCCTGCACAGACACCCCGCACAGACACCCCGCACACGCACCCCGCACACGCACCCCGCACACGCACCCCGCACACACACCCGCACACACACTAATCATGACGGGTCTGGGAGGTGAGGCTGACCTGTGCGGCCGTGGGAAAGTTCATGTGAGTTCATGCAATGCAGTGAAGCATGAACTCACGTGAACCCTCTGAGGGCACCGCGGCTACTTCAAATGAACAGCTGATCGGCATCACCTGATACCTCAGCTGTTCATTTGAAATAACCGGCGGGAAAGCGCAGCACAGAACGGGAAAGCCGGCGGTGAAGTCTTTTCACTGCCGGCTTCCCCGCCCGGGTCCTTCGCTCCTTGGTGCTGCGCTCCCCGCCCAGTCCTAACTTACGATTGGGATTGGAGGTGGCGAGGGGAGCGGAGGATCGGGGTGGGAGGCTGCGGGGAAGCAGTATGGGGCTGTGTGATTGTTTAAAAGCCGGCGGCTTTTTACCGCCCGCCGGCTTTTAAACAATCAGGAGAATTCTCCCACGCTGGGATGGCATTCTGATGACAAGCTGGATCGCAGCTGAGCGCTGCCATTCAGCTTGTCATCCTTCAGAGACACTGCAGAGCGCAGGCATTATGGGAACTTCCGATTCCGGTATTCGATATTATAAAAGTATCGGAATTAAGTATCGGAATTCCGATACAGTGAATATCGGCTGATACCCGATATTTCAGTATCGGAATGCTCAACACTAATCACTACCCATTCCTGCTAATACATGTGGGGACAAATGACACCGCAAGAAAGGACCTGGAAACCATCTGCAGAGACTTTGAAGACTTAGGCAAGAAAGTGAAAGAATTGGGAGCGCAGGTGGTCTTCTCATCCATCCTCCCAGTGGATGGCCATGGAACAATGAGGTGGAATAAGATTCTACAGGTGAACAACTGGCTACGTCGATGGTGCCGTCAACAAGGATTTGGATTTCTGGATCACGGAATGAATTACCTATACGATGGACTACTTGCTAGAGATGGGGTGCACCTTACGAAGACTGGAAAACATGTATTTGGAAGTCGCCTTGCTACACTCATCAGAAGAGCTTTATACCAGAACAATGTGGGAAGGGAAGCAAAAGGCCAGAAAAAGCCATACAGCTGACAAATACTATTGAGATCTCTGCTACTGGAAGTGGAAAGGAAGAACAAAGACAAAAAAATCTAAATAATAAAAATATGGGAGGAAGAGAAACCAATCACAAACTAAAATGTTTTTATACAAATGCACAAAGCATGGGCAACAAACAAGGAGAATTGGAACTACTAATGCAGGAAAAGGAATATGATGTCATTGGAATCACTGAAACTTGGTGGGACGATACACATGATTGCAATAAAAGGCTAAAAGGATACAACTTATTTGCAAGAAACAGACTTGATAAACGAGGAGGAGGTGTCGCATTGTATGTTAGAAAAGCGTATATCTGCACAGAGATTGAAGCTTCAGAGACTGGGAGTTCTGTGGAAACTGTTTGGGTAAGAATACAAGGAGAGAACAACGGAAAGGACACCATTGTAGGCATTTACTACAGGCCACCTGGGCAAGCTGAAGATATGGATGAACTCTTTATGTATCAAATGACCAAGTTCTCCAAAAAATATGACGTAGTGGTCATGGGAGATTTCAACTATCCAGACATTTGTTGGGAATCTCAAGTAAAACTAACAGGTCAAGCAAATTCTTATCCTCTCTTGCTGACAACTTTATCTTCCAAAGGATAGGGGAGAAAACAAGGGGATCTGCTACTTTGGATCTAATCCTTATAAATAGGGATGAAATGGTTGAGGAGGTAAAGGTGGCTGGGACCCTAGGAGGCAGCGATCATGCTATTATAGAATTTTGGATAACTAGAGGAGGAAGACATGTGAAGACTCAGACTTCAAGGTTAGATTTTAGAAAGGCAGATTTTAAGAGACTCAGAAAGAGAATAGGAGGGATCCAATGGCTGGATGTCCTTAAGGACAAAAATGTCCAGGAAGGATGGGAAATTTTTAAAAATGAGATTCTCAAAGCACAATCGTTAACAATCCCGAAAAGTAGGAAGAATGGGAAGCATTTAAGGAAACCAGGATGGATGAACACAGAACTTAAACACATGCTAAAAAGAAAGAAAGAAATGTTTATTAAATGGAAAGAGGGAGGCATATCTAAAGAAGATTATAATGCAGTCTGCAGATCCTGCAGGGCACGTATCAGGTTAGCTAAAGCTGACAATGAATTAAGGCTTGCAAGAGATGTCAAAAGCAATAAAAAAGGATTTTGGGGGTATGTCAAAAGTAAAAGAAAAGTCAAAGAGGCTATAGGATTTTTACAGGATGAAAATGGAGAAATGGTAAGAGAGGATGTTGAGAAGGCCGAACTTTTTAATTCCTATTTTGCATCTGTTTTCTCTCAGAAAGAAAATGTAACATCAACTGATCTTCACTGTCCTTTTAAAGGAATAGAGTAATCCAAGTTATCTGTAAACAGAAAGATTGTGAGGGAATATTTAGCTAACATAAATGAGTTCAAGTCTCCAGGTCCAGATGAATTACACCCCAGAGTACTGAAGGAGATCGTAGAAGAAATTTTAGAACCACTCTCCATAATCTTTGAAAATTCTTGGAGAACAGGAGAAGTCCCAGAAGACTGGAGAAGAGCAAATGTTGTTCCTATCTTCAAAAAGGGGAAGAAGGTGGACCCAGGGAACTATAGGCCGGTGAGTCTGACTTCTATACCAGGAAAGATATTTGAACAAATTATTAAACAACATGTATGTAAGTACATGGATAAGAATGAAGTGATTAACCAGAGTCAGCATGGGTTTGTAACTAACAAGTCATGTCAGACTAACTTAATTTCCTTCTATGACAGAATCACTGACTGGGTGGATCAGGGAAATGCTGTAGATATAGTATATGTTGACTGCAGCAAAGCATTTGACAAAGTATCTCACACCATCCTTATTGAAAAAATGACCAAGTATGCAATGGACCAGGCAACTGTTAGGTGGATTCATAACTGGCTTAGTGATCGGACTCAAAGGGTGGTTGTAAATGGCTTCACATCCAGCTGGATGAATGTCTCAAGTGGGGTACCACAGGGCTCTGTCCTGGGACCTGTATTGTTCAACATCTTTATCAATGATTTAGATGAAGGAATTGAGGGTAAACTGATTAAATTTGCTGATGACACAAAGCTAGGAGGGATAGCTAATACTAGAGAAGAGAGAGAGAGGATTCAAAAAGACCTAAATAAACTGGAGCAGTGGGCAGCAACCAACAGAATGGTTTTTAACAGGGAAAAATGCAAAGTACTACATCTGGGCAATAAAAATGAAAAAAGCATATACAGAATGGGAGGAATAGAGCTAAGCAACAGTACATGTCAAAAAGACTTAGGTATACTAATAGATCATAGACTGAACATGAGTCAACAGTGTGATGCAGCAGCAAAAAAGGCAAATACAATTCTGGGATGTATTAACAGAAGCATACAGTCTAGATCACGTGAAGTCATTATCGGTCTTTACTCCTCTTTGGTCAGACCTCATCTGGAATACTGTGTACAGTTTTGGGCACCACATTTTAAAAAAGACATCGACAAACTGGAGCAAGTTCAGAGAAGAGTGACCAGAATGGTGACTGGTCTGCAAACCATGTCCTATGAGGAACGGTTGCAGGATTTGGGAATGTTTAGCTTGCAAAAAAGAAGACTGAGAGGAGACTTAATAGCTGTCTACAAATATGTCAAGGGCTGTCACATTGTAGAAGGATCATCTTTATTCTCATTTGCACAGGGAAAGACTAGAAGCAACGGGATGAAACTAAATGGGAGGAGACACAGATTAGATATTAGAAAAAACTTTTTGACAGTTAGGGTGATTAATGAGTGGAACAGGCTGCCACGAGAGGTGGTGAGTTCCCCTTCAATGGACGTCTTCACACAGAGGCTGGACAGACATCTGTCTGAGATGATCTAGTGAATCCTGCTTTGAGCAGGGGGTTGGACCAGATGACCCAGGAGGTCCCTTCCAACTCTACCATTCTATGATTCTATGATTCTATGATTCTATGGTCTCCGGATGGATCCTGGGCGGCCGCTGATTATATCGCTCAATGTAATAAGCAGAGCAGGCGCCGCTGAGCCCCGACACAGACGACCCCCGGCCATTACTGGAACTAACGCTTCATAATGGCGGCAGGAGCCCACATCAGAAGCCCACTGTGCTCCAGGACCCCCCAGCTCGTGCTCCGCCATCAGAGCTCGGCACTGCAATACGTGGACATCCCTGAGCAACAACTGGCTCTGCTCATTCTGAGATTCATGAATACAATGCTATAACCTCAGTAAAGACTGACACAATAGAAAGTGAGTGAAGAAAGCTGCTGTCCTCCAGTGTAAGGGATAATGCGGAGCTGATGGCTGCGCGGCGCTCGCTCACGTGTCATTTATTGTACAAAACGTTATTGTTTTCCAAGGACTGGCTCCGATATTCCGGGGCCTCGCGGTCCAGGGACGCACGAGCGGAGCGGGAGCAGCGGCTCTTATGTGGAGCCGGAGGAGCAAGGTCTCGCATAGGAGAAGGTTCCTATTCACCGAGATCTTCTTTGTGTTTTATATTATCCAAGAACGATTCAACAACCGTCAGCGGCAAGAACAGCGAGACTGACAGCCGAAGAGCGCGGCTGTGCGAGGAGAGGACCGATGACGTGAGAAGACACACTGAAGGGGCAAAGAAGCCCAGGCTATACCAGCTGTACATATACAACTATATACAGGAGATACTCAGGTTATACCAGCTGTACATATATAATTATATACAGGAGATACTCAGGTTATACCAGCTGTACATATATAATTATATACAGGAGATGCCCAGGTTATACCAGCGGTACATATATAATTATATACAGGAGACGCCCAGGTTATACCAGCTGTACATATATAATTATATACAGGAGATGCCCAGGTTATACCAGCTGTACATATACAATTATATACAGGAGATGCCCAGGTTATATCAGCTGTACATATACAACTATATACAGGAGATGCACAGGTTATACCAGCTGTACATATATAATTATATACAGGAGATGCCCAGGTTATACCAGCTGTACATATATAATTATATACAGGAGATGCCCAGGTTATACCAGATGTACATATATAATTATATACAGGAGATGCCCAGGTAATACCAGCTGTACATATATAATTATATACAGAAAATACCCAGGTTATAATTATATACAGGAGATGCCAAGGTTATACCAGCGGTACATATATAATTATATACAGGAGACGCCCAGGTTATACCAGCTGTACATATATAATTATATACAGGAGATGCCCAGGTTATACCAGCTGTACATATACAATTATATACAGGAGATGCCCAGGTTATATCAGCTGTACATATACAACTATATACAGGAGATGCACAGGTTATACCAGCTGTACATATATAATTATATACAGGAGATGCCCAGGTTATACCAGCTGTACATATATAATTATATACAGGAGATATCCAGGTTATACCAGATGTACATATATAATTATATACAGGAGACGCCCAGGTTATACCAGCTGTATATATATTATTATATACAGGAGATGCCCAGGTTATACCAGCTGTACATATATAATTATATACAGGAGATGCCCAGGTTATACCAGCTGTACATATATAATTACATACAGGAGATGCCCAGGTTATACCAGCTGTACATATATAACTATATACAGGAGATGCCCAGGTTATACCAGCTGTATATGACGCGCCCCTGGGCCTGTGTCGCGCTGCGTTGCGCACGCGGGAGCTTACCCGGAGCCGGATCTGTTGAGGGTTGTAGTCTCGTGGCGGTGATCCGGTCCGTGCCCAGGGAGTCAAACTGAGCGGCGATGTATCAGCGGTAGATGTTGGACGACTACGCCACCCGTTGAGTACAGCTAAGGAGCTGCTGCTGCAGGGCAGACCGCTGAGGCCGGTGGTAGGATTGTGCAGCGTGATAGTATAACCCCCAACGGGAGAAGTATGGCCTCAGGGCAGCCGACGTGGATGATGGGGGTAGCAGGAACCACTCGGAGACGGTACGGTGTAGTTCAGGGTCTTTACTGGTGACAAAGATAGACCCTCCCGGAGTACTGGCTAGCGATTGGGGCCTGGTCAGTCCTTGAGCAGATGGGATCTCCCCTGGCCAGGCGGAGTTGTAGGCCTCCCAAACTAACTGTACTCTTCTGGCTACCTTGCTAGAGGCGGGTATAAGTAGCCCACGTCCCTCAGTGTACCGTGTGGTGCTCACCCGTATGGCCGGTGACTCGGGGCCTTCTAGTAGCTTCCGCTCCACGACGGCGGTGCTGGTCCCATGCGTGTGACCGTGCCTTCGGGTTTCTTGGCCAGAGGACCTGGAATCCCCTGCCTGACGGATTCTGCTGCTGGGTAGGAGTTAGTCCCCACAGCCTCGGACTCCGGGTCCGGTAAGAAATCTTCTCAGTCAGGGCGAGCTCTGCAGCCGCCAGCCCCTGACTCCTTGTAACACTGCTCCCACAGAGCTCCTGATGTTCTGTTCCTATATTTGCTTCTTTTCTCTGTCTCTACTTCTTCTCTACTCCCTAACCCTGCCTCAGCCCTAGGTTTATATAGGGGAAGTTCTTCCCCTCCCAGGACTGGGCAGGAGGTGTGGCATGCATAGGATTCCTGACCAAGAGACCTCCCACCTGCTCTCAGACGTAATATCTCTATCACTGTGGCAACCAGACCCCTGGGGTGTCACATTCCCCCCTAGTGAAATTTAGTACTCCGGGACTAAATATATTTTAGAAAAACATAACAAGATATAACAATAACAATACAATAAAGAAACACATAAAGGTGGTCACGGCATGTCCGTAACCGGGTGCAGTCTTTGAAGAAAGCAAGGTGTCCATTTCACCAAAACAGGGAGACGTAACCAGGTAGGGGTCTGTCCTGCCCCGAGTCCTTAACAGTCTTTAGTCCGTCCTGGGTTACGCTCCAACTATGTACACAGGATTCCCGGTAAATCCACCAAAGACTCCTATAAACAACTAGAAACACATAATTATACACAAGCAACAAGAAAAACAGGTAACCACAAATAAAACAATTTATACACTTCAAATCCTCCAACGTGCGGGTAACTGGCCTCTAGTGGCCCTAGTGGACCTACGGAGCTGACTGTCTGGCCCTGAACTACAGGGTGTAGGAGCTGTCAAGGATAAATTGGGCAGCTGTCTATGGGCCCTTTGGCTCACTAGGGATATGGCAGGCTCACTGCAAGCAGAGGGTTGATCCTCCTGATCTGCTGGTGTGGGGTCTTCTGCCTCCTGGACCGGCTGTTCTTCCAGCTCTACCTGTTGCTCCGTAGGTGCTTGGGATGCTGGTTGGAGGAAGGTGAGTACGGGTACCACAACTGCACCATTGACTTGAGTCCAAGACCGAGGGAAGTCTCCGAGCACAGTACTAACCATATCTTCCCTTTCCTCTACGGGTCGATGGTCTTCTTGTTCCTCTTCAGGGTTCCGTAGCTGTTCAGGACACTTCTTCAGGTGATCCCGGGATACAATGGCTGTGGTCTCCCCTCCGTCTTTACTGATTGTACAGATCTTTGGGTTGTCGTGGCTTGAGGGCAGTACGGTGTACGGGTCCTTCTCCCACTGGTCGTCCAACTTGTGGAGCCGTCTTTTCCTCTTCAAGACCTGCTCTCCGGGCACCAGGGGAACAGCGGGAGCATACTGGTTGTAAGTTTTCTCTTGTCTCTCCCTAGCCTGACAGAGACTTCGCTCCACGCTCTCCTGTACTTTCCGGTACTGCTGCTGCCTCTCTGTGTCCCAGTCTGCTTCTGGTGAAGTGTCCTCGGGTGTCAGGACTCCCATTTCCAGGTCAACAGGTAACTTACCAGGTCTCGCCCTCATTAGGTAAGCCGGGGTACAGTTGGTGGAACCTACCGGGATGTGGTTGTATAGGTCCACCAGATCGGGCAGCTTCTCAGGCCACAGACTGCGTTCTTCCAGGGGCAACGTTTTCAGAAGATCCATTACCACCTGGTTCATTTTCTCACAAAGTCCATTAGTTTGCAGATGATAGGGTGTCGTCCTTATCTTCCGGCAGCCATACAGATTGCAGAATTCCTGGAAGACCTCCGCTTCAAAGGCAGGTCCCTGGTCCGTCAGCACTTGGTCCGGGTACCCGTGTGGACGGCAGAAGTGCTGCTGGAAGGCTCTAGCTGCTGTTTGAGCCGTTAAGTCCTTGACGGGGACGACAACCAAGAACCGGGAGTAATGATCCACGATGGTTAACGCGTAGACATAGCCACTTCTGCTTGGGGTCAGTTTTACATGATCCAAGGCTACCAGTTCCAACGGCTGCCGGGTGACGATGGACTGCAGGGGAGTCTTCTGGCTGGCACGGTCCTTCCTCCTCAGGTTGCACGGGCCACAGTCTCTGCACCACCTCTCGATGGTTCCCCTCATGCCTACCCAATGGAACCGCCCGCGCAGCAGGAACTCCAGCTTCTTCCATCCGAAATGCCCAGCTCCATCGTGGTATGCCTCCATCACCATGGCTGCGTCTCGTCGTGGCACCACTACTTGCCAGATTAGTTCATGCGTCCGGGAGTTAACCATCCTGCGGCACAACTTCCCCTTGTAAAGGAACAGTCTACTCTTTTCTGCCCACAGTTGCTTGGCTTCCTCCGGAGCGTCTGGGTCAAGGCGAGCCTCTGGCCGAGTCAGCATCTCCTTCACCAGCCGGACGGCAGGGTCACTGTCTTGCGTTTCCACCCAGTTGTAGTGAGGTAAGGGGTTAAGCGTAGCGCCTTGCTTACTCCTTACCCGATGGGAATACTGGATAGTCCCATGACGGTGAAACGCGGGGAGTTCGACTTCTTCCAGTCCCTCTGGATCTTCTCCTACGTCCGGTAGGTTTGGCATCCTGGACAGGGCGTCCGCGTTGGTATTGGAGTGTCCTGCCCGGTATTTGATGGTGAACTCGTAGTTGGACAGGCGGGCCATCCATCTCTGCTCTAGGGCACCGAGTCTTGCCGTGTCCAATTGTGTCAACGGGTTGTTATCCGTGTACACGACGAACCGGGAAGAAGCGAGGTAGTGCTTAAAGCGTTCGGTGACTGCCCACACCACTGCCAGGAACTCTAGCTTAAATGAGCTGTAATTCTCAGGGTTTCTTTCGGTGGGTCGCAGTTTTCGGCTGGCGTAAGCGATTACTCGCTCCTTCCCCTGCTGGATCTGGGACAACACGGCTCCTAGCCCGATGTTACTTGCGTCGGTGTAGAGGATAAAGGGCTGGCTGTAATCCGGGTACGCCAGGATTTCATCCCCCGTGAGGGCCATCTTCAGCTGGCGGAAGGACTCTTCTTCCAACTTCTCCCATCTGAAGGGCGGCTTCTGGTTCTTGGCCTTCCGGGACTGGCCTATTAGGAGGTCCTGCATAGGAGCTGCCTTTTTGGTGAAACCGGGGATGAACCTGCGGTAGTAGCCTACCAACCCGAGGAACTGCCGCACTTCCTTTACACTGGAGGGACTTGGCCATTCCTTAATTGCGGTGATCTTATCAGGGTCGGCAGCCACTCCGTCAGCGCTCACCACGTGTCCCAGGTACTGCACCTTTGGTTTCAGGAGGTGACACTTGGAGGGTTTCACCTTTAGGCCGTAGCTTGCCAGAGCTTCGAACACTTCCGCCAGGTGTTTCAGGTGGTCCTCATAAGTCTTAGAATATACGATGACATCGTCCAGGTACAACAGGACCGTCTCGAAGTTTCTGTGGCCCAGACAGCACTCCATTAATCGTTGGAAGGTTCCTGGTGCGTTGCAGAGTCCGAACGGCATACAGGTAAACTCGCTAAGTCCCATCGGGGTGGTGAATGCGGTCTTCTCCCGGTCCGCCTCTGCTACAGGAACCTGCCAGTACTCACTAGTGAGATCCAAGGTAGAGAAGAAGTTAGCAGATCTTAAAGCAGCCAAAGACTCCTCTATCCTTGGTAAGGGGTACGCATCCTTGTGTGTGATACGGTTGATTTTCCGGTAATCTACACACATCCTCATGGTGTTGTCTTTCTTTTTGACTAAGACTAGTGGAGCTGCCCAGGGGCTACAGCTATCCCTGATCACCCCAGCCTCCTTCATGTCTCTAAGCATCCCCTTGGCGTGTTGGTAGTGTGCAGGGGGTACGGGTCGATACCTCTCTTTTATGGGAGGATGGTCTCCCGTGGGGATGTGGTGTTCCACCCCCTTGACTCGCCCGAAGTCTAACGGGTGTTTACTAAACACTCTCTCGTACTCTTGAACCACCCGATAGACTCCCTGTTTCTGGTGTGAGGGAGTGGAGTCAGTACCCAAATGTAGTTGCTGACACCAGTCCTCCATTGTTTTCTTAGAGCCGTTACCTTCCTCCGGGTGAGATGGAGGCAAGGGTTCCACAGATTGTATAGCATTTTGGTTAATGGTATATAATTTGGCTAGCGTGGCATACCGGGGCAGGTACACTTCCCTCTTCCCGATATTGATTATGCGAACGGGCACCCTCCCATGGCGTACATTAACCACCCCCCGTGCTGTCAAGATGGTGGGCCTACTGTCTGAGTAAACTGGTTCTACCATTGCCTGGTAATCTCTACCTCTCAGACCAATAGCTGCCCGGCACCAAATCATCATTTCACTTTTTGGGGGCATGGCAATAGGGAAAGGGTCACACATTCTCACGCTACCAATCTCACCGCCGGAGAGTTCCACCTGTTGCCGTCGCATCAGTGCCCGGATCTCTTTCTGGAGCACTCGCTGCTCGCCGGAGCTGGCGTTCTTGGCAACCTGCTGTAAAAGGAAAATCACCTCTGCAAGACAATTTTCAATTACATTAGTTCCTAGAGTTATTTTTGGGTGACTCTCATGTTTGTCAATATCTACAATGATCAGTCCCTGTGCGGCCAGTTCGACTCTACCGATTTTAATGGTCACCTCTTTAAATCCAATCTGTGGCACGGGCTGACCATTGCTGGCGATGATACTCAAGTCGTCGTCAGGGTAGCGGGTAATATCCGAGTCATTCCAGTACTGCTTAAAGAGCACATACGGGATGGTGGTGACCTGTGACCCGGTGTCCAGTAGGGCACTCATAGGAATGCCATCCAGTACCACGGGTAAGACTGGACGTCCTCCCACATATTTGTCGCGCAAGTTCGATGGGCCTGGTGATCTTTTTCCTGGGGGTTGGCCCTCTACCCCAGGTTGTGCCAGTTTAAAGGACAGTACCTTGCCATATGTCCGGGTTGATTGCAGCGGCGGCAGATGGGTCGTCCGTCCTCGTTGTATCGGTCGCTGGGTCTCCCTCTGGCCGGTGGGGTCCTCCTTGGTCGACGCCACGGGATGTCCTCCGGTCCGGATGCCAGCTGGATCTTCCCTGGAGTGGAAACCTGTAAAGACTGCACAGTTCGGGTTAGCGCAGCAACGCTTTTAGCTAGCTCTTGGACCTGATGGTGCAGGTCTGGAGCCGGGTCATTGTTCAAAGCCTGCGCATCAGCTCCCACAGGCCCTGCCGACAAGGGTGCCGCCTCCTGGTGGTAAGTGGTAGTGGGGCGTCTGTGGGTCACAACGCCACCTGGTGCCGGTTCTCGGAGCACCTGGATGGCTCTGTCCTTGAACTGTGCAAATCCCAGATGAGGGTCCTGTAAGGCCATTGCCCGCAACTGGGTTCGGTGGGCATTGCAATATAAACCCTCTATAAATTGTTCAGTCAACAGCCTGTCCTCGTCTCCCACGCCGTCAGGGTCGGTCTGCTTAATGGCCCTCAGGGCCTCTTGTAGGTTTAGTGCATAGTCCCTTATACTCTCGTATGCTCGCTGCTTGCACCCGTAGAATCTAAGCTTGATCTCGGCTGAGGTGCGGGTATCAAAGGTGTCCCTCAGCCGGGTTAGTATCCCTGCGACAGTCCTCCCCCCAGGTGGCCAGGACTTTACCTCCCTTCGGGCTGCCCCAGTTAATTGGGCCACCAGGATGCTCACTTTTTGCTCTTCTGTGAGGGGGTACACCTGGAAGAGGCTATCCAGCTTTTCTCTAAAGTCATGCAGGGTATGTGACTCCCCTGAGTACTGGGGTAGCCAGGCCGCTCCCGGGATATAGGGCATGGTGAAAGGCATGACTGCAGCAGCGGTGGCGCTGGCGGGGGTTGAGGCAGTGAAGCTCTCCTCCGTATCCGACATCCTCCTCCCCCCTAGTGGACCGTGGCCTACCTTGCGATGATCCTCTTCCGTAGGCCGCGGCTCCGCAGTAGATCGTCAGGGTTGAGGACCTTCCGTCGCGCTCCTGTGACGTCGGCGTCTGCTGGGCTCCTTCCAGGACCTTACGCGACGTCCGGACGTGAGGCGGGGCTTCAGTTCTCGCGCGCTTTCGGAGTCCACGCCCCTCTTCTTCCCGCGCGACGTCTTCAAGATGGCGTCCAACGGCGGGAAAACTCCACGGAAGGCGGGAAGAAGGCTGAAAATGGCGCCGGATGGCGGGAATCTTCACCGATGGCGGGAAGAAGGCTGAAGATGGCGCCGGATGGCGGGAATCTTCACCACAGGTAAGTTTGAACAGTCTTTTTCAGGCACGCAGTACCCGGTGGTTGCGGGCACGAAATCCTGCCGACTACGCCAAAAGTTGACGCGCCCCTGGGCCTGTGTCGCGCTGCGTTGCGCACGCGGGAGCTTACCTGGAGCCGGATCTGTTGAGGGTTGTAGTTTCGTGGCGGTGACCCGGTCCGTGCCCAGGGAGTCAAACTGAGCGGCGATGTATCAGCGGTAGATGTTGGACGATTACGCCACCCGTTGAGTACAGCTAAGGAGCTGCTGCTGCAGGACAGACCGCTGAGGCCGGTGGTAGGATTGTGCAGCGTGATAGTATAACCCCCAACGGGAGGGGTATGGCCTCAGGGCAGCCGACGTGGATGATGGGGGTAGCAGGAACCACTCGGAGACGGTACGGTGTAGTTCAGGGTCTTTACTGGTGACAAAGATAGACCCTCCCGGAGTACTGGCTAGCGATTGGGGCCTGGTCAGTCCTTGAGCAGATGGGATCTCCCCTGGCCAGGCGGAGTTGTAGGCCTCCCAAACTAACTGTACTCTTCTGGCTACCTTGCTAGAGGCGGGTATAAGTAGCCCACGTCCCTCAGTGTACCGTGTGGTGCTCACCCGTATGGCCGGTGACTCGGGGCCTTCTAGTAGCTTCCGCTCCACGACGGCGGTGCTGGTCCCATGCGTGTGACCGTGCCTTCGGGTTTCTTGGCCAGAGGACCTGGAATCCCCTGCCTGACGGATTCTGCTGCTGGGTAGGAGTTAGTCCCCACAGCCTCGGACTCCGGGTCCGGTAAGAAATCTTCTCAGTCAGGGCGAGCTCTGCAGCTGCCAGCCCCTGACTCCTTGTAACACTGCTCCCACAGAGCTCCTGATGTTCTGTTCCTATATCTGCTTCTTTTCTCTGTCTCTACTTCTTCTCTACTCACTAACCCTGCCTCAGCCCTAGGTTTATATAGGGGAAGTTCTTCCCCTCCCAGGACTGGGCAGGAGGTGTGGCATGCATAGGATTCCTGACCAAGAGACCTCCCACCTGCTCTCAGAGTAATATCTCTATCACTGTGGCAACCAGACCCCTGGGGTGTCACATATATATATAATTATATACAGGAGACGCCCAGGTTATACCAGCTGTACATATATAATTATATACAGGAAATGCCCAGGTTATACCAGCTGTATATATATAATTATATACAGGAGAGGCCCAGGTTATACCAGCTGTACATATATAATTATATAAACCAGACAATGTGAACTGAGGTCTAAGATGGCAGACATACAAGAAACAGAGGCATGTTCACACTAGCAAAAAAGAAGCAAGACAAAAATATATCTCATACCCTACCATAATTATATATAAATGTAAAGCAAAATTGCATAATAAATATAGGGTACTTAGTGAACTATTTTTGATCAAAAAAAGTATACAAGCCGTCCCACCAGCGGCAATATATAATTATATACAGGAGACGCCCAGGTTATACCAGCTGTACATATATAATTATATACAGGAGATGCCCAGGTTATACCAGCTGTACATATATAATTATATACAGGAGATACCCAGGTTATACCAGCTGTACATATATAATTATATACAGGAGATACCCAGGTTACACCAGCTGTACATATATAATTATATACAGGAGTCGCCCAGGTTATACCAGCTGTACATATATAATTATATACAGGAGACACCCAGGTTATACCAGCTGTACATATATAATTATATACAGGAGAAGCCCAGGTTATACCAGCTGTACATATATAATTATATACAGGAGATGCCCAGGTTATACCAGCTGTACATATATAATTATATACAGGAGAAGCCCAGGTTATACCAGCTGTACATATATAATTATATACAGGAGATGCCCAGGTTATACCAGCTGTACATATATAATTATAAACAGGAGATGCCCAGGTTATACCAGCTGTACATATATAATTATATACAGGAGATACCCAGGTTATACCAGCTGTACATATATAATTATATACAGGAGATGCCCAGGTTACACCAGCTGTACATATATAATTATATACAGGAGTCGCCCAGGTTATACCAGCTGTACATATATAATTATATACAGGAGACACCCAGGTTATACCAGCTGTACATATATAATTATATACAGGAGAAGCCCAGGTTATACCAGCTGTACATATATAATTATATACAGGAGATGCCCAGGTTATACCAGCTGTACATATATAATTATATACAGGAGATGCCCAGGTTATACCAGCTGTATATATATAATTATATACAGGAGGTGCCCAGGTTATACCAGCTGTACATATATAATCATATACAGGAGATGCCCAGATTATACCAGCTGTACATATATAATTATATACAGGAGATGCCCAGGTTATACCAGCTGTACATATATAATTATATACAGAAGATACTCAGGTTATACCAGCTGTACATATATAATTATATACAGGAGATGCCCAGGTTATACCAGCTGTACATGTATAATTATATAAAGGAGATGCCCAGGTTATACCAGCTGTACATATATAATTATATACAGGAGATGCCCAGGTTATACCAGCTGTACATATATAATTATATAGAGGAGATGCTCAGGTTATACCAGCTGTACATGTATAATTATATAGAGGAGATGCCCAAGTTATACCAGCTGTACATATATAATTATATACAGGAGATGCCCAGGTTATACCAGCTGTACATGTATAATTATATAGAGGAGATGCCCAGGTTATACCAGCTGTACATGTATAATTATATAGAGGAGATTCCCAGGTTATACCAGCTGTACATATATAATTATATACAGGAGATGCCGAGGTTATACCAGCTGTACATATATAATTATATAGAGGAGATGCTCAGGTTATACCAGCTGTACATGTATAATTATATAGAGGAGATGCCCAGGTTATACCAGCTGTACATATATAATTATATACAGGAGATGCCCAGGTTATACCAGCTGTACATGTATAATTATATAGAGGAGATGCCCAGGTTATAACAGCTGTACATATATAATTATATACAGGAGATGCCCAGGTTATACCAGCTGTACATGTATAATTATATAGAGGAGATGCCCAGGTTATACCAGCTGTACATATATAATTATATACAGGAGATGCCCAGGTTATACCAGCTGTACATATATAATTATATAGAGGAGATGCTCAGGTTATACCAGCTGTACATGTATAATCATATAGAGGAGATGCCCAGGTTATACCAGCTGTACATATATAATTATATACAGGAGATGCCCAGGTTATACCAGCTGTACATATATAATTATATACAGGAGGTGCCCAGGTTATACCAGCTGTACATATATAATTATATACAGGAGATGCCCAGGTTATACCAGCTGTATATATATAATTATATACAGGAGGTGCCCAGGTTATACCAGCTGTACATATATAATTATATACAGGAGATGCCCAGATTATACCAGCTGTACATATATAATTATATACAGAAGATACCCAGGTTATACCAACCGTACATATATAATTATATACAGGAGATGCCCAGGTTATACCAGCTGTACATATATAATTATATACAGGAGATGCCCAGGTTATACCAGCTGTACATATATAATTATATACAGGAGATGCCCAGGTTATACCAGCTGTACATATATAATTATATACAGAAGATACTCAGGTTATACCAGCTGTACATATATAATTATATACAGAAGATACTCAGGTTATACCAGCTGTACATATATAATTATATACTGAAGATGTCCAGGTTATACCAGCTGTACATATATAATTATATACAGGAGATGCCCAGGTTATACCAGCTGTACATATATAATTATATACAGGAGATGCCCAGGTTATATCAGCTGCACATATATAATTATATACAGGAGATGCCCAGGTAATACCAGCTGTACATATATAATTATATACAGGAGATGCCCAGGTTATACCAGCTGTACATATATAATTATATACAGGAGATACTTAGGTTATACCAGCTGTACATATATAATTATATACAGGAGATACTTAGGTTATACCAGCTGTACATATATAATTATATACAGGAGATACTTAGGTTATACCAGCTGTACATATATAATTATATACAGGAGATGCCCAGGTGATACCAGCTGTACATATATAATTATATACAGGAGATGCCCAGTTTATACCAGCTGTACATATATAATTATATACAGGAGATGCCCAGGTTATACCAGCTGTGCATATATAATTATATACAGGAGATGCCCAGGTTATACCAGCTGTACATATATAATTATATACAGGAGATACCCAGGTTATACCAGCTGTACATATGTGTTATATACAGGAGATGCCCAGGTTATACCAGCTGTACATATATAATTATATACAGGAGATGCCCAGGTTATACCAGCTGTACATATATAATTATATGCAAGAGATACCCAGGTTATACCAGCTGTACATATATAATTATATACAGGAGATGCCCAGGTTATACCAGCTGTACATATATAATTATATAGAGGAGATGCCCAGGTTATACCACCTGTACATGTATAATTATATAGAGGAGATGCCCAGGTTATACCAGCTGTACATATATAATTATATACAGGAGATGCCCAGGTTATACCAGCTGTACATATATAATTATATACAGGAGATGCCCAGGTTATACCAGCTGTACATGTATAATTATATAGAGGAGATGCCCAGGTTATAACAGCTGTACATATATAATTATATACAGAAGATACTCAGGTTATACCAGCTGTACATATATAATTATATACAGGAGATGCCCAGGTTATACCAGCTGTACATGTATAATTATATGGAGGAGATGCCCAGGTTATACCAGCTGTACATATATAATTATATACAGGAGATGCCCAGGTTATACCAGCTGTACATATATAATTATATAGAGGAGATGCTCAGGTTATACCAGCTGTACATGTATAATTATATAGAGGAGATGCCCAGGTTATACCAGCTGTACATATATAATTATATACAGGAGATGCCCAGGTTATACCAGCTGTACATATATAATTATATACAGGAGATGCCCAGGTTATACCAGCTGTATATATATAATTATATACAGGAGGTGCCCAGGTTATACCAGCTGTACATATATAATTATATACAGGAGATGCCCAGATTATACCAGCTGTACATATATAATTATATACAGAAGATACCCAGGTTATACCAACCGTACATATATAATTATATACAGGAGATGCCCAGGTTATACCAGCTGTACATATATAATTATATACAGGAGATGCCCAGGTTATACCAGCTGTACATATATAATTATATACAGGAGATGCCCTGGTTATACCAGCTGTACATATATAATTATATACAGAAGATACTCAGGTTATACCAGCTGTACATATATAATTATATACTGAAGATGTCCAGGTTATACCAGCTGTACATATATAATTATATACAGGAGATGCCCAGGTTATACCAGCTGTACATATATAATTATATACAGGAGATGCCCAGGTTATATTAGCTGCACATATATAATTATATACAGGAGATGCCCAGGTAATACCAGCTGTACATATATAATTATATACAGGAGATGCTCAGGTTATACCAGCTGTACATATATAATTATATACAGGAGATACTTAGGTTATACCAGCTGTACATATATAATTATATACAGGAGATACTTAGGTTATACCAGCTGTACATATATAATTATATACAGGAGATACTTAGGTTATACCAGCTGTACATATATAATTATATACAGGAGATGCCCAGGTGATACCAGCTGTACATATATAATTATATACAGGAGATGCCCAGGTTATACCAGCTGTACATATATAATTATATACAGGAGATGCCCAGGTTATACCAGCTGTGCATATATAATTATATACAGGAGATGCCCAGGTTATACCAGCTGTACATATATAATTATATACAGGAGATACCCAGGTTATACCAGCTGTACATATGTGTTATATACAGGAGATGCCCAGGTTATACCAGCTGTACATATATAATTATATACAGAAGATACTCAGGTTATATCAGCTGTACATATATAATTATATACAGGAGATGCCCAGGTTATACCAGCTGTACATATATAATTATATGCAAGAGATACCCAGGTTATACCAGCTGTACATATATAATTATATACAGGAGATGCCCAGGTTATACCAGCTGTACATATATAATTATATAGAGGAGATGCCGAGGTTATACCAGCTGTACATATATAATTATATACAGGAGATACCCAGGTTATACCAGCTGTACATATATAATTATATACAGGAGATGCCCAGGTTATACCAGCTGTACATGTATAATTATATAGAGGAGATGCCCAGGTTATACCAGCTGTACATATATAATTATATAGAGGAGATGCCCAGGTTATACCAGCTGTACATATATAATTATATAGAGGAGATGCCCAGGTTATACCAGCTGTACATGTATAATTATATAGAGGAGTTGCCCAGGTTATACCAGCTGTACATATATAATTATATACAGGAGATGCCCAGGTTATACCAGCTGTACATATATAATTATATACAGGAGATGCCCAGGTTATACCAGCTGTACATGTATAATTATATAGAGGAGATGCCCAGGTTATACCAGCTGTACATATATAATTATATACAGAAGATACTCAGGTTATACCAGCTGTACATATATAATTATATACAGGAGATGCCCAGGTTATACCAGCTGTACATGTATAATTATATAGAGGAGATGCCCAGGTTATACCAGCTGTACATATATAATTATATACAGGAGATGCCCAGGTTATACCAGCTGTACATATATAATTATATAGAGGAGATGCCCAGGTTATACCAGCTGTACATATATAATTACATACAGGAGATGCCCAGGTTATACCAGCTGTACATATATAACTATATATAGGAGATGCCCAGGTTATACCAGCTGTATATATATAATTATATACAGGAGACGCCCAGGTTATACCAGCTGTACATATATAATTATATACAGGAGATGCCCAGGTTATACCAGCTGTATATATATAATTATATACAGGAGAGGCCCAGGTTATACCAGCTGTACATATATAATTATATACAGGAGACGCCCAGGTTATACCAGCTGTACATATATAATTATATACAGGAGATGCCCAGGTTATACCAGCTGTACATATATAATTATATACAGGAGATGCCCAGGTTATACCAGCTGTACATATATAATTATATACAGGAGGCGCCCAGGTTATACCAGCTGTACATATATAATTATATACAGGAGATGCCCAGGTTATACCAGCTGTATATATATAATTATATACAGGAGGTGCCCAGGTTATACCAGCTGTACATATATAATTATATACAGGAGATGCCCAGATTATACCAGCTGTACATATATAATTATATACAGAAGATACCCAGGTTATACCAACCGTACATATATAATTATATACAAGAGATGCCCAGGTTATACCAGCTGTACATATATAATTATATACAGGAGATGCCCAGGTTATACCAGCTGTACATATATAATTATATACAGGAGATGCCCAGGTTATACCAGCTGTACATATATAATTATATACAGAAGATACTCAGGTTATACCAGCTGTACATATATAATTATATACAGAAGATACTCAGGTTATACCAGCTGTACATATATAATTATATACTGAAGATGTCCAGGTTATACAAGCTGTACATATATAATTATATACAGGAGATGCCCAGGTTATACCAGCTGTACATATATAATTATATACAGGAGATGCCCAGGTTATATCAGCTGCACATATATAATTATATACAGGAGATGCCCAGGTAATACCAGCTGTACATATATAATTATATACAGGAGATGCCCAGGTTATACCAGCTGTACATATATAATTATATACAGGAGATACTTAGGTTATACCAGCTGTACATATATAATTATATACAGGAGATACTTAGGTTATACCAGCTGTACATATATAATTATATACAGGAGATACTTAGGTTATACCAGCTGTACATATATAATTATATACAGGAGATGCCCAGGTGATACCAGCTGTACATATATAATTATATACAGGAGATGCCCAGGTTATACCAGCTGTACATATATAATTATATACAGGAGATGCCCAGGTTATACCAGCTGTGCATATATAATTATATACAGGAGATGCCCAGGTTATACCAGCTGTACATATATAATTATATACAGGAGATACCCAGGTTATACCAGCTGTACATATGTGTTATATACAGGAGATGCCCAGGTTATACCAGCTGTACATATATAATTATATACAGGAGATGCCCAGGTTATACCAGCTGTACATATATAATTATATGCAAGAGATACCCAGGTTATACCACCTGTACATATATAATTATATACAGGAGATGCCCAGGTTATACCAGCTGTACATATATAATTATATAGAGGAGATGCCCAGGTTATACCACCTGTACATGTATAATTATATAGAGGAGATGCCCAGGTTATACCAGCTGTACATATATAATTATATACAGGAGATGCCCAGGTTATACCAGCTGTACATATATAATTATATACAGGAGATGCCCAGGTTATACCAGCTGTACATGTATAATTATATAGAGGAGATGCCCAGGTTATAACAGCTGTACATATATAATTATATACAGAAGATACTCAGGTTATACCAGCTGTACATATATAATTATATACAGGAGATGCCCAGGTTATACCAGCTGTACATGTATAATTATATGGAGGAGATGCCCAGGTTATACCAGCTGTACATATATAATTATATACAGGAGATGCCCAGGTTATACCAGCTGTACATATATAATTATATAGAGGAGATGCTCAGGTTATACCAGCTGTACATGTATAATTATATAGAGGAGATGCCCAGGTTATACCAGATGTACATATATAATTATATACAGGAGATGCCCAGGTTATACCAGCTGTACATATATAATTATATACAGGAGGTGCCCAGGTTATACCAGCTGTACATATATAATTATATACAGGAGATGCCCAGGTTATACCAGCTGTATATATATAATTATATACAGGAGGTGCCCAGGTTATACCAGCTGTACATATATAATTATATACAGGAGATGCCCAGATTATACCAGCTGTACATATATAATTATATACAGAAGATACCCAGGTTATACCAACCGTACATATATAATTATATACAGGAGATGCCCAGGTTATACCAGCTGTACATATATAATTATATACAGGAGATGCCCAGGTTATACCAGCTGTACATATATAATTATATACAGGAGATGCCCTGGTTATACCAGCTGTACATATATAATTATATACAGAAGATACTCAGGTTATACCAGCTGTACATATATAATTATATACTGAAGATGTCCAGGTTATACCAGCTGTACATATATAATTATATACAGGAGATGCCCAGGTTATACCAGCTGTACATATATAATTATATACAGGAGATGCCCAGGTTATATTAGCTGCACATATATAATTATATACAGGAGATGCCCAGGTAATACCAGCTGTACATATATAATTATATACAGGAGATGCTCAGGTTATACCAGCTGTACATATATAATTATATACAGGAGATACTTAGGTTATACCAGCTGTACATATATAATTATATACAGGAGATACTTAGGTTATACCAGCTGTACATATATAATTATATACAGGAGATGCCCAGGTAATACCAGCTGTACATATATAATTATATACAGGAGATGCTCAGGTTATACCAGCTGTACATATATAATTATATACAGGAGATACTTAGGTTATACCAGCTGTACATATATAATTATATACAGAAGATACTCAGGTTATACCAGCTGTACATATATAATTATATACAGGAGATGCCCAGGTTATACCAGCTGTACATGTATAATTATATGGAGGAGATGCCCAGGTTATACCAGCTGTACATATATAATTATATACAGGAGATGCCCAGGTTATACCAGCTGTACATATATAATTATATAGAGGAGATGCTCAGGTTATACCAGCTGTACATGTATAATTATATAGAGGAGATGCCCAGGTTATACCAGCTGTACATATATAATTATATACAGGAGATGCCCAGGTTATACCAGCTGTACATATATAATTATATACAGGAGATGCCCAGGTTATACCAGCTGTATATATATAATTATATACAGGAGGTGCCCAGGTTATACCAGCTGTACATATATAATTATATACAGGAGATGCCCAGATTATACCAGCTGTACATATATAATTATATACAGAAGATACCCAGGTTATACCAACCGTACATATATAATTATATACAGGAGATGCCCAGGTTATACCAGCTGTACATATATAATTATATACAGGAGATGCCCAGGTTATACCAGCTGTACATATATAATTATATACAGGAGATGCCCTGGTTATACCAGCTGTACATATATAATTATATACAGAAGATACTCAGGTTATACCAGCTGTACATATATAATTATATACTGAAGATGTCCAGGTTATACCAGCTGTACATATATAATTATATACAGGAGATGCCCAGGTTATACCAGCTGTACATATATAATTATATACAGGAGATGCCCAGGTTATATTAGCTGCACATATATAATTATATACAGGAGATGCCCAGGTAATACCAGCTGTACATATATAATTATATACAGGAGATGCTCAGGTTATACCAGCTGTACATATATAATTATATACAGGAGATACTTAGGTTATACCAGCTGTACATATATAATTATATACAGGAGATACTTAGGTTATACCAGCTGTACATATATAATTATATACAGGAGATACTTAGGTTATACCAGCTGTACATATATAATTATATACAGGAGATGCCCAGGTGATACCAGCTGTACATATATAATTATATACAGGAGATGCCCAGGTTATACCAGCTGTACATATATAATTATATACAGGAGATGCCCAGGTTATACCAGCTGTGCATATATAATTATATACAGGAGATGCCCAGGTTATACCAGCTGTACATATATAATTATATACAGGAGATACCCAGGTTATACCAGCTGTACATATGTGTTATATACAGGAGATGCCCAGGTTATACCAGCTGTACATATATAATTATATACAGAAGATACTCAGGTTATATCAGCTGTACATATATAATTATATACAGGAGATGCCCAGGTTATACCAGCTGTACATATATAATTATATGCAAGAGATACCCAGGTTATACCAGCTGTACATATATAATTATATACAGGAGATGCCCAGGTTATACCAGCTGTACATATATAATTATATAGAGGAGATGCCGAGGTTATACCAGCTGTACATATATAATTATATACAGGAGATACCCAGGTTATACCAGCTGTACATATATAATTATATACAGGAGATGCCCAGGTTATACCAGCTGTACATGTATAATTATATAGAGGAGATGCCCAGGTTATACCAGCTGTACATATATAATTATATAGAGGAGATGCCCAGGTTATACCAGCTGTACATATATAATTATATAGAGGAGATGCCCAGGTTATACCAGCTGTACATGTATAATTATATAGAGGAGTTGCCCAGGTTATACCAGCTGTACATATATAATTATATACAGGAGATGCCCAGGTTATACCAGCTGTACATATATAATTATATACAGGAGATGCCCAGGTTATACCAGCTGTACATGTATAATTATATAGAGGAGATGCCCAGGTTATACCAGCTGTACATATATAATTATATACAGAAGATACTCAGGTTATACCAGCTGTACATATATAATTATATACAGGAGATGCCCAGGTTATACCAGCTGTACATGTATAATTATATAGAGGAGATGCCCAGGTTATACCAGCTGTACATATATAATTATATACAGGAGATGCCCAGGTTATACCAGCTGTACATATATAATTATATAGAGGAGATGCCCAGGTTATACCAGCTGTACATATATAATTACATACAGGAGATGCCCAGGTTATACCAGCTGTACATATATAACTATATATAGGAGATGCCCAGGTTATACCAGCTGTATATATATAATTATATACAGGAGACGCCCAGGTTATACCAGCTGTACATATATAATTATATACAGGAGATGCCCAGGTTATACCAGCTGTATATATATAATTATATACAGGAGAGGCCCAGGTTATACCAGCTGTACATATATAATTATATACAGGAGACGCCCAGGTTATACCAGCTGTACATATATAATTATATACAGGAGATGCCCAGGTTATACCAGCTGTACATATATAATTATATACAGGAGATGCCCAGGTTATACCAGCTGTACATATATAATTATATACAGGAGGCGCCCAGGTTATACCAGCTGTACATATATAATTATATACAGGAGATGCCCAGGTTATACCAGCTGTATATATATAATTATATACAGGAGGTGCCCAGGTTATACCAGCTGTACATATATAATTATATACAGGAGATGCCCAGATTATACCAGCTGTACATATATAATTATATACAGAAGATACCCAGGTTATACCAACCGTACATATATAATTATATACAAGAGATGCCCAGGTTATACCAGCTGTACATATATAATTATATACAGGAGATGCCCAGGTTATACCAGCTGTACATATATAATTATATACAGGAGATGCCCAGGTTATACCAGCTGTACATATATAATTATATACAGAAGATACTCAGGTTATACCAGCTGTACATATATAATTATATACAGAAGATACTCAGGTTATACCAGCTGTACATATATAATTATATACTGAAGATGTCCAGGTTATACAAGCTGTACATATATAATTATATACAGGAGATGCCCAGGTTATACCAGCTGTACATATATAATTATATACAGGAGATGCCCAGGTTATATCAGCTGCACATATATAATTATATACAGGAGATGCCCAGGTAATACCAGCTGTACATATATAATTATATACAGGAGATGCCCAGGTTATACCAGCTGTACATATATAATTATATACAGGAGATACTTAGGTTATACCAGCTGTACATATATAATTATATACAGGAGATACTTAGGTTATACCAGCTGTACATATATAATTATATACAGGAGATACTTAGGTTATACCAGCTGTACATATATAATTATATACAGGAGATGCCCAGGTGATACCAGCTGTACATATATAATTATATACAGGAGATGCCCAGGTTATACCAGCTGTACATATATAATTATATACAGGAGATGCCCAGGTTATACCAGCTGTGCATATATAATTATATACAGGAGATGCCCAGGTTATACCAGCTGTACATATATAATTATATACAGGAGATACCCAGGTTATACCAGCTGTACATATGTGTTATATACAGGAGATGCCCAGGTTATACCAGCTGTACATATATAATTATATACAGGAGATGCCCAGGTTATACCAGCTGTACATATATAATTATATGCAAGAGATACCCAGGTTATACCACCTGTACATATATAATTATATACAGGAGATGCCCAGGTTATACCAGCTGTACATATATAATTATATAGAGGAGATGCCCAGGTTATACCACCTGTACATGTATAATTATATAGAGGAGATGCCCAGGTTATACCAGCTGTACATATATAATTATATACAGGAGATGCCCAGGTTATACCAGCTGTACATATATAATTATATACAGGAGATGCCCAGGTTATACCAGCTGTACATGTATAATTATATAGAGGAGATGCCCAGGTTATAACAGCTGTACATATATAATTATATACAGAAGATACTCAGGTTATACCAGCTGTACATATATAATTATATACAGGAGATGCCCAGGTTATACCAGCTGTACATGTATAATTATATGGAGGAGATGCCCAGGTTATACCAGCTGTACATATATAATTATATACAGGAGATGCCCAGGTTATACCAGCTGTACATATATAATTATATAGAGGAGATGCTCAGGTTATACCAGCTGTACATGTATAATTATATAGAGGAGATGCCCAGGTTATACCAGATGTACATATATAATTATATACAGGAGATGCCCAGGTTATACCAGCTGTACATATATAATTATATACAGGAGGTGCCCAGGTTATACCAGCTGTACATATATAATTATATACAGGAGATGCCCAGGTTATACCAGCTGTATATATATAATTATATACAGGAGGTGCCCAGGTTATACCAGCTGTACATATATAATTATATACAGGAGATGCCCAGATTATACCAGCTGTACATATATAATTATATACAGAAGATACCCAGGTTATACCAACCGTACATATATAATTATATACAGGAGATGCCCAGGTTATACCAGCTGTACATATATAATTATATACAGGAGATGCCCAGGTTATACCAGCTGTACATATATAATTATATACAGGAGATGCCCTGGTTATACCAGCTGTACATATATAATTATATACAGAAGATACTCAGGTTATACCAGCTGTACATATATAATTATATACTGAAGATGTCCAGGTTATACCAGCTGTACATATATAATTATATACAGGAGATGCCCAGGTTATACCAGCTGTACATATATAATTATATACAGGAGATGCCCAGGTTATATTAGCTGCACATATATAATTATATACAGGAGATGCCCAGGTAATACCAGCTGTACATATATAATTATATACAGGAGATGCTCAGGTTATACCAGCTGTACATATATAATTATATACAGGAGATACTTAGGTTATACCAGCTGTACATATATAATTATATACAGGAGATACTTAGGTTATACCAGCTGTACATATATAATTATATACAGGAGATGCCCAGGTAATACCAGCTGTACATATATAATTATATACAGGAGATGCTCAGGTTATACCAGCTGTACATATATAATTATATACAGGAGATACTTAGGTTATACCAGCTGTACATATATAATTATATACAGGAGATACTTAGGTTATACCAGCTGTACATATATAATTATATACAGGAGATGCCCAGGTGATACCAGCTGTACATATATAATTATATACAGGAGATGCCCAGGTTATACCAGCTGTACATATATAATTATATACAGGAGATGCCCAGGTTATACCAGCTGTGCATATATAATTATATACAGGAGATGCCCAGGTTATACCAGCTGTACATATATAATTATATACAGGAGATACCCAGGTTATACCAGCTGTACATATGTGTTATATACAGGAGATGCCCAGGTTATACCAGCTGTACATATATAATTATATACAGAAGATACTCAGGTTATATCAGCTGTACATATATAATTATATACAGGAGATGCCCAGGTTATACCAGCTGTACATATATAATTATATGCAAGAGATACCCAGGTTATACCAGCTGTACATATATAATTATATACAGGAGATGCCCAGGTTATACCAGCTGTACATATATAATTATATAGAGGAGATGCCCAGGTTATACCAGCTGTACATATATAATTATATACAGGAGATACCCAGGTTATACCAGCTGTACATATATAATTATATACAGGAGATGCCCAGGTTATACCAGCTGTACATGTATAATTATATAGAGGAGATGCCCAGGTTATACCAGCTGTACATATATAATTATATAGAGGAGATGCCCAGGTTATACCAGCTGTACATATATAATTATATAGAGGAGATGCCCAGGTTATACCAGCTGTACATGTATAATTATATAGAGGAGTTGCCCAGGTTATACCAGCTGTACATATATAATTATATACAGGAGATGCCCAGGTTATACCAGCTGTACATATATAATTATATACAGGAGATGCCCAGGTTATACCAGCTGTACATGTATAATTATATAGAGGAGATGCCCAGGTTATACCAGCTGTACATATATAATTATATACAGAAGATACTCAGGTTATACCAGCTGTACATATATAATTATATAGAGGAGATGCCCAGGTTATACCAGCTGTACATGTATAATTATATAGAGGAGATGCCCAGGTTATACCAGATGTACATATATAATTATATACAGGAGATGCCCAGGTTATACCAGCTGTACATATATAATTATATAGAGGAGATGCCCAGGTTATACCAGCTGTACATATATAATTACATACAGGAGATGCCCAGGTTATACCAGCTGTACATATATAACTATATATAGGAGATGCCCAGGTTATACCAGCTGTATATATATAATTATATACAGGAGACACCCAGGTTATACCAGCTGTACATATATAATTATATACAGGAGATGCCCAGGTTATACCAGCTGTATATATAAAATTATATACAGGAGAGGCCCAGGTTATACCAGCTGTACATATATAATTATATACAGGAGACGCCCAGGTTATACCAGCTGTACATATATAATTATATACAGGAGATGCCCAGGTTATACCAGCTGTACATATATAATTATATACAGGAGATGCCCAGGTTATACCAGCTGTACATATATAATTATATACAGGAGGTGCCCAGGTTATACCAGCTGTACATATATAATTATATACAGGAGATGCCCAGGTTATACCAGCTGTATATATATAATTATATACAGGAGATGCCCAGGTTATACCAGCTGTATATATATAATTATATACAGGAGGTGCCCAGGTTATACCAGCTGTACATATATAATTATATACAGGAGATGCCCAGATTATACCAGCTGTACATATATAATTATATACAGAAGATACCCAGGTTATACCAACCGTACATATATAATTATATACAGGAGATGCCCAGGTTATACCAGCTGTACATATATAATTATATACAGGAGATGCCCAGGTTATACCAGCTGTACATATATAATTATATACAGGAGATGCCCAGGTTATACCAGCTGTACATATATAATTATATACAGAAGATACTCAGGTTATACCAGCTGTACATATATAATTATATACAGAAGATACTCAGGTTATACCAGCTGTACATATATAATTATATACTGAAGATGTCCAGGTTATACCAGCTGTACATATATAATTATATACAGGAGATGCCCAGGTTATACCAGCTGTACATATATAATTATATACAGGAGATGCCCAGGTTATATCAGCTGCACATATATAATTATATACAGGAGATGCCCAGGTAATACCAGCTGTACATATATAATTATATACAGGAGATGCCCAGGTTATACCAGCTGTACATATATAATTATATACAGGAGATACTTAGGTTATACCAGCTGTACATATATAATTATATACAGGAGATACTTAGGTTATACCAGCTGTACATATATAATTATATACAGGAGATACTTAGGTTATACCAGCTGTACATATATAATTATATACAGGAGATGCCCAGGTGATACCAGCTGTACATATATAATTATATACAGGAGATGCCCAGGTTATACCAGCTGTACATATATAATTATATACAGGAGATGCCCAGGTTATACCAGCTGTGCATATATAATTATATACAGGAGATGCCCAGGTTATACCAGCTGTACATATATAATTATATACAGGAGATACCCAGGTTATACCAGCTGTACATATGTGTTATATACAGGAGATGCCCAGGTTATACCAGCTGTACATATATAATTATATACAGGAGATGCCCAGGTTATACCAGCTGTACATATATAATTATATGCAAGAGATACCCAGGTTATACCAGCTGTACATATATAATTATATACAGGAGATGCCCAGGTTATACCAGCTGTACATATATAATTATATAGAGGAGATGCCCAGGTTATACCACCTGTACATGTATAATTATATAGAGGAGATGCCCAGGTTATACCAGCTGTACATATATAATTATATACAGGAGATGCCCAGGTTATACCAGCTGTACATATATAATTATATACAGGAGATGCCCAGGTTATACCAGCTGTACATGTATAATTATATAGAGGAGATGCCCAGGTTATAACAGCTGTACATATATAATTATATACAGAAGATACTCAGGTTATACCAGCTGTACATATATAATTATATACAGGAGATGCCCAGGTTATACCAGCTGTACATGTATAATTATATGGAGGAGATGCCCAGGTTATACCAGCTGTACATATATAATTATATACAGGAGATGCCCAGGTTATACCTGCTGTACATATATAATTATATAGAGGAGATGCTCAGGTTATACCAGCTGTACATGTATAATTATATAGAGGAGATGCCCAGGTTATACCAGCTGTACATATATAATTATATACAGGAGATGCCCAGGTTATACCAGCTGTACATATATAATTATATACAGGAGGTGCCCAGGTTATACCAGCTGTACATATATAATTATATACAGGAGATGCCCAGGTTATACCAGCTGTATATATATAATTATATACAGGAGGTGCCCAGGTTATACCAGCTGTACATATATAATTATATACAGGAGATGCCCAGATTATACCAGCTGTACATATATAATTATATACAGAAGATACCCAGGTTATACCAACCGTACATATATAATTATATACAGGAGATGCCCAGGTTATACCAGCTGTACATATATAATTATATACAGGAGATGCCCAGGTTATACCAGCTGTACATATATAATTATATACAGGAGATGCCCTGGTTATACCAGCTGTACATATATAATTATATACAGAAGATACTCAGGTTATACCAGCTGTACATATATAATTATATACTGAAGATGTCCAGGTTATACCAGCTGTACATATATAATTATATACAGGAGATGCCCAGGTTATACCAGCTGTACATATATAATTATATACAGGAGATGCCCAGGTTATATTAGCTGCACATATATAATTATATACAGGAGATGCCCAGGTAATACCAGCTGTACATATATAATTATATACAGGAGATGCTCAGGTTATACCAGCTGTACATATATAATTATATACAGGAGATACTTAGGTTATACCAGCTGTACATATATAATTATATACAGGAGATACTTAGGTTATACCAGCTGTACATATATAATTATATACAGGAGATACTTAGGTTATACCAGCTGTACATATATAATTATATACAGGAGATGCCCAGGTGATACCAGCTGTACATATATAATTATATACAGGAGATGCCCAGGTTATACCAGCTGTACATATATAATTATATACAGGAGATGCCCAGGTTATACCAGCTGTGCATATATAATTATATACAGGAGATGCCCAGGTTATACCAGCTGTACATATATTATTATATACAGGAGATACCCAGGTTATACCAGCTGTACATATGTGTTATATACAGGAGATGCCCAGGTTATACCAGCTGTACATATATAATTATATACAGAAGATACTCAGGTTATATCAGCTGTACATATATAATTATATACAGGAGATGCCCAGGTTATACCAGCTGTACATATATAATTATATGCAAGAGATACCCAGGTTATACCAGCTGTACATATATAATTATATACAGGAGATGCCCAGGTTATACCAGCTGTACATATATAATTATATAGAGGAGATGCCGAGGTTATACCAGCTGTACATATATAATTATATACAGGAGATACCCAGGTTATACCAGCTGTACATATATAATTATATACAGGAGATGCCCAGGTTATACCAGCTGTACATGTATAATTATATAGAGGAGATGCCCAGGTTATACCAGCTGTACATATATAATTATATAGAGGAGATGCCCAGGTTATACCAGCTGTACATATATAATTATATAGAGGAGATGCCCAGGTTATACCAGCTGTACATGTATAATTATATAGAGGAGTTGCTCAGGTTATACCAGCTGTACATATATAATTATATACAGGAGATGCCCAGGTTATACCAGCTGTACATATATAATTATATACAGGAGATGCCCAGGTTATACCAGCTGTACATGTATAATTATATAGAGGAGATGCCCAGGTTATACCAGCTGTACATATATAATTATATACAGAAGATACTCAGGTTATACCAGCTGTACATATATAATTATATACAGGAGATGCCCAGGTTATACCAGCTGTACATGTATAATTATATAGAGGAGATGCCCAGGTTATACCAGCTGTACATATATAATTATATACAGGAGATGCCCAGGTTATACCAGCTGTACATATATAATTATATAGAGGAGATGCCCAGGTTATACCAGCTGTACATATATAATTACATACAGGAGATGCCCAGGTTATACCAGCTGTACATATATAACTATATATAGGAGATGCCCAGGTTATACCAGCTGTATATATATAATTATATACAGGAGACGCCCAGGTTATACCAGCTGTACATATATAATTATATACAGGAGATGCCCAGGTTATACCAGCTGTATATATATAATTATATACAGGAGAGGCCCAGGTTATACCAGCTGTACATATATAATTATATACAGGAGACGCCCAGGTTATACCAGCTGTACATATATAATTATATACAGGAGATGCCCAGGTTATACCAGCTGTACATATATAATTATATACAGGAGATACCCAGGTTATACCAGCTGTATATATATAATTATATACAGGAGATACCCAGGTTATACCAGCTGTACATATATAATTATATACAGGAGATGCCCAGGTTACACCAGCTGTACATATATAATTATATACAGGAGTCGCCCAGGTTATACCAGCTGTACATATATAATTATATACAGGAGACACACAGGTTATACCAGCTGTACATATATAATTATATACAGGAGAAGCCCAGGTTATACCAGCTGTACATATATAATTATATACAGGAGATGCCCAGGTTATACCAGCTGTACATATATAATTATATACAGGAGATGCCCAGGTTATACCAGCTGTATATATATAATTATATACAGGAGGTGCCCAGGTTATACCAGCTGTACATATATAATTATATACAGGAGATGCCCAGATTATACCAGCTGTACATATATAATTATATACAGAAGATACCCAGGTTATACCAGCTGTACATATATAATTATATACAGGAGATGCCCAGGTTATACCAGCTGTACATATATAATTATATACAGGAGATGCCCAGGTTATACCAGCTGTACATATATATAATTATATACAGGAGATGCCCAGGTTATACCAGCTGTACATATATAATTATATACAGGAGATGCCCAGGTTATACCGGCTGTACATATATAATTATATACAGGAGATGCCCAGGTTATACCAGCTATACATATATAATTATATACAGGAGATGCCCAGGTTATACCAGCTGTATATATATAATTATATACAGGAGGTGCCCAGGTTATACCAGCAGTACATATATAATTATATACAGGAGATGCCCAGATTATACCAGCTGTACATATATAATTATATACAGAAGATACCCAGGTTATACCAACTGTACATATATAATTATATACAGGAGATGCCCAGGTTATACCAGCTGTACATATATAATTATATACAGGAGATGCCCAGGTTATATCAGCTGCACATATATAATTATATACAGGAGATGCCCAGGTAATACCAGCTGTACATATATAATTATATGCAGGAGATACCCAGGTTATACCAGCTGTACATATGTGTTATATACAGGAGATGCCCAGGTTATACCAGCTGTACATATATAATTATATACAGAAGATACTCAGGTTATATCAGCTGTACATATATAATTATATACAGGAGATGCCCAGGTTATACCAGCTGTACATATATAATTATATGCAGGAGATACCCAGGTTATACCAGCTGTACATATATAATTATATACAGGAGATGCCCAGGTTATACCAGCTGTACATATATAATTATATAGAGGAGATGCCCAGGTTATACCAGCTGTACATGTATAATTATATAGAGGAGATCCCCAGGTTATACCAGCTGTACATATATAATTATATACAGGAGATACCCAGGTTATACCAGCTGTACATATATAATTATATACAGGAGATGCCCAGGTTATACCAGCTGTACATGTATAATTATATAGAGGAGATGCCCAGGTTATACCAGCTGTACATATATAATTATATAGAGGAGATGGCCAGGTTATACCAGCTGTACATATATAATTATATAGAGGAGATGCCCAGGTTATACCAGCTGTACATGTATAATTATATAGAGGAGATGCCCAGGTTATACCAGCTGTACATATATAATTATATACAGGAGATGCCCAGGTTATACCAGCTGTACATATATAATTATATACAGGAGATGCCCAGGTTATACTAGCTGTACATGTGTAATTATATAGAGGAGATGCCCAGGTTATAACAGCTGTACATATATAATTATATACAGAAGATACTCAGGTTATACCAGCTGTACATATATAATTATATACAGGAGATGCCCAGGTTATACCAGCTGTACATTTATAATTATATAGAGGAGATGCCCAGGTTATACCAGCTGTACATATATAATTATATACAGGAGATGCCCAGGTTATACCAGTTGTACATATATAATTATATAGAGGAGATGCTCAGGTTATACCAGCTGTACATGTATAATTATATAGAGGAGATGCCCAGGTTATACCAGCTGTACATATATAATTATATACAGGAGATGCCCAGGTTATAACAGCTTTACATATATAATTATATACAGGAGGTGCCCAGGTTATACCAGCTGTACATATATAATTATATACAGGAGATGCCCAGGTTATACCAGCTGTATGTATATAATTATATACAGGAGGTGCCCAGGTTATACCAGCTGTACATATATAATTATATACAGGAGATGCCCAGATTATACCAGCTGTACATATATAATTATATACAGAAGATACCCAGGTTATACCAACCGTACATATATAATTATATACAGGAGATGCCCAGGTTATACCAGCTGTACATATATAATTATATACAGGAGATGCCCAGGTTATACCAGCTGTACATATATAATTATATACAGGAGATGCCCAGGTTATACCAGCTGTACATATATAATTATATACAGAAGATACTCAGGTTATACCAGCTGTACATATATAATTATATACTGAAGATGTCCAGGTTATACCAGCTGTACATATATAATTATATACAGGAGATGCCCAGGTTATACGAGCTGTACATATATAATTATATACAGGAGATGCCCAGGTTATATCAGCTGCACATATATAACTATATACAGGAGATGCCCAGGTAATACCAGCTGTACATATATAGTTATATACAGGAGATGCCCAGGTTATACCAGCTGTACATATATAATTATATACAGGAGATACTTAGGTTATACCAGCTGTACATATATAATTATATACAGGAGATACTTAGGTTATACCAGCTGTACATATATAATTATATACAGGAGATACTTAGGTTATGCCAGCTGTACATATATAATTATATACAGGAGATGCCCAGGTGATACCAGCTGTACATATATAATTATATACAGGAGATGCCCAGGTTATACCAGCTGTACATATATAATTATATACAGGAGATGCCCAGGTTATACCAGCTGTGCATATATAATTATATACAGGAGATGCCCAGGTTATACCAGCTGTACATATATAATTATATACAGGACATACCCAGGTTATACCAGCTGTACATATGTGTTATATACAGGAGATGCCCAGGTTATACCAGCTGTACATATATAATTATATACAGAAGATACTCAGGTTATATCAGCTGTACATATATAATTATATACAGGAGATGCCCAGGTTATACCAGCTGTACATATATAATTATATGCAAGAGATACCCAGGTTATACCAGCTGTACATATATAATTATATACAGGAGATGCCCAGGTTATACCAGCTGTACATATATAATTATATAGGGGAGATGCCCAGGTTATACCAGCTGTACATATATAATTATATACAGGAGATACCCAGGTTATACCAGCTGTACATATATAATTATATACAGGAGATGCCCAGGTTATACCAGCTGTACATGTATAACTATATAGAGGAGATGCCCAGGTTATACCAGCTGTACATATATAATTATATAGAGGAGATGCCCAGGTTATACCAGCTGTACATATATAATCATATAGAGGAGATGCCCAGGTTATACCAGCTGTACATGTATAATTATATAGAGGAGTTGCCCAGGTTATACCAGCTGTACATATATAATTATATACAGGAGATGCCCAGGTTATACCAGCTGTACATATATAATTATATACAGGAGATGCCCAGGTTATACCAGCTGTACATGTATAATTATATAGAGGAGATGCCCAGGTTATACCAGCTGTACATATATAATTATATACAGAAGATTCTCAGGTTATACCAGCTGTACATATATAATTATATACAGGAGATGCCCAGGTTATACCAGCTGTACATGTATAATTATATAGAGGAGATGCCCAGGTTATACCAGCTGTACATATATAATTATATACAGGAGATGCCCAGGTTATACCAGCTGTACATATATAATTATATAGAGGAGATGCCCAGGTTATACCAGCTGTACATATATAATTACATACAGGAGATGCCCAGGTTATACCAGCTGTACATATATAACTATATACAGGAGATGCCCAGGTTATACCAGCTGTATATATATAATTAGATACAGGAGACGCCCAGGTTATACCAGCTGTACATATATAATTATATACAGGAGATGCCCAGGTTATACCAGCTGTATATATATAATTATATACAGGAGAGGCCCAGGTTATACCAGCTGTACATATATAATTATATACAGGAGACGCCCAGGTTATACCAGCTGTACATATATAATTATATACAGGAGATGCCCAGGTTATACCAGCTGTACATATATAATTATATACAGGAGATACCCAGGTTATACCAGCTGTACATATATAATTATATACAGGAGATACCCAGGTTATACCAGCTGTACATATATAATTATATACAGGAGATGCCCAGGTTACACCAGCTGTACATGTATAATTATATACAGGAGTCACCCAGGTTATACCAGCTGTACATATATAATTATATATAGGAGACACCCAGGTTATACCAGCTGTACATATATAATTATATACAGGAGAAGCCCAGGTTATACCAGCTGTACATATATAATTATATACAGGAGATGCCCAGGTTATACCAGCTGTACATATATAATTATATACAGGAGATGCCCAGGTTATACCAGCTGTATATATATAATTATATACAGGAGGTGCCCAGGTTATACCAGCTGTACATATATAATTATATATAGGAGATGCCCAGATTATACCAGCTGTACATATATAATTATATACAGAAGATACCCAGGTTATACCAGCTGTACATATATAATTATATACAGGAGATGCCCAGGTTATACCAGCTGTACATATATAATTATATACAGGAGATGCCCAGGTTATACCAGCTGTACATATATATAATTATATACAGGAGATGCCCAGGTTATACCAGCTGTACATATATAATTATATACAGGAGATGCACAGGTTATACCGGCTGTACATATATAATTATATACAGGAGATGCCCAGGTTATACCAGCTATACATATATAATTATATACAGTAGATGCCCAGGTTATACCAGCTGTATATATATAATTATATACAGGAGGTGCCCAGGTTATACCAGCAGTACATATATAATTATATACTGGAGATGCCCAGATTATACCAGCTGTACATATATAATTATATACAGAAGATACCCAGGTTATACCAACTGTACATATATAATTATATACAGGAGATGCCCAGGTTATACCAGCTGTACATATATAATTATATACAGGAGATGCCCAGGTTATACCAGCTGTACATATATAATTATATACAGGAGATGCCCAGGTTATACCAGCTGTACATATATAATTATATACAGAAGATACTCAGGTTATACCAGCTGTACATATATAATTATATACTGAAGATGTCCAGGTTATACCAGCTGTACATATATAATTATATACAGGAGATGCCCAGGTTATACCAGCTGTACATATATAATTATATACAGGAGATGCCCAGGTTATATCAGCTGCACATATATAATTATATACAGGAGATGCCCAGGTAATACCAGCTAAACATATATAATTATATGCAGGAGATACCCAGGTTATACCAGCTGTACATATGTGTTATATACAGGAGATGCCCAGGTTATACCAGCTGTACATATATAATTATATACAGAAGATACTCAGGTTATATTAGCTGTACATGTATAATTATATAGAGGAGATGCCCAGGTTATACCAGCTGTACATATATAATTATATACAGAAGATACTCAGGTTATACCAGCTGTACATATATAATTATATACAGGAGATGCCCAGGTTATACCAGCTGTACATATATAATTATATAGAGGAGATGCCCAGGTTATACCAGCTGTACATATATAATTATATACAGGAGATGCCCAGGTTATACCAGCTGTACATATATAATTATATACAGGAGATGCCCAGGTTATACCAGCTGTACATGTATAATTATATAGAGGAGATGCCCAGGTTATAACAGCTGTACATATATAATTATATACAGAAGATACTCAGGTTATACCAGCTCTACATATATAATTATATACAGGAGATGCCCAGGTTATACCAGCTGTACATGTATAATTATATAGAGGAGATGCCCAGGTTATACCAGCTGTACATATATAATTATATACAGGAGATGCCCAGGTTATACCAGCTGTACATATATAATTATATAGAGGAGATGCTCAGGTTATACCAGCTGTACATGTATAATTATATAGAGGAGATGCCCAGGTTATACCAGCTGTACATATATAATTATATACAGGAGATGCCCAGGTTATACCAGCTGTACATATATAATTATATACAGGAGGTGCCCAGGTTATACCAGCTGTACATATATAATTATATACAGGAGATGCCCAGGTTATACCAGCTGTATATATATAATTATATACAGGAGGTGCCCAGGTTATACCAGCTGTACATATATAATTATATACAGGAGATGCCCAGATTATACCAGCTGTACATATATAATTATATACAGAAGATACCCAGGTTATACCAACCGTACATATATAATTATATACAGGAGATGCCCAGGTTATACCAGCTGTACATATATAATTATATACAGGAGATGCCCAGGTTATACCAGCTGTACATATATAATTATATACAGGAGATGCCCAGGTTATACCAGCTGTACATATATAATTATATACAGAAGATACTCAGGTTATACCAGCTGTACATATATAATTATATACTGAAGATGTCCAGGTTATACCAGCTGTACATATATAATTATATACAGGAGATGCCCAGGTTATACCAGCTGTACATATATAATTATATACAGGAGATGCCCAGGTTATATCAGCTGCACATATATAATTATATACAGGAGATGCCCAGGTAATACCAGCTGTATATATATAATTATATACAGGAGATGCCCAGGTTATACCAGCTGTACATATATAATTATATACAGGAGATACTTAGGTTATACCAGCTGTACATATATAATTATATACAGGAGATACTTAGGTTATACCAGCTGTACATATATAATTATATACAGGAGATACTTAGGTTATACCAGCTGTACATATATAATTATATACAGGAGATGCCCAGGTGATACCAGCTGTACATATATAATTATATACAGGAGATACTTAGGTTATACCAGCTGTACATATATAATTATATACAGGAGATACTTAGGTTATACCAGCTGTACATATATAATTATATACAGGAGATACTTAGGTTATACCAGCTGTACATATATAATTATATACAGGAGATGCCCAGGTGATACCAGCTGTACATATATAATTATATACAGGAGATGCCCAGGTTATACCAGCTGTACATATATAATTATATACAAGAGATGCCCAGGTTATACCAGCTGTGCATATATAATTATATACAGGAGATGCCCAGGTTATACCCGCTGTACATATATAATTATATACAGGAGATACCCAGGTTATACCAGCTGTACATATGTGTTATATACAGGAGATGCCCAGGTTATATCAGCTGTACATATATAATTATATACAGAAGATACTCAGGTTATATCAGCTGTAGATATATAATTATATACAGGAGATGCCCAGGTTATACCAGCTGTACATATATAATTATATGCAAGAGATACCCAGGTTTTACCAGCTGTACATATATAATTATATACAGGAGATGCCCAGGTTATACCAGCTGTACATATATAATTATATAGAGGAGATGCCCAGGTTATACCAGCTGTACATGCATAATTATATAGAGGAGATGCCCAGGTTATACCAGCTGTACATATATAATTATGTACAGGAGATACCCAGGTTATACCAGCTGTACATATATAATTATATACAGGAGATACTTAGGTTATACCAGCTGTACATATATAATTATATACAGGAGATACTTAGGTTATACCAGCTGTACATATATAATTATATACAGGAGATACTTAGGTTATACCAGCTGTACATATATAATTATATACAGGAGATGCCCAGGTGATACCAGCTGTACATATATAATTATATACAGGAGATGCCCAGGTTATACCAGCTGTACATATATAATTATATACAGGAGATGCCCAGGTTATACCAGCTGTGCATATATAATTATATACAGGAGATGCCCAGGTTATACCAGCTGTACATATATAATTATATACAGGACATACCCAGGTTATACCAGCTGTACATATGTGTTATATACAGGAGATGCCCAGGTTATACCAGCTGTACATATATAATTATATACAGAAGATACTCAGGTTATATCAGCTGTACATATATAATTATATACAGGAGATGCCCAGGTTATACCAGCTGTACATATATAATTATATGCAAGAGATACCCAGGTTATACCAGCTGTACATATATAATTATATACAGGAGATGCCCAGGTTATACCAGCTGTACATATATAATTATATAGGGGAGATGCCCAGGTTATACCAGCTGTACATATATAATTATATACAGGAGATACCCAGGTTATACCAGCTGTACATATATAATTATATACAGGAGATGCCCAGGTTATACCAGCTGTACATGTATAACTATATAGAGGAGATGCCCAGGTTATACCAGCTGTACATATATAATTATATAGAGGAGATGCCCAGGTTATACCAGCTGTACATATATAATCATATAGAGGAGATGCCCAGGTTATACCAGCTGTACATGTATAATTATATAGAGGAGTTGCCCAGGTTATACCAGCTGTACATATATAATTATATACAGGAGATGCCCAGGTTATACCAGCTGTACATATATAATTATATACAGGAGATGCCCAGGTTATACCAGCTGTACATGTATAATTATATAGAGGAGATGCCCAGGTTATACCAGCTGTACATATATAATTATATACAGAAGATTCTCAGGTTATACCAGCTGTACATATATAATTATATACAGGAGATGCCCAGGTTATACCAGCTGTACATGTATAATTATATAGAGGAGATGCCCAGGTTATACCAGCTGTACATATATAATTATATACAGGAGATGCCCAGGTTATACCAGCTGTACATATATAATTATATAGAGGAGATGCCCAGGTTATACCAGCTGTACATATATAATTACATACAGGAGATGCCCAGGTTATACCAGCTGTACATATATAACTATATACAGGAGATGCCCAGGTTATACCAGCTGTATATATATAATTAGATACAGGAGACGCCCAGGTTATACCAGCTGTACATATATAATTATATACAGGAGATGCCCAGGTTATACCAGCTGTATATATATAATTATATACAGGAGAGGCCCAGGTTATACCAGCTGTACATATATAATTATATACAGGAGACGCCCAGGTTATACCAGCTGTACATATATAATTATATACAGGAGATGCCCAGGTTATACCAGCTGTACATATATAATTATATACAGGAGATACCCAGGTTATACCAGCTGTACATATATAATTATATACAGGAGATACCCAGGTTATACCAGCTGTACATATATAATTATATACAGGAGATGCCCAGGTTACACCAGCTGTACATGTATAATTATATACAGGAGTCACCCAGGTTATACCAGCTGTACATATATAATTATATACAGGAGACACCCAGGTTATACCAGCTGTACATATATAATTATATACAGGAGAAGCCCAGGTTATACCAGCTGTACATATATAATTATATACAGGAGATGCCCAGGTTATACCAGCTGTACATATATAATTATATACAGGAGATGCCCAGGTTATACCAGCTGTATATATATAATTATATACAGGAGGTGCCCAGGTTATACCAGCTGTACATATATAATTATATATAGGAGATGCCCAGATTATACCAGCTGTACATATATAATTATATACAGAAGATACCCAGGTTATACCAGCTGTACATATATAATTATATACAGGAGATGCCCAGGTTATACCAGCTGTACATATATAATTATATACAGGAGATGCCCAGGTTATACCAGCTGTACATATATATAATTATATACAGGAGATGCCCAGGTTATACCAGCTGTACATATATAATTATATACAGGAGATGCACAGGTTATACCGGCTGTACATATATAATTATATACAGGAGATGCCCAGGTTATACCAGCTATACATATATAATTATATACAGTAGATGCCCAGGTTATACCAGCTGTATATATATAATTATATACAGGAGGTGCCCAGGTTATACCAGCAGTACATATATAATTATATACTGGAGATGCCCAGATTATACCAGCTGTACATATATAATTATATACAGAAGATACCCAGGTTATACCAACTGTACATATATAATTATATACAGGAGATGCCCAGGTTATACCAGCTGTACATATATAATTATATACAGGAGATGCCCAGGTTATACCAGCTGTACATATATAATTATATACAGGAGATGCCCAGGTTATACCAGCTGTACATATATAATTATATACAGAAGATACTCAGGTTATACCAGCTGTACATATATAATTATATACTGAAGATGTCCAGGTTATACCAGCTGTACATATATAATTATATACAGGAGATGCCCAGGTTATACCAGCTGTACATATATAATTATATACAGGAGATGCCCAGGTTATATCAGCTGCACATATATAATTATATACAGGAGATGCCCAGGTAATACCAGCTAAACATATATAATTATATGCAGGAGATACCCAGGTTATACCAGCTGTACATATGTGTTATATACAGGAGATGCCCAGGTTATACCAGCTGTACATATATAATTATATACAGAAGATACTCAGGTTATATTAGCTGTACATGTATAATTATATAGAGGAGATGCCCAGGTTATACCAGCTGTACATATATAATTATATACAGAAGATACTCAGGTTATACCAGCTGTACATATATAATTATATACAGGAGATGCCCAGGTTATACCAGCTGTACATATATAATTATATAGAGGAGATGCCCAGGTTATACCAGCTGTACATATATAATTATATACAGGAGATGCCCAGGTTATACCAGCTGTACATATATAATTATATACAGGAGATGCCCAGGTTATACCAGCTGTACATGTATAATTATATAGAGGAGATGCCCAGGTTATACCAGCTGTACATATATAATTATATACAGAAGATTCTCAGGTTATACCAGCTGTACATATATAATTATATACAGGAGATGCCCAGGTTATACCAGCTGTACATGTATAATTATATAGAGGAGATGCCCAGGTTATACCAGCTGTACATATATAATTATATACAGGAGATGCCCAGGTTATACCAGCTGTACATATATAATTATATAGAGGAGATGCCCAGGTTATACCAGCTGTACATATATAATTACATACAGGAGATGCCCAGGTTATACCAGCTGTACATATATAACTATATACAGGAGATGCCCAGGTTATACCAGCTGTATATATATAATTAGATACAGGAGACGCCCAGGTTATACCAGCTGTACATATATAATTATATACAGGAGATGCCCAGGTTATACCAGCTGTATATATATAATTATATACAGGAGAGGCCCAGGTTATACCAGCTGTACATATATAATTATATACAGGAGACGCCCAGGTTATACCAGCTGTACATATATAATTATATACAGGAGATGCCCAGGTTATACCAGCTGTACATATATAATTATATACAGGAGATACCCAGGTTATACCAGCTGTACATATATAATTATATACAGGAGATACCCAGGTTATACCAGCTGTACATATATAATTATATACAGGAGATGCCCAGGTTACACCAGCTGTACATGTATAATTATATACAGGAGTCACCCAGGTTATACCAGCTGTACATATATAATTATATACAGGAGACACCCAGGTTATACCAGCTGTACATATATAATTATATACAGGAGAAGCCCAGGTTATACCAGCTGTACATATATAATTATATACAGGAGATGCCCAGGTTATACCAGCTGTACATATATAATTATATACAGGAGATGCCCAGGTTATACCAGCTGTATATATATAATTATATACAGGAGGTGCCCAGGTTATACCAGCTGTACATATATAATTATATATAGGAGATGCCCAGATTATACCAGCTGTACATATATAATTATATACAGAAGATACCCAGGTTATACCAGCTGTACATATATAATTATATACAGGAGATGCCCAGGTTATACCAGCTGTACATATATAATTATATACAGGAGATGCCCAGGTTATACCAGCTGTACATATATATAATTATATACAGGAGATGCCCAGGTTATACCAGCTGTACATATATAATTATATACAGGAGATGCACAGGTTATACCGGCTGTACATATATAATTATATACAGGAGATGCCCAGGTTATACCAGCTATACATATATAATTATATACAGTAGATGCCCAGGTTATACCAGCTGTATATATATAATTATATACAGGAGGTGCCCAGGTTATACCAGCAGTACATATATAATTATATACTGGAGATGCCCAGATTATACCAGCTGTACATATATAATTATATACAGAAGATACCCAGGTTATACCAACTGTACATATATAATTATATACAGGAGATGCCCAGGTTATACCAGCTGTACATATATAATTATATACAGGAGATGCCCAGGTTATACCAGCTGTACATATATAATTATATACAGGAGATGCCCAGGTTATACCAGCTGTACATATATAATTATATACAGAAGATACTCAGGTTATACCAGCTGTACATATATAATTATATACTGAAGATGTCCAGGTTATACCAGCTGTACATATATAATTATATACAGGAGATGCCCAGGTTATACCAGCTGTACATATATAATTATATACAGGAGATGCCCAGGTTATATCAGCTGCACATATATAATTATATACAGGAGATGCCCAGGTAATACCAGCTAAACATATATAATTATATGCAGGAGATACCCAGGTTATACCAGCTGTACATATGTGTTATATACAGGAGATGCCCAGGTTATACCAGCTGTACATATATAATTATATACAGAAGATACTCAGGTTATATTAGCTGTACATGTATAATTATATAGAGGAGATGCCCAGGTTATACCAGCTGTACATATATAATTATATACAGAAGATACTCAGGTTATACCAGCTGTACATATATAATTATATACAGGAGATGCCCAGGTTATACCAGCTGTACATATATAATTATATAGAGGAGATGCCCAGGTTATACCAGCTGTACATATATAATTATATACAGGAGATGCCCAGGTTATACCAGCTGTACATATATAATTATATACAGGAGATGCCCAGGTTATACCAGCTGTACATGTATAATTATATAGAGGAGATGCCCAGGTTATAACAGCTGTACATATATAATTATATACAGAAGATACTCAGGTTATACCAGCTCTACATATATAATTATATACAGGAGATGCCCAGGTTATACCAGCTGTACATGTATAATTATATAGAGGAGATGCCCAGGTTATACCAGCTGTACATATATAATTATATACAGGAGATGCCCAGGTTATACCAGCTGTACATATATAATTATATAGAGGAGATGCTCAGGTTATACCAGCTGTACATGTATAATTATATAGAGGAGATGCCCAGGTTATACCAGCTGTACATATATAATTATATACAGGAGATGCCCAGGTTATACCAGCTGTACATATATAATTATATACAGGAGGTGCCCAGGTTATACCAGCTGTACATATATAATTATATACAGGAGATGCCCAGGTTATACCAGCTGTATATATATAATTATATACAGGAGGTGCCCAGGTTATACCAGCTGTACATATATAATTATATACAGGAGATGCCCAGATTATACCAGCTGTACATATATAATTATATACAGAAGATACCCAGGTTATACCAACCGTACATATATAATTATATACAGGAGATGCCCAGGTTATACCAGCTGTACATATATAATTATATACAGGAGATGCCCAGGTTATACCAGCTGTACATATATAATTATATACAGGAGATGCCCAGGTTATACCAGCTGTACATATATAATTATATACAGAAGATACTCAGGTTATACCAGCTGTACATATATAATTATATACTGAAGATGTCCAGGTTATACCAGCTGTACATATATAATTATATACAGGAGATGCCCAGGTTATACCAGCTGTACATATATAATTATATACAGGAGATGCCCAGGTTATATCAGCTGCACATATATAATTATATACAGGAGATGCCCAGGTAATACCAGCTGTATATATATAATTATATACAGGAGATGCCCAGGTTATACCAGCTGTACATATATAATTATATACAGGAGATACTTAGGTTATACCAGCTGTACATATATAATTATATACAGGAGATACTTAGGTTATACCAGCTGTACATATATAATTATATACAGGAGATACTTAGGTTATACCAGCTGTACATATATAATTATATACAGGAGATGCCCAGGTGATACCAGCTGTACATATATAATTATATACAGGAGATACTTAGGTTATACCAGCTGTACATATATAATTATATACAGGAGATACTTAGGTTATACCAGCTGTACATATATAATTATATACAGGAGATACTTAGGTTATACCAGCTGTACATATATAATTATATACAGGAGATGCCCAAGTGATACCAGCTGTACATATATAATTATATACAGGAGATGCCCAGGTTATACCAGCTGTACATATATAATTATATACAAGAGATGCCCAGGTTATACCAGCTGTGCATATATAATTATATACAGGAGATGCCCAGGTTATACCCGCTGTACATATATAATTATATACAGGAGATACCCAGGTTATACCAGCTGTACATATGTGTTATATACAGGAGATGCCCAGGTTATATCAGCTGTACATATATAATTATATACAGAAGATACTCAGGTTATATCAGCTGTAGATATATAATTATATACAGGAGATGCCCAGGTTATACCAGCTGTACATATATAATTATATGCAAGAGATACCCAGGTTTTACCAGCTGTACATATATAATTATATACAGGAGATGCCCAGGTTATACCAGCTGTACATATATAATTATATAGAGGAGATGCCCAGGTTATACCAGCTGTACATGCATAATTATATAGAGGAGATGCCCAGGTTATACCAGCTGTACATATATAATTATGTACAGGAGATACCCAGGTTATACCAGCTGTACATATATAATTATATACAGGAGATGCCCAGGTTATACCAGCTGTACATGTATAATTATATAGAGGAGATGCCCAGGTTATACCAGCTGTACATATATAATTATATAGAGAAGATGCCCAGGTTATACCAGCTGTACATATATAATTATATAGAGGATATGCCCAGGTTATACCAGCTGTACATGTATAATTATATAGAGGAGATACCCAGGTTATACCAGCTGTACATATATAATTATATACAGGAGATGCCCAGGTTATACCAGCTGTACATATATAATTATATACAGGAGATGCCCAGGTTATACCAGCTGTACATGTATAATTATATAGAGGAGATGCCCAGGTTATACCAGCTGTACATATATAATTATATACAGAAGATACTCAGGTTATACCAGCTGTACATATATAATTATATACAGGAGATGCCCAGGTTATACCAGCTGTACATGTATAATTATATAGAGGAGATGCCCAGGTTATACCAGCTGTACATGTATAATTATATAGAGGAGATGCCCAGGTTATACCAGCTGTACATATATAATTATATACAGGAGATGCCCAGGTTATACCAGCTGTACATGTATAATTATATAGAGGAGATGCCCAGGTTATACCAGCTGTACATATATAATTATATACAGGAGATGCCCAGGTTATACCAGCTGTACATGTATAATTATATAGAGGAGATGCCCAGGTTATACCAGCTGAACATATATAATTATATACAGGAGATGCCCAGGTTATACCAGCTGTCCATATATAATTATATAGAGGAGATGCTCAGGTTATACCAGCTGTACATGTATAATTATATAGAGGAGATGCCCAGGTTATACCAGTTCTACATACAGTGCCATGAACTTTTCCACATTGTCTCACATTACACCACAAACTCAAATGTATTTTATTGGGATTTTCTGAGATAACACAAAGTAACGAGTATTAGTGACGAGTAAAGGAAATGAGACGAGGTTTATAATTATTTTAACAATATAAATCTAAACATGTGACATTGTGCATTAGTATTCAGCCCCCCGAGTCTGTACTTTGTAAGACCACCTTTCTCTGCAGTCTTTTGGGGTCTGTCTCTCCAGCTTTCTCTGCTGCAGTCTTTTGGGGTCTGTCTCTCCCACCTTTCTCTGCAGTCTTTTGGGGTCTGTCTCTCCAGCTTTCTCTGCAGTCTTTTGGGGTCTGTCTCTCCCAACTTTCTCTGCAGTCTTTTGGGGTCTGACTCTCCCACCGTTCTCTGCAGTCTTTTGGGGTCTGTCTCTCCAGCTTTCTCTGCAGTCTTTGGGGTCTGTCTCTCCAGCTTTCTCTGCAGTCTTTTGGGGTCTGTCTCTCCACCTTTCTCTGTAGTCTTTTGGGGTCTGTCTCTCTCACCTTTCTCTGCAGTCTTTTGGGGTCTGTCTCTCCAGCTTTCTCTGCAGTCTTTTGGGGTCTGTCTCTTCCACCTTTCTCTGCAGTCTTTTGGGGTCTGTCTCTCCACCTTTATCTGCAGTCTTTTGGGGTCTGTCTCTCCAGCTTTCTCTGCAGTCTTTTGGGGTCTGTCTCTCTAGCTTTGCCCCCTCGTTCTCGCTCAGTGATTGGATGGAGACGTCTGTGATCAGTGATTTTCTCGTCTTGTCACAGATTCTCTGGGATTTGGGTCTGGACTGTGACTGCGCCGTTCACACACAGGAATATGCTCTGACCTAAACCCTCCATTGTGGCTCTGCAGGATGTTGAGGGTCGTTGTCCTGCTGGAAGGTGAACCTACGCCCCAGTCTCAAGTCTCCTGCAGCCTCTAACAGGTTTTCCTCCAGGATTGTCCTGTATTTATCTCCATACATCTTTCCATCACCTCTGACCAGCTTCCCAGCCCCTGCTGAAGAAAAGCCTCCCCACAGCATGATGCTGCCTCCACCATGTGTGACGGTGGGGATGGTGTTTTCAGGGATATGTGCAGGGTTAGTTTTCCGTCATGCACAGCGTTTTGCTTTTAGCCCAAAAAGTTCTCCTTTGGCCTCATCTAACCAGAGCCTCTTCCTCCACATGCTCACTGTGTCCCCTACATGTTTTTCTGTAAACAGGACTTTTTATGGCTTACAAACATGGCTTTCTTCTTGCCACTCTTCCATAAAAGTCAGATTTGTGGTGTATGGGACTAATAGTTATCCTGTGCACAGATTTTCCCCCCTGAGCTGTGGATCTCTGAAGCTCCAGTGACCATTGGCCTCTTGGCTTCTCTCGTTAGTGTTCTCCTTGCTTGGGATATCAGGTTAGGTGGACGGCCATGTCTTGGTAGGTTGCAGTTGGTCCATACTCCTTCCATTTTTAGATGATGGATTGCACAGTGCTCCATGAGATGTTCAGAGCTTGGGCTATTTTTTATAACCTAACCCTGCTTTCCTCTTCTCCACAGCTTTATCCCTGACCTGTCTGGTGGGTTCCTTGGTTTTCAGCTTTATCCCTGACCTGTCTGGTGGGCTCCTTGGTTTTCAGCTTTATCCCTGACCTGTCTGGTGGGCTCCTTGTTTTTCATGATGCTGTTTGATCCCTAATGTCCTCACACAAACCTCTGAGGCCTTCACAGAACAGCTGTAGTTATACTGAGAAGAAATCACACCCAGGTGGACACAATGTATTAATTATGTGACTTCTGGGGGCGATTGGTCACTCAGGATTTTATTTAGGGGCATCAGACTACAGGGGTCTGAATACTAATGAACAGAACAATTGTCAGATTTATATGTTTTTTTAAATAATTTGAAAACCTCGTATCATTTCCTTTACACGTCATAAATACTTGTAACTTTGTGTTGGTGTCACATAAACTCCCAATAAAATATATTTAAATTTGTGGGTGTGATGTGAAAAAATGTGGAAATGTTGTCAGGGTGTGAAGACTTTCTCAAGGCTCTGTATATATAATAGTTATCATGTCGCGCTCCTCCGTCAGTCAGGATTTCGGCGCTCGTGTTGTAGCGGGGGTGTGCGTTGCCCGCTGTGCCCGGCTGGGTAATTTCAGGAGTTGACTTTGTATTTATTTTACGTTTTTGTAGAATTAGTGATGTTTAATCCCATTTTCCCGGCGCCGGCCGCCAACAGAGAGCAAACTGGGACAAATTTTCACCTTTCCTGCCTCAGCGTGAAGAATCAGTGGGTGAGCGGAGATCTGCCAATCGCCCGCGGCTCGGAGGAGGCATCAGCCATGTGATGTGCATCATGTATCAGCTCCGCGCCAGCTGTAACTGCGGCTCGCACCTCCTCCCGCTGCCATCACTTTTCCTGAATCTCATTTCCTTTTTTCCACAGTTTCTGATAAGCTCGGCTCATAAAACAATATACAACCAGGGGCAAAGCACTGATACACATGCCAGCCCACCTGCAATATGGCCCCCCGGGCACCTAGACTTCCCTGACTGGTTACAACAGCGGTGCTCTATGATGCACTTTGTGGCAATAAACACAAGATGTGGCAAAGTAATCCGCAATTCACTGACAAATAGATCCGCTCCATATCGTTTTACCACTGGACCACCAGGGACTAAGAAGCAAATCTTTCACTGGTTTATATCAGTAGGTCATCAGGCACTGGGGAACCAGTCAGCAAGGAAACAGCAATATACAGACAATGAATGTATGTACCATAAGATCACCAGGGACAAAGGAATGTATGCACCACTGGATCACCAGGGACAGAGAAATATATGTATCACTGGATCACCAGGGACAAAGGAATGAATGTACCACCAGAACGTCAGGTACAGAGAAATGTATGTACCACCAGATCACCAGGGACAGAGTAATGTATGTACCAGCGGATCACCAGGGACAGAGGAATGTATGTACCAGCGGATTACAGGGACAGAGGAATGTGTGTACCAGCGGATCACCAGGGACAGAGGAATGTGTGTACCATAAGATCACCAGGGCAGAGGAATATATGTACCACCAGATCACCAGGGACAGAGGAATGTATGTACCACCAGACCACCAGGGACAGAGGAATGTATGTACCAGCGGATCACCAGGGACAAAGGAATGTATATACGACCAGATCACCAGGGACAGAGGAATGTATGTACCACCAGATCTCCAGGGACAGACGAATGTATGTACCATAAGATCACCAGGGCAGAGGAATATATGTACCACCAGATCACCAGGGACAGAGGAACGTATGTACCACCAGATCACCAGGGACAGAGGAATGTGTGTACCAGCGGATCACCAGGGACAGAGGAATGTATGTACCACCAGATCACCAGGGACTGAGGAATGTATGTACCACCAGATCTCCAGGGACTGAGGAATGTATGTACCAGCGGATCACCAGGGACAGAGGAATGTGTGTACCATAAGATCACCAGGGCAGAGGAATATATGTACCACCAGATCACCAGGGACAGAGGAATGTATGTACCACCAGATCTCCAGGGACTGAGGAATGTATGTACCAGCGGATCACCAGGGACAGAGGAATGTGTGTACCATAAGATCACCAGGGCAGAGGAATATATGTACCACCAGATCACCAGGGACAGAGGAATGTATGTACCACCAGATCACCAGGGACTGAGGAATGCATGTATCACCAGATCACCAGGGACAGAGGAATGTATGTACCAGCGGATCACCAGGGACAGAGGAATGTGTGTACCAGCGGATCACCAGGGACAGAGGAATGTATGTACCACCAGACCACCAGGGACAGAGGAATGTATGTACCAGCGGATCACCAGGGACAGAGGAATGTATGTACCACCAGATCACCAGGGACAGAGGAATGTATGTACCACCAGACCACCAGGGACAGAGGAATGTATGTACCACCAGATCACCAGGGACAGAGGAATGTATGTACCACCAGACCACCAGGGACAGAGGAATGTATGTACCACCAGATCACCAGGGACAGAGGAATGTATGTACCACCAGATCACCAGGGACAGAGGAATGTATGTATGTATGTACCACCAGACCACCAGGGACAGAAGAATGTATATACCAGCGGATCACCAGGGACAAAGGAATGTATATATGACCAGATCACCAGGGACAGGGGAATGTATGTACCGCCAGATCACCCCCCCCCCCCTCCCCCGTCCTGGTTATTTCTGGATTATTGTTGAGACTATGTAACATTCATTATGAAGAAATTACAAATAATTAATCAATTTTTTCAGGAATTTTCCGTTCAGTAAAGTCTATGGCCGCAGGCGAGAACTGTAGTGACAGGTTTAAGGTCACTTGTAACGTTCATGGAGGAGGATATATTTGTAGGAGAATATAGATACAGACACTGTACATTACTGGTAGCGGGGGATGGGACCCGTTCAGCAGGTACCACCATCCACAATGTAAATTATAGACATGGTAGAAATATTCCCGCCGGGGATTATTGATTTCTATAAGACTCATGTTATTACATTGTATCAGGATCGATGGGTCCTGCCCCATCCATCGCTGGGTAAACTCTGCAGCAGTCAGATCTCATTGTAAAACAGGGAACGTTTCCAGGTGTCAATAACAAGAAAAAGTGCACAGAAAACAACCGAAAACCAACACAAGCAGCGGGCACCGCCTGGCACCGGTACCCGGAGGAGACTGCTCAGCACTGGAGGGTTAACTCCACAGGTTAGACATTAGCTATTGCCTTGCTCAGGCTGTTTTGTTAGTTTGGATGGGATTGAAGGAGAAAACCTCGCTCCCTTGTAATCCTGATGTCTGAGGTTACTGCTGTCACTTGTAGTATTACATAATATAATGACCGGTAGGATTTGTCTGGACCGATGCAGATCAGCAATCCAGGAATCCTGCACATTTTCTCCAGAGATCTATGTGATCATGTGCACTGCATGCGACCTGCTGCGTGCAGCTGCACTAGGAACAGCCTGTCGCCTCTCCTGTGTGCACTGCATGCGACCTGCTGCGTGCAGCTGCACTAGGAACAGCCTGTCGCCTCTCCTGTGTGCACTGCATGCGACCTGCTGCGTGCAGCTGCACAAGGAACAGCCTGTCGCCTCTCCTGTGTGTACTGCATGCGACCTGCTGCGTGCAGCTGCACGAGGAACAGCCTGTCGCCTCTCCTGTGTGTACTGCATGCGACCTGCTGCGTGCAGCTGCACTAGGAACAGCCTGTCGCCTCTCCTGTGTGCACTGCATGCGACCTGCTGCGTGCAGCTGCACAAGGAACAGCCTGTCGCCTCTCCTGTGTGCACTGCATGCGACCTGCTGCGTGCAGCTGCACAAGGAACAGCCTGTCGCCTCTCCTGTGTGTACTGCATGCGACCTGCTGCGTGCAGCTGCACGAGGAACAGCCTGTCGCCTCTCCTGTGTGCACTGCATGCGACCTGCTGTGTGCAGCTACACGAGGAGCAGCCTGTCACCTCTCCTGTGTGCACTGCATGCGACCTGCTGTGCGCAGCTGCACAAGGCACAGCCTGTCGCCTCTCCTGTGTGCACTGCATGCGACCTGCTGTGTGCAGCTACACGAGGCACAGCCTGTCACCTCTCCTGTGTGCACTGCATGTGACCCGCTGCGTGCAGCTGCACGAGGAACAGCCTGTCGCCTCTCCTGTGTGCACTGCATGCGACCTGCTGTGTGCAGCTGCACTAGGTACAGCCTGTCGCCTCTCCTGTGTGCACTGCATGCGACCTGCTGTGTGCAGCTGCCGAAGGCACAGCCTGTCGCCTCTCCTGTGTGCACTGCATGCGACCTGCTGTGTGCAGCTGCACGAGCCACAGCCTGTCGCCTCTCCTGTGTGCACTGCATGCGACCTGCTGTGTGCAGCTGCACTAGGAACAGCCTGTCGCCTCTCCTGTGTGCACTGCATGCGACCTGCTGTGTGCAGCTGCACGAGCCACAGCCTGTCGCCTCTCCTGTGTGCACTGCATGCGACCTGCTGTGTGCAGCTGCACTAGGAACAGCCTGTCGCCTCTCCTTTGTGCACTGCATGTGACCTGCTGTGTGCAGCTGCACAAGGCACAGCCTGTCGCCTCTCCTGTGTGCACTGCATGCGACCTGCTGTGTGCAGCTACACGAGGCACAGCCTGTCACCTCTCCTGTGTGCACTGCATGTGACCCGCTGCATGCAGCTGCACGAGGAACAGCCTGTCGCCTCTCCTGTGTGCACTGCATGCGACCTGCTGTGTGCAGCTGCACGAGCCACAGCCTGTTGCCTCTCCTGTGTGCACTGCATGCGACCTGCTGTGTGCAGCTGCACTAGGAACAGCCTGTCGCCTCTCCTGTGTGCACTGCATGCGACCTGCTGTGTGCAGCTGCACGAGCCACAGCCTGTCGCCTCTCCTGTGTGCACTGCATGCGACCTGCTGTGTGCAGCTGCACTAGGAACAGCCTGTCGCCTCTCCTTTGTGCACTGCATGTGACCTGCTGTGTGCAGCTGCACAAGGCACAGCCTGTCGCCTCTCCTGTGTGCACTGCATGCGACCTGCTGTGTGCAGCTACACGAGGCACAGCCTGTCACCTCTCCTGTGTGCACTGCATGTGACCCGCTGCATGCAGCTGCACGAGGAACAGCCTGTCGCCTCTCCTGTGAGCACTGCATGCGACCTGCTGTGTGCAGCTGCACTAGGAACAGCCTGTCGCCTATCCTGTGTGCACTGCATGCGACCTGCTGTGTGCAGCTGCAGAAGGCACAGCCTGTCGCCTCTCCTGTGTGCACTGCATGCGACCTGCTGTGTGCAGCTGCACGAGCCACAGCCTGTCGCCTCTCCTGTGTGCACTGCATGCGACCTGCTGTGTGCAGCTGCACTAGGAACAGCCTGTCGCCTCTCCTGTGTGCACTACATTCGACCTGCTGTGTGCAGCTGCACGAGCCACAGCCTGTCGCCTCTCCTGTGTGCACTGCATGCGACCTGCTGTGTGCAGCTGCAGAAGGAACAGCCTGTCGCCTCTTCTGTGTGCACTGCATGAGACCTGCTGTGTGCAGCTGCACGAGGAACAGCCTGTCGCCTCTCCTGTGTGCACTGTATGCGACCTGCTGTGTGCAGCTGCACGAGCCACAGCCTGTCGCCTCTCCTGTGTGCATTGCATGCGACCTTCTGCATGCAGCTGCACGAGGGACAGCCTGTCGCCTCTCCTGTGTGCACTGCATGCGACCTGATGCATGCTGCTGCACAAGGAACAGCGTGTTGTCTCTCCTGTTTTCACTGCATGCGACCTGCTGTGTGCAGCTGCACTAGGAACTGCCTGTTGCCTCTCCTGTGTGCACTGCATGCAACCTGCTGTGTGCAGCTGTACGAGCCACAGCCTGTCGCCTCTCCTGTGTGCACTGCATGTGACCTGCTGTGTGCAGGTGCACAAGGCACAGCCTGTCGCCTCTCCTGTGTGCACTGCATGCGACCTGCTGTGTGCAGCTGCACAAGCCACACCCTGTGGCCTCTCCAGTGTGCACTGCATGTGACCTGCTGCGTGCAGCTACACAAGGCACACCCTGTCACCTCTCCTGTGTGCACTGCATGCGACCTGCTGCGTGCAGCTGCACAAAGAACAGCCTGTTGCCTCTCCTGTGTGCACTGCATGTGACCCGCTGCGTGCAGCTGCACAAAGAACAGCCTGTAGCCTCTCCTGTGTGCAATGCATGCGACCTGCTGCATGCAGCTGCACAAGGCACAGCCTCTTATCTCTCCTGTGTGCACTGCATGCAACCTGCTGCGTGCAGCTGCAGAAGGAACAGCCTGTCGCCTCTCCTGTGTGCACTGCATGCGACCTGTGTGCAGCTGCACAAGGCACAGCCTGTCGCCTCTCCTGTGTGCACTGCATGCAACCTGCTTCGCGCAGCTGCACAAGGCACAGCCTGTCGCCTCTCCTGTGTGCACTGCATGCGACCTGCTGCATGCAGTTACACAAGGCACAGTCGGTCGCCTCTCCTGTGTGCTCTGCATGCGACCTGCTGTATGCAGCTGCCCAAGGCACGGCCTGTCACCTCTCCTGTGTGCACTGCATGCGACCTGCTGCGTGCAGCTGCACAAGACACAGCCTGTGGCCTCTCCTGTGTGCTCCCTATATCTGAGATTGTGATACATGTGATCCAGTCAGTCTTTATGGGAAATGTATGAGAACTGTCTGCAGTCACTCAATTCTCTAGTTAGTGGCTGTGGAAAATTGATAAATAAGGGTTGAACTTGTTCCCCTTTACCCCCAAAAAGCCAATTATGGGAGAATTTTTGGATATTCCTGGAAGAACTGGAAAATTGGGATCCAATTTTGTTAGGGAATAGGGATGATTTCCTGTGACATCAGGATAGTTCGGTAAGTGAGGTTTAGTATTTTGCTGCTGATCCCATAATAGAAATACTTTTTTTTTTAATGTATCAAAAACATAAACTAATGGGGTAAATAATCCTTATCTATAAACGTTGTCCTGAGGACAGAAGCTGGGCCAGGGCTACTGAGAAAGGGGCCAAGTAATCTCGCGTAACTAAATGAGAGCAGTGTTCCTGGGCAGTGAGAAGAGCTAGATAAAACTTTAAGTGCAGCACGAGAGGAGTTCCCAATAAGAAACATTTTAATTAATAATTCAGGAGTCCCAAAATTTAAATATTTAGCTAAGGGGAACAGGTTATACATGTGCCTGGGGCACCAACAAGTCACTTTGCCCTTTGCAGAATATTTAGAGACAAGGCGAGGATAACAAACTTTCCCCAGGCACAGGAAAGCCTAAATTTGACTTTTGGTTAATTAAGATCTCTCTCCCCAGTAACTTTGGAGTTTCCACTCACACATCAGCGACCGTTACCCCGTTACCCCGGTCATCAGCGACCGTTACCCCGGTCATCATGGCTTCACCTTCTGCTGACGACACTTTCTCCTCCTCGCTGGTCACTTCCTAAAAACTTCCCAGACTGATTAATGGCAGTTTTATGATAATGTGACTTGTGCAGCCCGGTGGAAGCGTCTGATTAAAAAACGTTATTAAAGTCATAGATCAGACGGATAGGAAAGTAATAAGACTTCTGATTCTCAGAAAATGACAGTCTCGCTAATCGGACTGAACAAAGAAGTGTGTTTTAATGGCGGAAAAAAGGAGCACACGTCAATCCTAGGGAAGGGAGGAAGGGATGATCTTAAAGAAGGGACAAATCCGGTATATATATAATAATAATGTAGCTGGGTTCAGTGGTTCTAATATCTCATATAGGAGTGCAAAAGATAATGCCGGTCACAGCATTCTCTATTACAAGAGGTCCTGGAATACCAAGACTGTCCACATGGTGCGCTGTTATGTGGATAAAACCATTGCTACATTGTAATACTAAGACTGACCACATAAAGTGCTGATGTGTAGATAAAACCATTGATATATTGCAATTGTAATACCACATCTGACCACACAGTGCACTGTTATGTGGATAAAACCATTAATGTATTGTAATACCACATCTGACCACACGGTGTGCTGTTATGTGGATAAAACCATTAATGTATTGCAATACCACATCTGATCACACGGTGCGCTGTTATGTGGATAAAACCATTAATGTATTGTAATACCACATCTGATCACACGGTGCGCTGTTATGTGGATAAAACCATTGATACATTGTAATTGTAATACCAACACTGACCACAAGGTGCGCTGTTATGTGGTTAAAACCATTGATACATTGTAATTTTAATACCACATTTGACCACATGGAGCGCTGATATGTGGATAAAAGCATTTGATAGATTGCAATGGAAATACCAAGACTGACCACAAGGTGCACGGTTATGTAGCTAAAACCATTGATACATTGTAACTGTAATATCACATCTAACCACATAGTGTGCTGTTATGTGGATAAAACCACTGATACATTGTAATATCACATCTGACCACATGGCGCGCTGCTATCCAAATTAAATAGTTGAAAGGATTATCTTGCATTACTACTGACTACAGTCGGCTCTTATTTGGCTTAAACCACTAAAAAATTTGACTTTCAATGCCATATCTGACCACATCATGTCCTTTTATGTTGATGAAACCAAGATTCTTCAGTATTACTAAGGTTGATTGTGACTTGTAGGATTGCTACTTCCAATAGGTGGCGCTATAGAGTACAAGTCCTCTTTTTCTCTGAAGAGGCAATTTGCATCAGTATTACTAATGCTTACATGATGGGTTGCACCAAATTTCACTTGCAATACCCCAAATGACCACATGGTATGCTGTTAGGTATGTGAGACCACTTGTCAGTTATACCTGTAATACCACTTCTGACCAACTGGTGCGTCCTAAAAAATGTAGTTGAACACTTTATGTCGCCACCTAGTGGTAACAATTTCCCTTTCCTGGTTTAATATAGTGTACAATCAGTGCTCCAGATCAGTGCCTTGGGGTCTCTTCATTGTGTTGCAGCTGCTCCTCGCCGCACCGTGTTCCACCGCCACGTTCAGAGGGTTTGAGGACACAAAGGATGATTTGCCGACACAGAGATGAATATAATACGCCCCCAGAATTAATCTCTTCTGTGATCACAAATCTTTTCTGCCGACACTTGATTTTTTTTCTTACAAAGAAACGTGCGGAATATAAATCTCAGCTGTTCCCTAGGAAGTCCTAATCTGTAACTTAAAGCAACAATGACTTTTCAGCTGTACCCCAAATAAAAGCCGCTATGTAAAAATGATTGCTACAGCGAGGGGGTCTGCACTGGTAAAAGCAATCAACAAGCAAGAAAGACCCCAATACATTTTTTTAAAGGTCATAAGGGACATAGTTATCTAAAAAATGGCATCCCCTTTACATTTCTTTAAGAAATGTCATTTAAATAGTGTGTATACTTTTGCAAATTTGTTTTATTGATTAAATGCATAAAGAAAAATTAAAAAAAGTAAGAAGACCGAACATGAGTCCCCTTTCACCTTTTCACAATAAATGGACGTTGTGCCCCCTGAACTCACGTATACCATTCACTGTCCAGGAATGAGATGTCCTTTGTGCCCATTTTGGTTGGGTACAGATTATAATGTATATACCTTTATTTGTATCTTTATGTTGTGTGTGTGATGGGACAGATTCAGTCAGACGTCCCCTGAGCGATTGATGATTTCAGGGCGGATAAACGTCTCCAACAACGTCTAAGCAGTAAGGATCTAAGCGGTGGGTAGTGAGTCTGATTAGGAATGATGACTGCACTGTGTTCATATGAATTAATGCTACGCTCGCTCCGTCTGCAACAAATGCTCCTACATCCGTGATCCTTTCATCACTAACAAACTTTCCTTCCTCGGCATCACCGTAACCTGGCTCACCCCCCCCCCGACACCGCTTCTCTTTTGTATGGTGGATTCCACCTTTCCCACACTCCCCACCCCTGCGGCAAGCATGGTGGAGGAATAGGTTTTCTCCTGTCAGATAACTGCTCCTTCTCACATATCCCACTGCCCCCCTCCATTACTCTCCCCTCTTTTGAGGTGCACAATGTGCGCATCTACTCTCCCTCCAACCTCCAACTGGCTATCATCTACCGCCCCCCAGAGTCAGCCACCACTTTCTTCAACCACTTCACCACCTGGCTACTTCATTTCCTTTCCACTGACATCCCCACTATCATCATGGGCGACTTCAACATCCCCATTGACACTTCCCACTCATCTGTCTCTAGGCTTCTATCCCTCACATCCTCCTTCGGCCTCGCACAATGGTCTTCTGCAGACACTCACAAAGACTGCCACACACTGGACCTCATCTTCACCCGCCTCTGTTCCCTATCCAACCTCTCTAACTCACCTCTCCCTCTTTCTGATCACAACCTACTTACATTCTCTATCCTCTCCTCTCCAGGTTCACAATCCCCAATCCACAAAGTTCCATACCCTCACAGAAATCTCAAACACCTTGACCTACACTCACTCTCTGAATCCCTCCTCCGTCTTACAGACATAAATTCCTTACACAATGCAGATGCTGCTGCCCCATTATATAACACCACAACAGCTGCAGCTCTCAATTTGGTCGCCCCCCTCACACATACCAAAGCTCGCACAATCAACAGGCAACCCTGGCACACCAGCCTAACTAAAGAACTGAGGAAGGCTTCCAGGGTTGCTGAGCGGAGATGGAAAAAGTCCCACTCCAACGAGCACTTCATCGCATTCAAACAGTCCCTAGCTACTTTTAAGCCCACAATCACTGCAGCAAAACAAACCTACTTATAATCTCTCATATCCTCCCTGTCTCACAACCCTAAACAGCTATTTAACACTTTCAATTCTCTCCTCCATCCCCCAGCTCCCTCTCCACTCATCTCAGCTGAAGACTTTGCCTCATTCTTCAAGCAGAATATTGACACCATCAGGCAAAGCTTTTGCCTAAAGTCCCACAGCCCCTCCTCATACCTACTCAACCCTCATCCTATAAAACCGGCTTCTCCACCATTATGGACGATCAAGTTTCCTCTTTACTCTCCAAATCACACCTCACCACCTGTGAACTTGACCCAGTCCTGTCCCACCTCATCCCTAACCTTACCACAGTCTTCATCCCAATTGTAACCCACCTCTTCAACCTGTCACTAACAACTGGTGTCTTCCCCTCAGGTTTCAAACATGCCTCGATCACACCCATCCTCAAAAAGCCCTCCCTTGACCCATCCTCTGTGTCTATCTATCGCCCCATATCACTTCTCCCCTATGCCTCAAAACTATTGGAACAACACGTCCATTCTGAACTGTCCTCCCACCTCCCACAGCATAAAGGTGTGTTACTAGAAGGGGTTCGATACATGCAGACTAGCCTAGCAGCCTGGCTATAAATGGAAAAGCTGTGCAAGCCAACTGAGATTGTCTGCATCATAGCTAGCTAGAAGTAGGGGTGAGTAACACTCATTATTAAAGTGTGCTGACCCAAGGAAACAAGTGAGGAGCTCCAGACTGAGCTGCCTGTGGTGCAGATTTTCCTAGATGGATGAAAACTAGCTATTCTGAGGATTGTAACCATTGAGTGAAGCAGAGAAGCTTATTCCTGTGCATGAAGAATGCGACAAAAATTAGTTGGCATAAGGGCAAGGATTTGCTGCAGATGAGAGGAGTGCAAAGGCTTATTCCTGAGTGTGAGGAACTGAGTAGAGAATTCCCACGACAGAGACAAGTGTCTGTGTGTGAGGAACCGTGACTGATCGAGTATCTGCAGGAGTGTGCAAAAAGTGCCAGACAGGTGACAGCAGAGCATTGCTGCCAAGAGGTGACAGTGAGAAGGAGCCATGACCAATGTCTGCAAAGTGAGAGACAGAGACTGTGCCAGAGTGAAGGAGGAGATAGTGAGGAGATGCAGGCAAGACAAGCAAGGATTCACAAGTGTCCGCCTGCTCTTGTGCTGCCAACTGTCTCATTTATTCACGCCTGTGGCTTCTTGTAGGTCCCTGTGACCATCAAGCTCATTGCCTCCTGGTGAGGAACATTCTGGGACTGTCCCCTGCATACACCCTGCGGAGGACCACTCTACCACCAATGGTCACTGCATCCACAAGGCTAAGAGGGCATCGTGACATCATCTTATATAAGGGTCCGCCGCTGCCGACCACCACCAACAACTACTATGCACCTTCAACATGTAGACCCTGAGCATCTCCATCCTGCTCGCTGTAGGCGGCCTCGTTTCTGCAGGGTCAGACAATAACTAGGGTTTGTTTGGAGTCTGTAGCCACATAGGTCTGCATGGGAGCTGAACACACAAAACGGTTCAAAAATCTTGGTTTTTATTTTTCATTTTGGAAGCATTGAAATATGGATGCAAAATAATATATCCACCCATTAAAGAAACAGTCAAATACTGAAAACTTTCCAAAAGTATGGGCACCTGGGTGATGTGAGGCATCCATTGATCCCCCAGAATGCATCCATTCATGGTTTCTTTAAGAAGTGGTCCATATTCGCACAACTTGTGGGAATCTCCCTTATAAATTGTTTATATCCTCATAAAGGTTATGAGGGAGGTTGTAAAAAATGGAGAATCCCTTTAAATGATTTAATAATACCTAGACTTTATCGGTTCAGGAACATTTAAAGGAATTGTCTATTCTGGACACTTGCTGATACAATGTTATCTTCTTTTTTATTGACCATTTTCATAAACATTGTCTCTTGTCAATCCTGAATTTATCGGCGGGTGGGAGGCCATTAGGGGAGGGTATTCTGGAGCCTCTTCACCCCTGGTCAGAGATTTATGTGACTCCATAAAGCTTTCATCTGAAGACACATGGATGATTTCCCTGGAGCTTTAGCGCACACGCCTGACACCATGCTGCTGAAATCAATGAGGCTTCCAGAGTTTTGTGGCGGAGACTGAGAAATATGGAAGTTTCCACCCATCATTAGGCACCACAGCCCCTTCATTATGAATCCCCCCCGCCCAGGATCTCGTGGAGTCCCCCTCGAAGCCTCTCGTGTAGGAATGTCATGGTTTTCCATAACTTTATATAGTGTGGATAGAGTTAAACCTGTGATGCGCGACAGCTCCAAAGTTGTGCCTGTGTCCATTACTCTGAACTATAGGGGCTGTAAGGGGGAGACACAATGACAATGGTTACTATGGAAACACAAGGATTCCATGGCAGCACCTGTGGGATGGGAGGATTATTGCGGAAAGTGCAATGGTAATTATAGGAGCGGGCGACGGGTGAGCAAAACAAAGGGTCAGGTCTCAGAAACTCAGCTGTGAAAGGGTTAATGAGAAGGCATCAAAGTAACAATGAATCTGACAGTCAAAGAGACAGGACTTAGGAAAAAGACCCCACAATCAGATCGGAGGGGTCTCAGGCAGCTGATTGGAGGGGCCCCGGATTTTAATGTTACAACCACAGAAAACTCTATAGAATAAAAATGGATACAATGAATTACAGCGAAAAGATAAAGCAAGTGGTACAGTGCAGTGTATATATATATATATATATATATATATATATATATATATATATATATATATATATATATATACAGTACAGACCAAAAGTTTGGACACACCTTCTCATTTAAAGATTTTTCTGTATTTTCATGACTATGAAAATTGTACATTCACACTGAAGGCATCAAAACTATGAATTACCACATGTGGAATTATATACTTAACAAAAAAGTGTGAAACAACTGAAAATATGTCTTATATTCTAGGTTCTTCACAGTAGCCATCTTTTGCTTTGATGACTGCTTAGCACACTCTTGGCATTCTCTTGATGAGCTTCAAGAGGTAGTCACCGGAAATGGTCTTCCAACAATCTTGAAGGAGTTCCCAGAGATGCTTAGCACTTGTTGGCCCTTTTGCCTTCACTCTGCGGTCCAGCTCACCCCAAACCATCTCGATTGGGGTCAGGTCTGGTGACTGTGTGTAGCGTCGGCGTCCCTGCCTCCTTCTAGGCAGGGACGCTGTTCCCCTCACCTCTCCGCTCTGTGCCCGGCGTCTTCCTCCCGCTCTGCTGGCAGCGCGCGCTGCTTCCCGGCCACGGTGCTTAGGGCGTCCTAAGGAGTCCCCGGCCAATGGCCGGAGGACTTCACCATATATAAGGCACCTCCTCCAAAATGGAGGTGCCCGAGCAATGTTGTTGCAAAGCCTTCACTCTGCTTCAGCCCACAGGTCCCGTTTCCAGTTACCTGCCAGTCACCTGCCAGAATCCTGCTTGATACCTGCCAGATATCCGTTTACCTGCTTGCAAGCCTGCGGTCCGATGGTCTGCCTTCCGACACCTGTCAGTCTGTCTATGGACCAGCCTGCCCGCTCACCTGGGAGCGCTCATCTGCTACCTGCCTGCTAGCCTACCTGGAGGCTCTGCCGTCACTTGCCGTGACCACCTGCCTGTCCAGAGACTCTTGTCTGCTCACCTGGGAGCGCTCATCTGCCCCCTTGTATAGTTGCTCAGAGGTTCCGCCTCCCAGACCCATTACAGTTTGCTCGGGCCATGGAATCCGGTGGCACCCAAGCTCCCTCGCTCTCGGACCTATGTCATGAACTGTCCCGTCAGAGGTCCCAACAGGAGTCCATCCTGAGTCACCTGCGGAGTGTCAACTCTCGCCTGGACACTCTGTCTGCTCCACCTGCAACCACCGCTAGTGTCATGACTCGCAACCCGGCAGCGCCGCTGCCCACCAATACCATGGTATCCTGTCCCGGACCCCGGTTTTCTGCACCTCCTCGTTTCGGAGGTGACTCCGCTCAAGCTCGGGGCTTCATAAACCAGTGCACCCTGCACTTTGAACTCTTGTCCCACCAGTTTATCTCCGACCGGTCCAAAGTAGCCTTTATCATGTCCCACCTCACGGGGGAGGCTCTGGCTTGGCTAAATCCTCTGTGGGAGAGAGGAGATCCCCTGGTGTCCGACCTGCCAGCCTTTCTCACGGCTTTCCGGAAAGTCTTCGACGAACCCGGACGGAAGACCTCATCCGCATCGTCTCTGCTACGCCTCCGTCAAGGAGATCTCACCCTGGGCCAATATGCCATACGGTTCCGTACCCTTGCTTCGGAGCTGGCCTGGGATAACGACGCTCTGGTGTCTGTCTTCTGGGAGGGTCTGTCCGCCAGTATTAAAGATGAACTCGCCGGTCGGGACATTCCTACCACTCTCGACGACTTAATAACACTTGCCACCCGGATTGACATCCGATTCCAGGAGCGCGCCAAAGAGGTCACCCGTGAGAGGAGGTTTCCACGTCTAGCCCCCACCTTCCAGAAACCCGTCACTCCCTCCGTTACTCCCCAGGCACACTCACCTGAGCCTATGCAGGTCGACCAGACCAAGATGGTCAAAACCCGTCAAGACTTACGCCGTGCCGAGGGGAGCTGCTTCTACTGTGGCAGTAAGGAGCACCGGATCCGTTCCTGCCCAGAGAGGTCGGGAAACGCCTGTGTCTAGGATCGCTCAGAGAGGTCGCCCTAGACAAAAGTAAACCCTCTCCATCTCTGATGCTGTCAGTCTCTATCACCTGCGGAGAGAACCGCTATTTCGAACTGGCTCAACTTGACTCAGGAGCTGCTGGAAATCTCATTTCTCAGTCTCTGGTAGAGAAATACCGCATTCCCACCAAACCTCTGGCCGTACCTTTATCTGTCGCCGCCGTGGATGGGGGCCTCTTACCACATCCCATCCAACTCATCACCGAATCCATAACTCTGCAGGTGGGAATGCTGCATTCTGAGAGCATCTCCTTTCATGTTCTGCCTGGACTCTCTCACGCACTCTTGTTAGGCCTACCTTGGCTCCAGAAACATGCACCCTTGCTTGACTGGCAGACCGGAGAAGTCCTTCGCTGGGGACAGGACTGCCATAGGACTTGTCTAGTTCCCGTTCATCCTGCTCGTCCTTCTCCTACCCCAGTCAGTCTACCCGGTCTACCGGTTCCCTATTGGTCTTATGTGGATGTCTTCAATAAAAAAGAAGCAGAGACATTACCCCCTCATAGACCATACGATTGTCCAATCGACCTGATACTCGGCTCTACTCCTCCCCTTGGGCGTATCTACCCTTTGTCCGCAGCGGAGACCCGGTCCATGTCAGAATATATTGAGGAGAATCTGGCCCGGGGATTTATCCGGAAATCTACCTCCCCGGCGGGAGCAGGCTTCTTCTTCGTCAAAAAGAAGGACGGCTCACTCCGTCCCTGTATAGACTATAGAGGCCTTAACCAGATTACAGTGAAGAATAAATACCCCCTTCCGCTCATTCCTGAATTATTTGATCGCCTGAGGGGGGCTAGAATCTTCACCAAACTGGATCTCCGTGGGGCGTATAACCTGGTCCATATCCGTCAGGGGGATGAGTGGAAGACGGCATTCAACACCCGGGACGGCCACTATGAGTACCTTGTAATGCCCTTCGGTCTCTGTAACGCTCCTGCCGTCTTTCAAGAGTTGGTCAATGACATCTTCCGTGACCTTCTCTACTCCTGCGTGGTGGTGTACCTGGACGACATCTTGGTCTTCTCTCCGGACCTTCCTACTCACCGGAGGGATATTCGTCAGGTCCTGCTCAGGCTCAGGCAGAACCACCTCTACGCTAAATATGAGAAGTGCATCTTTGAGCAGACCTCTCTTCCGTTTCTGGGCTACATAATCTCTCAGACCGGCCTACAAATGGATCCTGAGAAACTGTCTGCCATCCAGAAGTGGCCCCGACCAGAGGGGTTGAAGGCTATTCAGCGGTTCCTGGGCTTCGCCAACTATTACCGCCTCTTCATACCGCACTTCTCTTCCCGGACTGCCCCTATCTCTGCGCTCACCTGTAAGGGTACTAATCCCAGAAGATGGCCGCCCGAAGCTGAGGAGGCCTTTCTTTCCTTAAAACAGGCCTTCTCCTCCGCCCCGGTGCTGCATCGTCCGGACGGCAACAAACAATTCTTCCTAGAAGTTGACGCTTCCTCCTCCGGGGCGGTACTTACCCAAAAGTCATCTTCCGGAAGAATGGTAACCTGCGGTTTTTTCTCCAAACTCTTCTCCTCTTCTGAGCGCAACTATTCTATTGGAGACCGTGAATTGTTAGCCATTAAGCTGGCACTGGAGGAGTGGCGTTACCTGCTCGAGGGGGCTCTTCACCCGGTAATAATTTACACGGACCACAAGAACTTGGCTTACCTTCAGAGCGCCCAGAGACTTAACCCGCGCCAAGCCCGGTGGTCCTTGTTTTTTGCCCGCTTTGATTTTGTTCTTCATTTTCGCCCGGCAGACAAAAACATCAAAGCTGACGCCTTGTCCCGATCCTTCCTGGTATCTGATCTAGAGGAGGAACCTAAGCACATCATTGATCCCGCCAGAGTAATGCAAGTGGCTCCTGTGAATCTAAATTGTCTCCCTCCCGGTAAGACGTTTGTAACTGTACCTGATCGGAAGAAGGTCCTACACTGGGGTCATTCGTCTAAGCTAGCTGGCCACGCCGGTCAGAAAAAGACCCTCCAGCTCATTACCCGGCATTACTGGTGGCCTACCCTGCACAAGGATGTAATAGACTTTGTTTCTGCCTGTGTGTCCTGCGCCCGCAACAAAGTTCCGAGACACCTGCCAGCCGGTCGCCTCCTTCCTCTTCCAGTACCTGCTGCCCCGTGGCAGCATATTGCTATGGACTTTATAACGGATCTTCCTGTCTCTGCCGGTTGTACGGTCATTTGGGTGGTCGCTGATCGCTTCTCCAAGATGGCGCACTTCATTCCCCTGCCGGGTCTCCCGTCTGCACCTGAACTGGCTAAAGACTTTATCCGCCACATCTTCCGTCTCCATGGCCTGCCCCTCCACATCGTGTCAGATCGTGGGGTTCAGTTCACCTCACGCTTCTGGAGAGCCACATGTAAGTTGCTTGACGTCACTCTGGACTTCTCCTCCGCTTACCATCCACAGTCCAATGGTCAAGTGGAGCGGATCAATCAGAACCTGACCAGTTACCTCCGGCACTTCGTTAATGCCCACCATTCGGACTGGGTGGATCTCCTACCATGGGCCGAGTTCTCTTACAATAATCACGAGAGCGAATCTTCCTCCAAATCCCCGTTTTTTGTAGTCTTTGGTCAGCATCCTCGGATCCCATTTCCCGTCTCCACCTCGGTGGACAATCCGGCTGCGGAATCTCTCGTTCGCGAATTCTCCTCCATTTGGGAGAGTACCCGGTCCGCACTCCTTCAGTCGTCCGAACGGATGAAAAAACACGCTGACAAGAAACGCCTGGATCCTCCACAATTCCGTCCTGGAGATAAAGTCTGGCTCTCGTCCAAATATGTCCGGCTCAAGATTCCCTCCTACAAGTTAGGGCCTCGGTTCATCGGCCCACTGGAGGTTATCAAACAGATCAACCCGGTGGCCTATAAATTAAAACTCCCGGCCAACTTACTTATCCCTAACTCCTTCCATGTATCTCTCCTCAAACCCGTGGTACTTAACTCTTTTTCCAAGTCTACAGGTACGCCTCCTGCTCCGGTTTCCGCTGAGAACGAGTTTGAGGTAGAGGACATTCTGGCCACCAAAAGGGTAAGAGGAAAGACCTTTTTTCTGGTAGATTGGAAGGGGCTTGGTCCTGAGGAGAGAACGTGGGAGCCCCGGGAGAACATCCGTGCCCCGCTCATCCTAGATAAATTTCTCTCTGGCCTAAAAAAGGGGGGGCCTAAAGGGGGGGGTACTGTAGTGCCGGCGTCCCTGCCCTCTGCTAGGCAGGGACGCTGTTCCCCTCACCTCTCCGCTCTGTGCCCGGCGTCTTCCTCCCGCTCTGCTGGCAGCGCGCGCTGCTTCCCGGCCACGGTGCTTAGGGCGCGCGCGCGCGCGCTCCCCCTCTCTTAAAGGGGCCGCGCGCGCCGTCCTAAGGAGTCCCCGGCCAATGGCCGGAGGACTTCACCATATATAAGGCACCTCCTCCAAAATGGAGGTGCCCGAGCAATGTTGTTGCAAAGCTTTCACTCTGCTTCAGCCCTCAGGTCCCGTTACCAGTTACCTGCCAGTCACCTGCCAGATTCCTGCTTGTTACCTGCCAGTCACCTGCCAGATTCCTGCTTGTTACCTGCCAGTCACCTGCCAGATTCCTGCCTGTTACCTGCCAGTCACCTGCCAGAATCCTGCTTGATACCTGCCAGATATCCGTTTACCTGCTTGCAAGCCTGCGGTCCGACGGTCTGCCTTCCGACACCTGTCAGTCTGTCTATGGACCAGCCTGCCCGCTCACCTGGGAGCGCTCATCTGCTACCTGCCTGCTAGCCTACCTGGAGGCTCCGCCGTCACTTGCCGTGACCACCTGCCTGTCCAGAGACTCTTGTCTGCTCACCTGGGAGCGCTCATCTGCTACCTGCCTGCTAGCCTACCTGGAGGCTCCGCCGTCACTTGCCGTAACCACCTGCCTGTCCAGAGACTCTCGCCTGCTCACCTAGGAGCGCTCACCTGCTACCTGCCTGCTAGCCTGCCTGGAGGCTCTGCCGTCACTAGCCGTGACCACCTGCCTGTCCAGAGACTGTCCCTGTCACTTGCCGTGAGTACCCGTACTTCTACCCAGAGACTGTCCCTGTCACTTGCCGTGACTACCTGCCCTTCTACCCAGAGACTGTCCCTGTCACTTGCCGTGACTACCTGCCCTTCTACCCAGAGACTGTCCCTGTCACTTGCCGTGACTACCTGCCCTTCTACCCAGAGACTGTCCCTGTCACTTGCCGTGATTACCTGCCCGTCTTCCCTGGGAGCCACCCGCTTCCTTACAAGAACCGCCCCCTTGTATAGTTGCTCAGAGGTTCCGCCTCCCAGACCCGTTACACTGTGGAGGCCAGGTCATCTGGCGTAGCACCCCATCACTCTCCTACTTGGTCAAATAGCCCTTACACAGCCTGGAGGGGTGTTTGGGGTCATTGTCCTGTTGAAAAATAAATGATGGTCCAACTAAACGCAAACCGGATGGAATAGCATGCCGCTGCAAGATGCTGTGGTAGCCATGCTGGTTCAGTATGCCTTCAATTTTGAATAAATCCCCAACAGTGTCACTGGCAAAGCCCCCCCACACCATCACACCTCCTCCTCCATGCTTCACGGTGGGAACCAGGCATGTAGAGTCCATCCGTTCACCTTTTCTGCGTCGCACAAAGACACGGTGGTTGGAACCAAAGATCTCAAATTTGGACTCATCAGACCAAAGCACAGATTTCCACTGGTCTAATGTCCATTCCTTGTGTTCTTTAGCCCAAACAAGTCTCTTCTGCTTGTTGCCTGCCCTTAGCAGTGGTTTCCTAGCAGCTATTTTACCATGAAGTCCTGCTGCACAAAGTCTCCTCTTAACAGTTGTTGTAGAGATGTGTTTGCTGCTAGAACTCTGTGTGGCATTGACCTGGTCTCTAATCTGAGCTGCTGTTAACCTGCGATTTCTGAGGCTGGTGACTCGGATAAACTTATCCTCAGAAGCAGAGGTGACTCTTGGTCTTCCTTTCCTGGGGCGGTCCTCATGTGAGCCAGTTTCTTTGTAGCGCTTGATGGTTTTTGCAACTGCACTTGGAGACACTTTCAAAATGTTCCCAATTTTTCGGACTGACTGACCTTCATTTCTTAAAATAATGATGGCCACTCGTTTTTTCTTTACTTAGAATTTGTATTATGGAAAGAAAAAAGCAGCTAACAGTCTATTCAGTAGGACTATCAGCTGTGTATCCACCTGACTTCTGCACAACACAACTGATGGTCCCAACCCCATTTATAAGGCAAGAAATCCCACTTATTAAACCTGACAGGGCACACCTGTGAAGTGAAAACCATTTCCGGTGACGACCTCTTGAAGCTCATCAAGAGAATGCCAAGAGTGTGCAAAGCAGTCATCAAAGCAAAAGGTGGCTACTGTGAAGAACCTAGAATATAAGACATATTTTCAGTTGTTTCACACTTTTTTGTTAAGTATATAATTCCACATGTGGTAATTCATAGTTTTGATGCCTTCAGTGTGAATGTACAATTTTCATAGTCATGAAAATACAGAAAAATCTTTAAATGAGAAGGTGTGTCCAAACTTTTGGTCTGAACTGTATATATACACATAAACTGCACAGTACCACTCCTCCTGTCCTGTATATATACACTGCACAGTACCACTCCTCCTGTCCTGTAAATATACACTGCACAGTACCACTCCTCCTGCATATATACACTGCACAGTACAACTCCTCCTGTCCTGTATATATACACTGCACAGTACCACTCCTCCTGTATATATACACTGCACAGTACCACTCCTCCTGTATATATACACTGCACAGTACCACTCCTCCTGTATATATACACTGCACAGTACCACTCCTCCTGTCCTGTATATATACACTGCACAGTACCACTCCTCCTGTATATATACACTGCACAGTACCACTCCTCCTGTATATATACACTGCACAGTACCACTCCTCCTGTATATATACACTGCACAGTACCACTCCTCCTGTCCTGTATGTATACACTGCACAGTACCACTCCTCCTATATATATATACACTGCACAGTACCACTCCTCCTGTATATATACACTGCACTGTACCACTCCTCCTGTCCTGTATATATACACTGCACAGTACCACTCCTCCTGTCCTCTATATATACACTGCACAGTACCACTCCTCCTGTCCTGTATATATACACTGCACAGTACCACTCCTCCTGTATATATACACTGCACAGTACCACTCCTCCTGTCCTGTATATATACACTGCTCAGTACCACTCCTCCTGTATATATACACTGCACAGTACCACTCCTCCTGTATATATACACTGCACAGCACCACTCCTCCTGTATATATACACTGCACAGTACCACTCCTCCTGTCCTGTATATATACACTGCACTGTACCACTCCTCCTGTCCTGTATATATACACTGCACAGTACCACTCCTCCTGTCCTGTATATATACACTGCACAGTACCACTCCTCCTGTCCTGTATATATACACTGCACAGTACCACTCCTCCTGTATATATACACTGCACAGTACCACTCCTCCTGTCCTGTATATATACACTGCTCAGTACCACTCCTCCTGTATATATACACTGCACAGTACCACTCCTCCTGTATATATACACTGCACAGCACCACTCCTCCTGTCCTGTATATATACACTGCACTGTACCACTCCTCCTGTCCTGTATATATACACTGCACAGTACCACTCCTCCTGTCCTGTATATATACACTGCACAGTACCACTCATCCTGTCCTGTATATATACACTGCACAGTACCACTCCTCCTGTCCTGTATATATACACTGCTCAGTACCACTCCTCCTGTATATATACACTGCACAGTACCACTCCTCCTGTATATATACACTGCTCAGTACCACTCCTCCTGTATATATACACTGCACAGCACCACTCCTCCTGTATATATACACTCTGCAGGGTCTCTCCTCTTCCTCTTGACAATACCCCATAGATTCTCTATAATAGATCCTCTATGGGGTTAAGGTCAGGCGAGTTTGCGGCCAATCAAGCACAGTGATACTGTTGTGTGTAAACCAGGTATTGGTACTTTTGGCCGTGTGGACAGGGGCCAAATCCTGCTGGAGAATGACATTTCCATCTCCATAAAGCTTGTCGGCAGAGGGAAGCATGAAGGGCTGTGAAATGTCCTGGTAGACGGCGGCGCTGACTTTGGTCTTGATAAAACACAGTGGACCTCCACCAGCAGATGACATGGCCCCCAAACCATCACTGATGGTGGAGACTTCACACTAAACCTCCAGCAGCTTGGATTGTGGCCTCTCCACTCTTCCTCCAGACTCTGGGACCTTGTGGAGTGTGTCAGTGACTGCCTTCTGGACATCTGTCAAGTCAGCAGTCTTCCCCATGATTGTGGAGCCTACTGAAACAGACTAAGGGACCTTTTTAAACGCTTCGGAAGCCGTTGCAGGTGTTTTTTGTTAATTATTCTAATTTACTGAGATAATGACTTTTGGGTTTTCATTGGCTGTAAGCCATAATCATCAACATTAACAGAAATAAACACGTGAAACAGATCCCTCTGTGTGTAATGACTCTATATAATAGATCCCTCTGTGTGTAATGACTCTATATAATAGATCCCTCTGTGTGTAATGACTCTATATAATAGATTGCTCTGTGTGTAATGACTCTATATAATAGATCCCTCTGTGTGTAATGACTCTATATAATAGATCCCTCTGTCTGTAATGACACTATATAATAGATCCCTCTGTGTGTAATGACTCTATATAATAGATCCCTCTGTGTGTAATGACTGTATATAATAGATCACTCTGTGTGTAATGACTCTATATAATAGATCCCTCTGTGTGTAATGACTGTATATAATAGATCCCTCTGTGTGTAATGACTCTATATAATAGATCCCTCTGTCTGTAATGACTCTATATAATAGATCCCTCTGTGTGTAATGACTCTATATAATAGATCCCTCTGTGTGTAATGACTCTATATAATAGATCCCTCTGTGTGTAATGACTCTATATAATAGATCCCTCTGTGTGTAATGACTATATAATAGATCCCTCTGTGTGTAATGACTCTATATAATAGATCCCTCTGCGTGTAATGACTCTATATAATAGATCCCTCTGTGTGTAATGACTCTATATAATAGATCCCTCTGTGTGTAATGACTCTATATAATAGATCCCTCTGTGTGTAATGACTCTATATAATAGATCCCTCTGTGTGTAATGACTCTATATAATAGATCCCTCTGTGTGTAATGACTCTATATAATAGATCCCTCTGTGTGTAATGACTCTATATAATAGATCCCTCTGTGTGTAATGACTCTATATAATAGATCCCTCTGTGTGTAATGACTCTATATAATAGATCCCTCTGTGTGTAATGACTCTATATAATAGATCCCTCTGTGTGTAATGACTCTATATAATAGATCCCTCTGTGTGTAATGACTCTATATAATAGATCCCTCTGTGTGTAATGACTCTATATAATAGATCCCTCTGTGTGTAATAACTCTATATAATAGATCCCTCTGTGTGTAATGACTCTATATAATAGATCCCTCTGTGTGTAATGACTCTATATAATAGATCCCTCTGTGTGTAATGACTCTATATAATAGATCCCTCTGTGTGTAATGACTATATAATAGATCCCTCTGTGTGTAATGACTCTATATAATAGATCCCTCTGCGTGTAATGACTCTATATAATAGATCCCTCTGTGTGTAATGACTATATAATAGATCCCTCTGTGTGTAATGACTCTATATAATAGATCCCTCTGCGTGTAATGACTCTATATAATAGATCCCTCTGTGTGTAATGACTATATAATAGATCCCTCTGCGTGTAATGACTCTATATAATAGATCCCTCTGTGTGTAATGACTCTATATAATAGATCTCTCTGCGTGTAATGACTCTATATAATAGATCCCTCTGCGTGTAATGACTCTATATAATAGATCCCTCTGTGTGTAATGACTCTATATAATAGATCCCTCTGTGTGTAATGACTCTATATAATAGATCCCTCTGTGTGTAATGACTGTATATAATAGATCACTCTGCGTGTAATGACTCTATATAATAGATCCCTCTGTGTGTAATGACTCTATATAATAGATCCCTCTACGTGTAATGACTCTATATAATAGATCCCTCTGTGTGTAATGACTCTATATAATAGATCCCACTGCGTGTAATGACTCTATATAATAGATCCCTCTGTGTGTAATGACTCTATATAATAGATCCCTCTGTGTGTAATGACTCTATATAATAGATCCCTCTGTGTGTAATGACTCTATATAATAGATCCCTCTGCGTGTAATGACTCTATATAATAGATCCCTCTGCGTGTAATGACTCTATATAATAGATCCCTCTGTGTGTAATGACTCCATATAATAGATCCCTCTGCGTGTAATGACTCTATATAATAGATCTCTCTGTGTGTAATGACTCTATATAATAGATCCCTCTGCGTGTAATGACTCTATATAATAGATCCCTCTGTGTGTAATGACTCTATATAATAGATCGCTCTGTGTGTAATGACTCTATATAATAGATCCCTCTGTGTGTAATGACTCTATATAATAGATCCCTCTGTCTGTAATGACTCTATATAATAGATCCCTCTGTGTGTAATGACTCTATATAATAGATCGCTCTGTGTGTAATGACTCTATATAATAGATCCCTCTGTGTGTAATGACTCTATATAATAGATCCCTCTGTGTGTAATGACTGTATATAATAGATCACTCTGTGTGTAATGACTCTATATAATAGATCCCTCTGTGTGTAATGACTCTATATAATAGATCCCTCTGTCTGTAATGACTCTATATAATAGATCCCTCTGTGTGTAATGACTCTATATAATAGATCCCTCTGTCTGTAATGACTCTATATAATAGATCCCTCTGTGTGTAATGACTCTATATAATAGATCCCTCTGTCTGTAATGACTCTATATAATAGATTCCTCTGTGTGTAATGACTCTATATAATAGATCCCTCTGTGTGTAATGACTATATAATAGATCCCTCTGTGTGTAATGACTCTATATAATAGATCCCTCTGCGTGTAATGACTCTATATAATAGATCCCTCTGTGTGTAATGACTCTATATAATAGATCCCTCTGTGTGTAATAACTCTATATAATAGATCCCTCTGCGTGTAATGACTATATAATAGATCCCTCTGCGTGTAATGACTCTATATAATAGATCCCTCTGCGTGTAATGACTCTATATAATAGATCTCTCTGCGTGTAATGACTCTATATAATAGATCCCTCTGCGTGTAATGACTCTATATAATAGATCCCTCTGTGTGTAATGACTCTATATAATAGATCCCTTTGTGTGTAATGACTCTATATAATAGATCCCTCTGTGTGTAATGACTCTATATAATAGATCCCTCTGTGTGTAATGACTGTATATAATAGATCACTCTGCGTGTAATGACTCTATATAATAGATCCCTCTGTGTGTAATGACTCTATATAATAGATCCCTCTGTGTGTAATGACTCTATATAATAGATCCCTCTGTGTGTAATGACTCTATATAATAGATCCCTCTGTGTGTAATGACTCTATATAATAGATCCCTCTGTGTGTAATGACACATTTCCATCTCCATAAAGCTTGTCGGCAGAGGGAAGCATGAAGGGCTGTGAAATGTCCTGGTAGACGGCGGCGCTGACTTTGGTCTTGATAAAACACAGTGGACCTCCACCAGCAGATGACATGGCCCCCAAACCATCACTGATGGTGGAGACTTCACACTAAACCTCCAGCAGCTTGGATTGTGGCCTCTCCACTCTTCCTCCAGACTCTGGGACCTTGTGGAGTGTGTCAGTGACTGCCTTCTGGACATCTGTCAAGTCAGCAGTCTTCCCCATGATTGTGGAGCCTACTGAAACAGACTAAGGGACCTTTTTAAACGCTTCGGAAGCCTTTGCAGGTGTTTTTTGTTAATTATTCTAATTTACTGAGATAATGACTTTTGGGTTTTCATTGGCTGTAAGCCATAATCATCAACATTAACAGAAATAAACACGTGAAACAGATCCCTCTGTGTGTAATGACTCTATATAATAGATCCCTCTGTGTGTAATGACTCTATATAATAGATCCCTCTGTGTGTAATGACTCTATATAATAGATTGCTCTGTGTGTAATGACTCTATATAATAGATCCCTCTGTGTGTAATGACTCTATATAATAGATCCCTCTGTGTGTAATGACTCTATATAATAGATCCCTTTGTGTGTAATGACTCTATATAATAGATCCCTCTGTGTGTAATGACTCTATATAATAGATCCCTCTGTGTGTAATGACTGTATATAATAGATCACTCTGCGTGTAATGACTCTATATAATAGATCCCTCTGTGTGTAATGACTCTATATAATAGATCCCTCTGCGTGTAATGACTCTATATAATAGATCCCTCTGCGTGTAATGACTCTATATAATAGATCCCTCTGTGTGTAATGACTCTATATAATAGATCCCTCTGTGTGTAATGACTGTATATAATAGATCACTCTGCGTGTAATGACTCTATATAATAGATCCCTCTGTGTGTAATGACTCTATATAATAGATCCCTCTGCGTGTAATGACTCTATATAATAGATCCCTCTGTGTGTAATGACTCTATATAATAGATCCCACTGCGTGTAATGACTCTATATAATAGATCCCTCTGTGTGTAATGACTCTATATAATAGATCCCTCTGTGTGTAATGACTCTATATAATAGATCCCTCTGTGTGTAATGACTCTATATAATAGATCCCTCTGCGTGTAATGACTCTATATAATAGATCCCTCTGCGTGTAATGACTCTATATAATAGATCCCTCTGTGTGTAATGACTCCATATAATAGATCCCTCTGCGTGTAATGACTCTATATAATAGATCTCTCTGCGTGTAATGACTCTATATAATAGATCCCTCTGCGTGTAATGACTCTATATAATAGATCTCTCTGCGTGTAATGACTCTATATAATAGATCGCTCTGTGTGTAATGACTCTATATAATAGATCCCTCTGTGTGTAATGACTCTATATAATAGATCCCTCTGTCTGTAATGACTCTATATAATAGATCCCTCTGTGTGTAATGACTCTATATAATAGATCGCTCTGTGTGTAATGACTCTATATAATAGATCCCTCTGTGTGTAATGACTCTATATAATAGATCCCTCTGTGTGTAATGACTGTATATAATAGATCACTCTGTGTGTAATGACTCTATATAATAGATCCCTCTGTGTGTAATGACTCTATATAATAGATCCCTCTGTCTGTAATGACTCTATATAATAGATCCCTCTGTCTGTAATGACTCTATATAATAGATTCCTCTGTGTGTAATGACTCTATATAATAGATCCCTCTGTGTGTAATGACTATATAATAGATCCCTCTGTGTGTAATGACTCTATATAATAGATCCCTCTGCGTGTAATGACTCTATATAATAGATCCCTCTGTGTGTAATGACTCTATATAATAGATCCCTCTGTGTGTAATAACTCTATATAATAGATCCCTCTGCGTGTAATGACTATATAATAGATCCCTCTGCGTGTAATGACTCTATATAATAGATCCCTCTGCGTGTAATGACTCTATATAATAGATCTCTCTGCGTGTAATGACTCTATATAATAGATCCCTCTGCGTGTAATGACTCTATATAATAGATCCCTCTGTGTGTAATGACTCTATATAATAGATCCCTTTGTGTGTAATGACTCTATATAATAGATCCCTCTGTGTGTAATGACTCTATATAATAGATCCCTCTGTGTGTAATGACTGTATATAATAGATCACTCTGCGTGTAATGACTCTATATAATAGATCCCTCTGCGTGTAATGACTCTATATAATAGATCCCTCTGTGTGTAATGACTCTATATAATAGATCCCTCTGTGTGTAATGACTCTATATAATAGATCCCTCTGTGTGTAATGACTCTATATAATAGATCCCACTGCGTGTAATGACTCTATATAATAGATCCCTCTGTGTGTAATGACTCTATATAATAGATCCCTCTGTGTGTAATAACTCTATATAATAGATCCCTCGGTGTGTAATGACGCTATATAATAGATCCCTCTGTGTGTAATGACTCTATATAATAGATCCCTCTGTGTGTAATGACTCTATATAATAGATCCCTCTGTGTGTAATGACGCTATATAATAGATCCCTCTGTGTGTAATGACTCTATATAATAGATCCCTCTGTGTGTAATGACTCTATATAATAGATCCCTCTGTGTGTAATGACTCTATATAATAGATCCCTCTGCGTGTAATGACTATATAATAGATCCCTCTGCGTGTAATGACTCTATATAATAGATCCCTCTGCGTGTAATGACTCTATATAATAGATCTCTCTGCGTGTAATGACTCTATATAATAGATCCCTCTGCGTGTAATGACTCTATATAATAGATCCCTCTGTGTGTAATGACTCTATATAATAGATCCCTCTGTGTGTAATGACTCTATATAATAGATCCCTCTGCGTGTAATGACTCTATATAATAGATCACTCGGTGTGTAATGACGCTATATAATAGATCACTCTGTGTGTAATGACTCTATATAATAGATCCCTCTGTGTGTAATGACTCTATATAATAGATCCCTCTGTGTGTAATGACTCTATATAATAGATCCCTCTGTGTGTAATGACTCTATATAATAGATCCCTCTGTGTGTAATGACTCTATATAATAGATCCCTCTGTGTGTAATGACTCTATATAATAGATCCCTCTATGTGTAATGACTCTATATAATAGATCCCTCTGTGTGTAATGACTCTATATAATAGATCCCTCTGTGTGTAATGACTCTATATAATAGATCCCTCTGTCTGTAATGACTCTATATAATAGATCCCTCTGTGTGTAATGACTCTATATAATAGATCCCTCTGTCTGTAATGACTCTATATAATAGATCCCTCTGTGTGTAATGACTCTATATAATAGATCCCTCTGTGTGTAATGACTATATAATAGATCCCTCTGTGTGTAATGACTCTATATAATAGATCCCTCTGCGTGTAATGACTCTATATAATAGATCCCTCTGTGTGTAATGACTCTATATAATAGATCCCTCTGTGTGTAATAACTCTATATAATAGATCCCTCTGCGTGTAATGACTATATAATAGATCCCTCTGCGTGTAATGACTCTATATAATAGATCTCTCTGCGTGTAATGACTCTATATAATAGATCCCTCTGCGTGTAATGACTCTATATAATAGATCCCTCTGTGTGTAATGACTCTATATAATAGATCCCTCTGTGTGTAATGACTCTATATAATAGATCCCTCTGTGTGTAATGACTCTATATAATAGATCCCTCTGTGTGTAATGACTGTATATAATAGATCACTCTGCGTGTAATGACTCTATATAATAGATCCCTCTGCGTGTAATGACTCTATATAATAGATCCCTCTGTGTGTAATGACTCTATATAATAGATCCCTCTGTGTGTAATGACTCTATATAATAGATCCCTCTGTGTGTAATGACTCTATATAATAGATCCCACTGCGTGTAATGACTCTATATAATAGATCCCTCTGTGTGTAATGACTCTATATAATAGATCCCTCTGTGTGTAATAACTCTATATAATAGATCCCTCGGTGTGTAATGACGCTATATAATAGATCCCTCTGTGTGTAATGACTCTATATAATAGATCCCTCTGTGTGTAATGACTCTATATAATAGATCCCTCTGTGTGTAATGACGCTATATAATAGATCCCTCTGTGTGTAATGACGCTATATAATAGATCCCTCTGTGTGTAATGACTCTATATAATAGATCCCTCTGTGTGTAATGACTCTATATAATAGATCCCTCTGCGTGTAATGACTATATAATAGATCCCTCTGCGTGTAATGACTCTATATAATAGATCCCTCTGCGTGTAATGACTCTATATAATAGATCTCTCTGCGTGTAATGACTCTATATAATAGATCCCTCTGCGTGTAATGACTCTATATAATAGATCCCTCTGTGTGTAATGACTCTATATGATAGATCCCTCTGTGTGTATGTCACACTGTCACAGAATACTGGAGGTAGGGGGCCTAAGCTGACCCTAAGCTGGGGCCCTGACTAATCCCTCAACCTGGAGGTACTGTTAAAGGTACAGAGGTCCAGGCCGCCAGCGTAACCCCTACCTCCTGAGGATCCCTGCACCTCAGTAATCTAGTCCTGAGAAGGACCCCGATCACAACAATTGGGAACCAGAAATAATATGCCCACACACAGTATTTAGACGAACGAGACAGTACAAGGGAAAAACCAAAACCACCTTGCATACAACTTCTACACAACTACAACAGAGGGAACACCAACGGGAAAGGAGATAAATGATAAAGCGAGGAAAGGGAAAAAACACTTCCAAATACACTTATCTCAGCAACTCCAAACACCACGATCCGCTCTGTAAGTCTGAATGAAAAGCTTTCACCGACACCTCCCAAACAGACCTGCAGGAATATGAAGGAGTCTCACTAAAGAAGCATTGATTGCAGCTGGGCGAGGCTGGACCTCAGCTAGCCCAGAGAGAGAGAATTAACTCCTTCACTGCCGAAAAAACACAAAGCACCAACAAGTCAGCTGCGAGAAGTCAGGCTGTGTACTCGTGACGATCTTCGTGGCAACACACCCGTGACAGTACCCCCCCTTCTACGAGGGGCCTCCGGACCCTCAGGGCCAGGTTTATTCGGGTGAGTCGTGTGGAAGGCCCGAACTAATCGGTCTGCGTTAATATCCGACGCAGGAACCCACATCCTCTCCTCAGGACCATACCCCTTCCAATGAACCAAGTACTGAAGGGACCGGCGATTAAAGCGTGAATCAATGACCCTCGATACCTGGAACTCCAAGTTACCATTGACAACCACAGGAGGGGGAGGTAAAAGTGACGGTACCACCGGCGCCACATACCTCTTAAGCAATGATCTGTGAAACACGTTGTGAATTTTAAACGTAGGGGGGAGGTCAAGACGGAATGCCACCGGATTAATAATAGAACTGATTCTGTACGGCCCGATGAACCTGGGACCCAGTTTCCAGGAGGGAACCTTAAGTTTAATATTCCTGGTAGACAACCATACCTGATCGTTCACACTTAGGTCCGGACCAGACACTCTCCTCCTATCAGCCATACGTTTGTATCGGTTCCCCATAGTATTCAGATTCTTCAGCACCCCTCTCCATACTGAAGCGAGAGATGAGGAAAATCGTTCCTCCTCCGGAACCCCCGAAGAGCCCCCCCTACTGAAAGTACAAAACTGGGGGTGAAAACCATATGCCCCAAAAAACGGGGACTTACCAGTGGACTCGCTCCGCCTATTATTGAGAGCAAACTCTGCCAGAGGTAGGAAAGAAGCCCAGTCCTCCTGGTTCTCTGACACAAAACACCGAAGATATGTCTCCAAGCTCTGGTTCATACGTTCCGTCTGACCATTGGTCTGAGGATGAAAAGCCGACGAGAATGACAAATGCATCCCCCGCCGTGCACAAAACGCCTTCCAGAACTTGGACACAAACTGAGACCCCCGATCAGACACCACCTCGGAGGGTACCCCGTGAAGCCTCACAATCTCCCCAATGAACACCTGCGCAAGAGTTTTAGCATTAGGGAGAGCCGGAAGAGCGATAAAATGTGCCATCTTGCTGAACCTGTCCACTACAACGAGTATGACCGTTTTACCCGAAGACGGAGGGAGGTCCGTAATAAAGTCCATAGACAGATGAGTCCAAGGACGCTCCGGGATCTTCAAAGGTAAAAGGGCCCCAGACGGACGGGTATGTGAGGTCTTAGAGCGCGCACAAACCCCACAGGACGCGACAAAAGTTACCACCTCTTTATGCAAGTTAGGCCACCAAAACCGACGCGAGAGGAGATCCACAGTTGCTTTACTCCCCGGGTGTCCTGCAAAAACTGAGTTATGGTGTGCCTCGATCACCTTTTGTCGCAACTGATCTGGAACGAACAGTCTCCCCGGAGGTCCAACAGGGGCGTCCCCCTGAGCCTCCAATATCTCCTCCTCCAGCTCAGAGCATACTGCCGAAACCACCACCCCCTCCTGAAGAATAGGAATCGGGTCGTCCGTATTCCCGGCCCCAGGGAAACTACGAGATAAGGCATCCGCCTTTACATTTTTAGACCCAGGACGATATGTAACGACGAAATTAAACCTGGTAAAAAACAATGACCACCTAGCTTGTCTGGGATTCAGACGTTTAGCGGACTCCAGATATAGCAGGTTCTTGTGATCGGTGATGACGGTGACCGGATGAACTGCCCCCTCCAAAAAATGGCGCCACTCCTCAAAAGCTAACTTAATGGCCAAGAGTTCCCTATTGCCGACATCGTAATTCCTCTCAGCGGACGACAATTTTTTAGAGAAAAAGGCGCACGGATGCCACTTACCAGGGGACGAACCCTGTGACAATACTGCTCCCACCCCTACCTCGGAAGCGTCTACCTCTACAAAGAATGGCTGAGACGCATCAGGTTGAATGAGTATGGGTGCCGAGGCAAAACATTTTTTCAAGGAGGAGAATGCTTGACAAGCCTTGTCAGACCACCTAGAAAAATCCGTCCCCTTTTTAGTCATGTCTGTGAGAGGCTTAACCATGGACGAGAAATTACGAATGAACTTCCGGTAATAGTTAGCAAACCCCAGGAAACGTTGTAGTGCCTTAAGATTCTCCGGCCGATCCCACTCAAGAACTGCCCGCACTTTCCCAGGGTCCATACGAAAACCGGACGCTGAAACCAGGAAGCCTAAAAACTGGAGTTCCTGTACGGCGAACACACACTTTTCCCACTTGGCATACAGTTTATTATCCCGCAAGATCTGTAACACCTGTCTAACGTGCTCCTGATGAGACACCAGATCCGGCGAGTAAATTAAGATATCATCCAGATATATGACAACAAACTGTCCCACCAGGTGGCGAAAAATATCATTAACAAAGTGTTGAAACACCGCCGGGGCATTAGTCAGACCGAATGGCATGACAAGGTTCTCATAATGCCCCTCCGGAGTGTTAAAAGCCGTCTTCCACTCATCCCCCTCCTTCATCCTAATCAGATTGTACGCCCCCCTGAGATCCAACTTAGAGAACCATTTGGCGCCCACGATCTGATTAAAGAGATCGGGAATAAGTGGGAGCGGATACGGATCTCGGACCGTAATCCGATTAAGTTCACGGAAATCCAGGCAAGGGCGTAGGCCTCCATCTTTCTTCTTAACAAAGAAGAACCCCGCGGCCACCGGTGAAGATGAAGGTCTAATATGCCCCTTAGCCAGACTTTCAGAAATATAATCCTTCATGGCCTGCCTCTCAGGACCAGAAAGGTTATACAACCTAGCTTTAGGTAACTTGGCCTCAGGGAGCAGTTTTACAGAACAGTCATACTCGCGATGAGGAGGTAGTTCCTGACACCCATTCTCCGAGAATACATCCTCAAAGTCCGCCAGAAATGGAGGTAAGACCCAAGGAGTAACCGCACCGATGACCGTGTTCATGCAGTTTTTATTACAGAATTTACTCCATTGGCTTATCTCTCTGGTTTGCCAATTAATAACCGGGTTATGCTTAGCTAACCAAGGAAGGCCCAACACTATAGGAGTGGGAAGACCCTCCAACACGTAGCAAGACAACAGTTCTTTATGTATTGCCCCCACTTGAAGTTTTACGCCATGCACAGCTTGCAAAAAACTTCCCTGACCGAGAGGCCTGGCATCGATCGAGAATATGGGGATGGGTTTAGCCAACTCACTCAATCGCATACCTTGAACCCGGGCAAACCGAGCATCAACCAGATTAGCCCCGGCCCCACTATCCAGAAGAACAGATATCCTCTCAGTTCTCGCACCCACCACCACCTCCGCCGGTACGAGAAACTGAGACGAACCTAGGGACGAAATACCTACTCCCAGATTGCCGTCCACCACACAACCTGGGATCAACAGTTTTTTCGACGACTCTTTACTCTGCAAGGGACGGGATGGACACCCCCCAATAAAATGTCCCTTTTTCCCGCAGAGGAAACACCTTCCTGTCTTATGGCGCTCCACCGGTCCCCTTCCCCGAAATGATGTCCCTCCTAATTGAATAGGCTCCTCCGGACTGACCAGGGGAACCACCATATGAGGGGACCTTGTAGGAGGTGGAGACATTACAGGGGGTAGAGTTATCCCGCACCTCTCCCGAAGCCATCTGTCAACGCGAATGGCAAGGGCCATAGCGGCTTCCAGTGACGCGGGAGAGTCATACTGTGCCAACACATCCTGTAATTTGTCGGATAAACCATGACAAAACTGGCTCCTAAGAGCCGGGTCATTCCACTGGGTGTCCGTGGCCCACCTACGGAACTCCGAACAGAATTCCTCCGCCGGACGATCTCCCTGCTGAATCCTACGTAACTTAGACTCAGCAAGGGAGATCCGATCTGGGTCATCATATACGAGTCCCAGAGCAGCGAAAAACCTATCCACTGACTGGAGAACCGGGGAGCTTGGGGGAAGAGAGAACGCCCAAGATTGTGGGTCCCCTTGTAGGAGCGAGATGACAATTCCCACCCTTTGTTCTTCGCTGCCCGATAACCGAGGCCGCAGCCGAAAGTACAATTTGCATGCCTCCCGGAAAACAAAAAACTTGTCCCGCCCCCCAGTGAACCTGTCAGGGAGAGCTACTTTAGGTTCTGGTCCGGCTTGCTCCAGAGGATGCAAAACCTTGGACCTAACGTCCGCCAGCCCCATGGACAAACTCTGCAACTGCCGAGCTAGACCGGCTACTGGATCCATGGTAGCTGGAGAAAAACTAAGTTGGTCGGTGAAAATGTCACACTGTCACAGAATACTGGAGGTAGGGGGCCTAAGCTGACCCTAAGCTGGGGCCCTGACTAATCCCTCAACCTGGAGGTACTGTTAAAGGTACAGAGGTCCAGGCCGCCAGCGTAACCCCTACCTCCTGAGGATCCCTGCACCTCAGTAATCTAGTCCTGAGAAGGACCCCGATCACAACAATTGGGAACCAGAAATAATATGCCCACACACAGTATTTAGACGAACGAGACAGTACAAGGGAAAAACCAAAACCACCTTGCATACAACTTCTACACAACTACAACAGAGGGAACACCAACGGGAAAGGAGATAAATGATAAAGCGAGGAAAGGGAAAAAACACTTCCAAATACACTTATCTCAGCAACTCCAAACACCACGATCCGCTCTGTAAGTCTGAATGAAAAGCTTTCACCGACACCTCCCAAACAGACCTGCAGGAATATGAAGGAGTCTCACTAAAGAAGCATTGATTGCAGCTGGGCGAGGCTGGACCTCAGCTAGCCCAGAGAGAGAGAATTAACTCCTTCACTGCCGAAAAAACACAAAGCACCAACAAGTCAGCTGCGAGAAGTCAGGCTGTGTACTCGTGACGATCTTCGTGGCAACACACCCGTGACAGTGTAATGACTCTATATAATAGATCCCTCTGTGTGTAATGACTGTATATAATAGATCACTCTGCGTGTAATGACTCTATATAATAGATCCCTCTGCGTGTAATGACTCTATATAATAGATCCCTCTGTGTGTAATGACTCTATATAATAGATCCCTCTGTGTGTAATGACTCTATATAATAGATCCCACTGCGTGTAATGACTCTATATAATAGATCCCTCTGCGTGTAATGACTCTATATAATAGATCCCTCTGTGTGTAATGACTCTATATAATAGATCCCTCTGTGTGTAATGACTCTATATAATAGATCCCTCTGTGTGTAATGACTCTATATAATAGATCCCTCTGTGTGTAATGACTCTATATAATAGATCACTCGGTGTGTAATGACTCTATATAATAGATCCCTCTGTGTGTAATGACTCTATATAATAGATCCCTCTGTGTGTAATGACGCTATATAATAGATCCCTCTGTGTGTTATGACTCTACAGTGGTGGCCAAAAGTATTGGCACCCCTTCCACTCTGTCAGATAATCCTCAGTTTCTTCCTGAAAATGATTGCAATCACAAATTCTTTGTTATTATCTTCATTTAATTTGCTTGCAAGGAAAAAACACAAAAGAGAATGAAGCAAAAATCAAATCATTGATCATTTCACACAAAACTCCAAAAAAGGTCCGGACAAAAGTATTGGCACCCTCAGCCTAATACTTGGTTGCACAACCTTTAGCCAAAATAGCTGGGAACAACCGCTTCCGGTAACCATCAATGAGTTTCTTACAATGCTCTGCTGGAATTGTAGACCATTCTTCTTTGGCAAACTGCTCCAGGTCCCTGATATGTGAAGGGTGCCTTCTCTAAACTGCCATTTTGAGATCTCTCCACAGGTGTTCTATGGGATTCAGGTCTGGACTCATTGCTGGCCACCTTAGAAGTCTCCAGTGCTTTCTCTCAAACCATTTTATAGTGCTTTTGGAAGTGTGTTTTGGGTCATTCAGGGGCGGACACAGACTGTAGTGGGCCCCTGTGCAAGAATTCTTTTGGGCCCCCCCCCCGTGCCTCACTGATTCCCCCCACTCCTAGTTAATTAATTGTATTAAAAAAAAATAAAACTTGTTATACTTACCCCCAGGACCGGCTCCAGGTTTTCGTGGGCCCCGGGTGAAAGAGTCTCAGTGGCCCCTTTAACACATACCACGATTCATGATGCACAGATACAGCAGAGAAATATATATATAATACAAGGCCAAAGATGTCACTTCTTACATTACATGACTGATATCTATAGTAAATTCCACAATAACTCAGAAACCGGCGAATCCTCACAGCGCACAGTGCAGACCAGACAGTATAGTCCTCCATACAGTATAATGGCCCCCACATAGCCCTCCATACAGTATAATGGACCCCACATAGTCCTCCATACAGAATAATGGCCCCACATAGTCCTCCATACAGTATAATGGGCCCCACATACTCCTCCATACAGTATAATGGGCCCCACATAGTCCTCCATACAGTATAATGGCTCCACATAGTCCTCCATACAGTATAATGGCCCCACATAGTCCTCCATACAGTATAATGGCCCCACATAGCCCTCCGTACAGTATAATGGGCCCACATAGTCCTCCATACAGTATAATGGCCCCACATAGTCCTCCATACAGTATAATGGACCCCACATAGTCCTCCATACAGTATAATGGCCCCACATAGTCCTCCATACAGTATAATGGCCCCACATAGTCCTCCATACAGTATAATGGCCCCACATAGTCCACCATACAGAATAATGGGCCCCACATAGTCCTCCATACAGTATAATGGCCCCACATAGTCCTCCATACAGTATAATGGGCCCAACATAGTCCTCCATACAGTATAATGGGCCCCACATAGCCCTCCATACAGTATAATGGACCCACATAGTCCTCCATACAGTATAATGGACCCCACATAGTCCTCCATACAGTATAATGGCCCCACATAGTCCTCCATACAGAATAATGGGCCCCACATAGTCCACCATACAATATAATGGGCCCCACATAGCCCTCCATACAGTATAATGGACCCACATAGTCCTCCATACAGTATAATGGACCCCACATAGTCCTCCATACAGTATAATGGCCCCACATAGTCCTCCATACAGTATAATGGCCCCACATAGTCCTCCATACAGTATAATGGGCCCCACATAGCCCTCCATACAGTATAATGGACCCCACATAGTCCTCCATACAGTATAATGGCCCCACATAGTCCTCCATACAGTATAATGGCCCCACATAGTCCTCCATACAGTATAATGGGCCCCACATAGTCCTCCATACAGTATAATGGGCCCCACATAGCCCTCCATACAGTATAATGGACCCCACATAGTCCTCCATACTGTATAATGGCCCCACATAGCCCTCCATACAGTATAATGGACCCCACATAGTCCTTCATACTGTATAATGACCCCACATAGTCCTCCATACAGAATAATGGGCCACACATAGTCCTCCATACAGAATAATGGGCCCCACATAGTCCACCATACAGTATAATGGCCCCACATAGTCCTTCATACAAGATACTGGTCCCCATATAACACTGCATACAGAATACTGGCCCCCATATAACGCTCCATACAGAATACTGTCCCCCATATAACGCTCCATACAGAATACTGACCCATATAACGCTCCATACAGAATACTGTCCCCCATATAACGCTCCATACAGAATACTGACCCCCATATAACGCTCCATACAGAATATTGGCCCCCATATAACGCTCCATACAGAATACTGACCCCCATATAACGCTCCATACAGAATATTGGTCCCCATGTAACGCTCCATGCAGGCTGTTCCCCCCTTATAATGCCCCATGCAGGATGACACCCCCCTTTTAATGCCCTATGCAGGATGTCACCTCTACCCCTCATAAAATGCCCCATGCAGGATGTCCCCCCCCATATAATGCCCCTTGCAGGATGTCACTTCCCCCCTTCCCCTCTTACAATGCCCCATGCAGGATGTCAATCCCTCCCCCCATAAAATGCCCCTTGCAGGACGTCAATTCCCCCCTTCCCCTCTTATAATGCCCCATGCAGGACGTCACTTCCCCCCTTCCCCTCTTATAATGCCCCATGCAGTATGTCACCCCCCCATATAATGCCCCATGCAGTATGTCACACCCCCCTCCCTTATAATGCCCCATGCAGGATGTCACCTCTCCCCCCATATAATGCCCCATGCAGTATGTCACACCCCCCTCCCTTATAATGCCCCATGCAGGATGTCACCTCTCCCCCCATATAATGCCCCATGCATGATGTCACCCCCCCATATAATGCCCCATGCAGGATGTCACCCCCCCATATAATGCCCCATGCAGTATGTCACCCTCCCCATATAATGCCCCATGCAAGATGTCACCCCCCCATATAATGCCCCATGCAGGATGTCACCCCCCCATATAATGCCCCATGCAGGATGTCACCCCCCCATATAATGCCCCATGCAGGATGTCACCCCCCCATATAATGCCCCATGCAGGATGTCACCCCCCCATATAATGCCCCATGCAAGATGTCACCCCCCCATATAATGCCCCATGCAGGATGTCACCCCCCCATATAATGCCCCATGCAGGATGTCACCCCCCCCATATAATGCCCCATGCAGGATGTCACCTCTCCCCCCATATAATGCCCCATGCATGATGTCACCCCCCCCCATATAATGCCCCATGCATGATGTCACCCCCCCCATATAATGCCCCATGCAGGATGTCACCCCCCCATGTAATGCCCCATGCAGGATGTCACCCCACTCATGTAATGCCCCATGCAGGATGTCACCCCCACTCTCCCCCCACCATATAATGCCCCATGGCCCCATACATAAAAAAAAAATAATCAAATACTCACCTCACTTCTCACCTGATGCTGATCCAGACTCCAGCGTTGCGCGCATCTTCCCGCTGTGACAGCTCAGGAGAGATCGCGTGCGGTGTAAACATATCACTGCGCCCTCTGACCTGAGACGTCACAGTCAGAGGACGCGGAAGACGCTGCGGAGGCACGGGGAGGGGTAAGTATTGTGCCGGCTGCCGTCACATGATGGAGATGTCCCTGCGCTCGGCATGGGGCCGGGGGCCCATGCTGAGCGCAGGGACATCTCCGGTCATGTGACGGCAGGGGGTACTGCAGGGGGGGCCCCATGAGGAGACGCACTAGAGGGGGGCTCCGAGGGGGCCCCGACCGGCTGGGCCCCATGCTGTAGTCAGGGCAGTCATGCCCTGATGGCAGCCCTGCTGGAGACTGGAGGGGCCACCTCTCCCTCGGGGGCCCCCGTTCAATGAACCGGCTGCACGGGCGGTAGGTCCGCCCCTGGGGTCATTGTCCTGCTGGAAGACCCATGACCTCTGAGGGAGACCCAGCTTTCTCACACTGGGCCCTACATTATGCTACAAAATTTGTTGGTAGTCTTCAGACTTCATAATGCCATGCACACGGTCAAGCAGTCCAGTGCCAGAGGCAGCAAAGCAACCCCAAAACATCAGGGAACCTCCGCCATGTTTGACTGTAGGGACCGTGTTCTTTTCTTTGAATGCCTCTGTGATGAACCTGTAGCCGCCATCTTGGTAATGATAAATCATATCCAGGGATGGCCACACTTCAGCAGCCCCCACCCTTGGGACCTTCGGTTAAAACGTCAACTAGATAGTTTCCCCCCATCCAGGCTCCTGTAAGATAAGAAGCCTACTTAACACTTGAATGCTAGGAGCTTCAAAGACTTCGAGAGGAAACACAGCCAGCAGGGGGGGGTGCTTCGTCTATCTGTACCTGACCATTTGTCCCATAGGACTAGTTTCTTTGTCTGTCACAAGCATGGAGGCATAAGATATAGAAACATGAATAGTACACGCATGTTGCGTGGGATGGGCCAATAAAAAAATATCACGGCGTCCCGGAGCCATTGCGCACACAAGCCTCCGCGGTAGACGTTTGTACGTGCTCTGGAAGCCAAGATATAGCGCGGAGCCATTCCTGAGGACCGTATGGTATCATAATTGATATCAAAAGGTCGGTTACGGCGGCCCGAATCCATGGGAACCCCTGGGGGTATCATGAGACCATCCCAGAAGAAGTTATTGGGTTCCATAGAATTTGGGCTTCTGATCGAAGTTAGACCTGAGGGTGGAGACTGAGCCAGCTGACCTCACCAGCAGTGGGCGGGACGGGGCAGGTAAGATAGCAGGACAGACAAGAGACAAGTCAGTCTTGACCCAAGAGTGGTGTGCTGAACATCTGAGCACCAGCTGAGGCCACCAAGGGGAGGAGCAGTTTGACCATGCGGTGGTAGGCCTCAGCCTGTAACAAAGAACCGTGCCTGCGATCGCAGAATCCTCTCCCTGCGTCACAAGAAAATCAAGAAACCGGTAACTGATATGCTGTGGTGATTCTGTGTGTTGTATTCCATTGTTGTATAGTTTAGCCTGACCTTATACCTGTGTATATTTAGTTGTATATCGTGTATCTAGTGTATTATTATAATCAATTACCTCAAGTAATTGTGGGCCTGCCTTTTATTCTGCATAACGAACGCACGTCCGTGTGAGCTCGGCTCAAGCCAAAAACGCTACCCAGGGTTGGTTCCTGACCCGATATAGGCCCATTCACGGACTGGGCGTATATCTAAAATAGGGACTGGTGGCAGCATACCAACTGGGGATTGGGGAAGGCTGGTAGTGACGGTCGGAGGTTCAGATATATATATTCCTGGCGCGGCCAAGGAAGATATATATACCGCCCTCACTACAGAGGGCCCCGATACCCAGTAGGTTACAGGACAGTCTCTCTGGCGACCGCTTATCCTAGGTGCAGTTCCTTGACTGACCTGAGGCTAAGAGGGCGCTAGCGAGTTGTGCTGTGTAGTGACGTTGAAGGGATAACACACTACCGTGTTCCCTGCGCTGGTTGCAGCTACCTGGCACTACTTTCTCTAGGTGCAGTACCTTGACTGACCTGAGAGGTAAGGGGGCGCCAGAGAGCTGCACCCACCGGCCGGCTTTCATCACATTGGTGGCAGAGCGGTGGGATTGCAGAATAATAGTGTTGTGGGACCCCTACTCCCAGGCACTAAAGACTGCCAGTGGTAACTTCCACTGCTGGAGTCTTAAGGTCAGCCCAACGTTAGACGGTCAGGCTAAAAGTATAACAAGGTGTGTGCAAACTCAGGGTTGCAGCGGTGTCGGTTACCAAGATGGCAGACGGCACCAGGAGCAAGACCCTGCAGGAGGCTAATGCTACGGTCCGTGTGGCAGGAGGGGAGGACATTGTTACTCATGGCGAGGAGGAGTCCAGCCCGGGCACCTCAGGGAGCCAGTCCCCAGTATACGGTCCCGCAGTGGGCTGCCCACCACCTACCCAGCCCAGCCTGTCCAGATCACAAGCCCTTTTACAAGCGGCTATGGCAAGTCTCCAGTCTCATGGCGATGCCGTCTACAAAACCCTCCTGGCAGCATCAGAGAAGGCAGCGGAGGAGGAGCGTGCAGAGCGGGCTGCGGAGCGGGCTGCGGAGCGGGCTGCGGAGCGTGAAGCTGCAGAGCGCCGGGAGGCTGCGGAGCGTGAAGCTGCAGAGCGCCGGGAGGTTGCGGAGCGTGCAGAGCGAGCTGCGGAGCGCCAGCACCAACTGGACCTGGCCCAGCGGGGGCTTCCGCTAGAGCAACCAACCCATCAGGAGACCAAGTCGTCCAAAGTCCGAGCTGAGGACTTCCCTCTACTGGAGAAGGATGGGGACCTGGACTCCTTTCTGGTGGCATTTGAACGGACCTGTCTTCAGCACCATCTGGCCCGGGATCAGTGGGCCAGATACCTGACCCCCCGTTTGAGGGGTAAGTCCCTGGATGCCTTGGGGGACTTACCTGCCGGGGAGGTACAGAACTACGACTGCATCAAGCGGGCCCTGATCCGGCAGTACAACCTCACTCCCGAGTCGTACCGCCAGAAGTTCCGGAGCCTGCTGCGTGGCCCCAAGGACACCTGGACCGATCATATGCGGGCGCTGTTGAGAGCCGCAGAGCACTGGACCTCGGGTCTAGCGCTTACTACCCGCCAGGAGGTCCAGGAACTGTTCGTCACGGAGCAGTTCTTGTGGAACTGCCCAGAGGACCTCCGACAGTTCCTCCGTGACCGAAAACCAACAGGGGCTTCTGCTACAGCCGCCCTGGCAGACGAGTATGCCAATAACAGGGCGCCTGAGCTGAAGAAGTCTGCCAGCAGCACCTGGAGAGGGGGTAAGCCCAGTCATGCCCCTGTTTCCCCGGCCCCTAGAACACAAGGGGTGTATCCCCCTGTTGCCCTCTCCAGGCAAGGACCAGACGTAAGACGTTGTCATCTATGCAACAAACCAGGACACTTTAGGGCTGAGTGTCCCCAGCGCCAAAAGACCCCATCCCAGTCCCAGAGAGCGCCCAATGTTTTGTGTGTGGGAGGGGGTGGTGGTAGGTCCCTGGACAACATCCAACCCGTCACCATAGGCCGTTCTGCGGTCATGGGACTGCGGGACACGGGCGCTGAACGAACACTGGTACGGCCTGAGGTGGTGTCCCCCCAGGACTTGGTACCAGGAAAGACTCTTTCCGTCTCCGGGGTTGGAGGCGTGGAGCCGGCACTTCCCGTTGCCATGGTGTATTTGGACTGGGGTGCCGGAAGGGGGATGCGGGAGGTGGGAGTAACGCCAAATATTCCCGCAAATGTTTTATTAGGGACCGACTTGGGGCGTCTAGTATCGCAGTATGTACCCTCTGAACCCCCAAGTTCGGCCCCCCAAGAGTGTATTGATTTGTCTGCTGCTAATGCCAACCATGTTGTATGTAGTGTGTGTCCTGCTGAGGAGGAGGGAGTGAAACCTGAGGGTAACACCTGCACAGACACAACACAAACAGGGTTAGTGAAAGCAGGTGGGGAGTGTGGGGATGCCCGCAGAGGTGCTCAGCCGGCGTGCCGTGACCTCTTGTCCTCCGGTGAGGGAGGGGGCGGGCAGGATTCTGTAGAGGGAAGCTCAGGGATGGAGAGGGGGGCAGCTACCGGCAGTGTAGGGCTCCCAGGGGTATCCAGGCTGCTGAGTATAGGCCCACTGCAGGGGGAGGAACAGGCCATGGGAGGTGGGGGTGTCCCAAGAGAGGAGCCGCCAGGTAAGACCCCAGGGCAGGAGTTCCCCACATCCGAGATGTCCAAAGGCCTAGGAAGCCTGCCTGATCGGGCGGCTTGGTCAGAAACAGAGGGGAAGCAGGCACTACCCACGGTCACAGCGGTCATAGCCGCTGTCACCAGGAGTGGGAGCGCCGGAGCCCAAGGAGCCTTGCAGAGGTCCGACGGCTTCCCCACTTCTGACCAAGTGTCTGCCGGGTCAGACAGCGGCCAGGTGACATGCCCGGAGGGGCTGACGGAGGATGTGGCAGTTTCGTCGATTCTGGCCACATCAAGTCAGGAATTTCAGGCTGCGTTGGAAGCAGACGACAGCCTGAAAGCTCTCAAGGAACAGGCGGCACAGCCTCCCATGGAGTCAGACTGCGAGCGTGTGGTCTGGGACCAGGGACGGCTGTACCGGGTAACGGTCCAGCAGGGTTCACCGGAGGCGTGGCCCAGGGACCGACAGTTAGTGGTACCCTATCCGTTCAGGGCGGAATTGTTGCGGATCGCACACGAGATTCCGATGGCCGGACACCTAGGGATCGCTAAAACCAAGGCCAGGATAGCTCAGCATTTCTACTGGCCTGGGATGGGAGCCGCGGTGGGTGCCTACTGCCGTTCGTGTGACACCTGTCAGAGGGTGGGGAAGGCGGGGCCGCGCCCCAAAGCCCCACTGGTAACTCTGCCAATCATCGAAGAGCCTTTCTCGAGGGTCGCTGTGGATCTTATTGGACCTCTGTCCACTCCCAGCCACTCCGGGAAATGCTTCATACTCACGGTAGTGGACTATGCCACCCGGTACCCGGAAGCGGTAGCTTTGTCGTCCATTCGGGCCGACAAGGTGGCTACCGCCTTACTGGAGATCTTCTCCAGAGTGGGTTTCCCCCAAGAAATGCTCACCGACCGAGGGACCCAGTTCATGTCGCGGCTGATGGAGTCCCTCTGTAAGCAAATGCAGGTGCAACATCTGGTGGCCAGCCCGTATCACCCACAGACTAATGGCCTGTGTGAGCGGTTCAATGGCACCTTAAAGCAGATGCTTAAGATGTTGGTCGACTCCCACGGGAGAGACTGGGAGCGTTACCTCCCACACCTCCTATTTGCTTACCGGGAGGTTCCGCAGGCCTCAACGGGGTTCTCCCCCTTTGAGCTCCTGTACGGGCGACGGGTACGGGGCCCCCTGGCTCTGGTGAAGGAAGCATGGGAAGGGGATTTGGCCACCCCCGAGGTGTCGGTCATCGAGTATGTCGTGCGCCACCGGGACAGGATGATGGCCTTGGCAAAGCTGGTGCAGGACAATATGGCCCAGGCCCAGGCCGACCAGAAGCGGTGGTACGACCAGACTGCTTGTGAGAGGACCTACCAGGTGGGTCAAAAGGTGTGGGTACTGGTCCCCGTACCACAGAACAAGCTTCAGGCAGCCTGGGAAGGTCCCTACTTCGTGCACCAGAAACTCAATGCCGTCACCTATCTGGTCACCCTGGATCACGCCCGTGGAAGGAGGAAGGCCTTCCACGTGAACATGATGAAGGCTCATCATGAGCGGGAAGCGACTGCCCACCCAGTGTGCAACCTTCCCGAGGAAGGAGAGGTAGAAACCCTCCTGGATCTGCTCACCCAAGCCAAGGCGGGTGGGTCCATCGAGGATGTGGGGGTTGGCCACCAGCTCACGGAGGACCAACGGTCCCAGCTGGGGACCACCCTGCACCCCTTCCGGGGGCTGTTCAGCAGCCTGCCCGGAAGGACTGAGATGGCTGTCCACGACGTGGACACTGGCGATCACCCGCCGATCCGGCGTTCAGCATATCGGGTCTCTTTCGAGGTGCAGGGAAACATGCGCCAAGAGATAGACGAGATGCTGAAGCTGGGGGTGATCCAGGCATCCAGCAGCGCGTGGGCCTCGCCTGTAGTCCTCGTACCAAAGAAGGACCGAACTACACGGTTCTGCGTGGACTACCGGGGGCTCAACGCTGTAACGGCCACCGATGCGTTCCCCATACCACGCATCGATGACCTGCTCGATCGGATGGCCGGGGCTAAGTACCTGACCATCATGGATCTGAGCCGGGGGTACTGGCAGATTCCTCTGACCCCCGCGGCAAGGGAACGCTCTGCCTTTATCACCCCTTTTGGACTGTACGAGTCCACAGTGATGCCATTCGGCATGAAGAATGCCCCTGCCACTTTTCAGCGGATGGTCAATACGCTGCTTGAGGGACTTGAAGGGTACGCGGCTGCGTACTTGGACGATATTGCAGTCTTCAGTCCCACTTGGGAGGATCACCTAGAGCACCTGCGGCAGGTGCTCGGTCGGATCCACCGGGCAGGCTTGACCATCAAGCCGGAAAAGTGCCAGCTGGGCATGAGTGAGGTCCTCTACCTGGGTCACCGGGTAGGCGGGGGGGTTCTGAAGCCAGAACCGGGGAAAGTGGATGCCATCGCATCCTGGCCCACTCCTAGGACCAAAAAGCAGGTGATGTCCTTCTTGGGGACCGCCGGGTACTATAGGAGGTTCGTCCCACACTATAGCACCCTGGCCAAGCCCCTGACGGACCTCACCAAGAAGAAGCTGCCCGTCGCAGTCGACTGGACAGTCGCCTGCGAGACAGCTTTCGGGGCACTCAAAGCCGCCCTAAGTAGCTCCCCTGTACTGCAAGCTGCCGACTTCGACCGGCCGTTTGTGGTACAGACCGACGCCAGTGACTTTGGCCTCGGTGCTGTGCTAAGTCAGGTCAACACGACAGGCCAGGAACATCCTGTCTTGTACCTGAGCAGGAAGCTACTGCCCCGGGAGGTGGCTTACTCCACGGTGGAAAAAGAATGCCTGGCAATTGTATGGGCCCTGCAGCGTCTGCAGCCCTACTTGTACGGGAGCCATTTCACCGTGGAGACGGACCACAACCCCCTCAGCTGGTTACACACGGTCTCTGGGTCGAATGGCAGGTTGCTACGCTGGAGCCTCGCTCTCCAGCAGTACCACTTCTCCATTCGCCACAGAAGAGGCCGTGACCACGGTAACGCTGACGGGTTATCCCGGCAAGGGGAGGGTGCAGAAGGACGCACGGGGGAACACAGGAATGTGCTACCCCCTCGCGCCCTCGTATAGGGGGAGGTGTGATGAACCTGTAGCCGCCATCTTGGTAATGATAAATCATATCCAGGGATGGCCACACTTCAGCAGCCCCCACCCTTGGGACCTTCGGTTAAAACGTCAACTAGATAGTTTCCCCCCATCCAGGCTCCTGTAAGATAAGAAGCCTACTTAACACTTGAATGCTAGGAGCTTCAAAGACTTCGAGAGGAAACACAGCCAGCAGGGGGGGGTGCTTCGTCTATCTGTACCTGACCATTTGTCCCATAGGACTAGTTTCTTTGTCTGTCACAAGCATGGAGGCATAAGATATAGAAACATGAATAGTACACGCATGTTGCGTGGGATGGGCCAATAAAAAAATATCACGGCGTCCCGGAGCCATTGCGCACACAAGCCTCCGCGGTAGACGTTTGTACGTGCTCTGGAAGCCAAGATATAGCGCGGAGCCATTCCTGAGGACCGTATGGTATCATAATTGATATCAAAAGGTCGGTTACGGCGGCCCGAATCCATGGGAACCCCTGGGGGTATCATGAGACCATCCCAGAAGAAGTTATTGGGTTCCATAGAATTTGGGCTTCTGATCGAAGTTAGACCTGAGGGTGGAGACTGAGCCAGCTGACCTCACCAGCAGTGGGCGGGACGGGGCAGGTAAGATAGCAGGACAGACAAGAGACAAGTCAGTCTTGACCCAAGAGTGGTGTGCTGAACATCTGAGCACCAGCTGAGGCCACCAAGGGGAGGAGCAGTTTGACCATGCGGTGGTAGGCCTCAGCCTGTAACAAAGAACCGTGCCTGCGATCGCAGAATCCTCTCCCTGCGTCACAAGAAAATCAAGAAACCGGTAACTGATATGCTGTGGTGATTCTGTGTGTTGTATTCCATTGTTGTATAGTTTAGCCTGACCTTATACCTGTGTATATTTAGTTGTATATCGTGTATCTAGTGTATTATTATAATCAATTACCTCAAGTAATTGTGGGCCTGCCTTTTATTCTGCATAACGAACGCACGTCCGTGTGAGCTCGGCTCAAGCCAAAACGCTACCCAGGGTTGGTTCCTGACCCGATATAGGCCCATTCACGGACTGGGCGTATATCTAAAATAGGGACTGGTGGCAGCATACCAACTGGGGATTGGGGAAGGCTGGTAGTGACGGTCGGAGGTTCAGATATATATATTCCTGGCGCGGCCAAGGAAGATATATATACCGCCCTCACTACAGAGGGCCCCGATACCCAGTAGGTTACAGGACAGTCTCTCTGGCGACCGCTTATCCTAGGTGCAGTTCCTTGACTGACCTGAGGCTAAGAGGGCGCTAGCGAGTTGTGCTGTGTAGTGACGTTGAAGGGATAACACACTACCGTGTTCCCTGCGCTGGTTGCAGCTACCTGGCACTACTTTCTCTAGGTGCAGTACCTTGACTGACCTGAGAGGTAAGGGGGCGCCAGAGAGCTGCACCCACCGGCCGGCTTTCATCACAGCCTCTTTTTTTTCCTGTACACTCTATGTTGATGCTTTTTCCCAAAAAAACTCTACTTTTGTCTCATCTGACCAGAGAACATTCTTCCAAAACGTTTTAGGCTTTCTCAGGTAAGTTTTGGCAAACTCCAGCCTGGCTTTTTTATGTCTCGGGGTAAGAAGTGGGGTCTTCCTGTGTATCCTACCATACAGTCCCTTTTCATTCAGACGCCGACGGATAGTACGGGTTGACACTGTTGTACCCTCGGACTGCAGGGCAGCTTGAACTTGTTTGGATGTTAGTCGAGGTTCTTTATCCACCATCCGCACAATCTTGCGTTGAAATCTCTCGTCAGTTTTTCTTTTCCGTCCACATCTAGGGAGGTTAGCCACAGTGCCATGGGCTCAGGGCCGGCTCCAGGTTTTTCTGGGCCCCGGGCGAAAGAGTCTCAGTGGGCCCTTTTAACACATACACGATTCATGATGCACAGATATGGCGGAGAAATATATATATATATTATATATATATATATATAAATATATATATGTAGCACCCTGAGGATTCGGCTGCTACAGGGGTATTGCACCTCAACCCAGAGGTGTGATATTCCACTCCCGGGTAAGGATGGAGTGTGGGACTGAGCTCAGAAAGCTGCATGCACTACACACATCCCATTTCCGAGGAACAGACCAACGGTACTCCCACTTAGAAATGTGCAGGTACGACAGAGTCTGTTCCTGGCTGGAGTGGGAGGGGGGTGGTACATCCCAGTAGTGTAGGGGCAGATAGGGGGAGCAGTCTGGGTAAAGTTAGGAGCTCATTGGGTGCTGGTTACCTGAGCTCACACATAGAGGGAGTATATAAGGTGGGCACCATCTAAGATCAGGGTCAGTCAGCCACAGTCAGTCAGGCTGTAAGTCTTTGCAGAGGAAGAGAGCAGAGGAGCAGAGCAGCCCCAGGCCCAGAGTGAGAGAGGAGAGAACAAAAGACCCAGAGGGGGAGAAAGAAGGAACTCTGAGAGCCCAAATACAATCACAGGGTGAAGAGTTGGCAACAGGGTACCGGATCCCAAACTGGTGGGGGCTACAGCATACCTCAGCCAGAGACCGGAGGCCGTGGGCAGCATCTGCCACGGCCACCCACCATATCCACCCAGAAGGCAGACCACGCATAGGGTCAGGGAACCCAGAGCCAAGGGTTCGCCAACAAGAGGCCCGAGGGAGCCGGACATAGGTGGATCCCTGGTGGGGAAGGCCAGAGACGAGGACAGGACAGAACGGGAGCTCAGAACCACGCTCCAGAACTACTTGGGGGTTGGCCGAGTCCAGGACCTGGTGGACGCAGCACGGCTCGGGTGGTCACTCAAGGCCGGAGTGACCGGAACATCTGCAGTAAGTAAAGAACCCTGAACTGCACAACCCGACTCTGACTCTCATTACCATCATCCCTGCACCTCCACAACCACCATCCTCTGCACCTGACCCCCTGAGGCTATACCCCTCCCGTTGGGGGTTATACTACCTAAGCTGCACAAACACCATCAGCCTCAGCGGACCCTGCTGCAGCGGCGGCCGTAGTGACCGCAATTCAACGGGTGGCGTAGTCGACATAAAGAACTTTAGTAACATCTGTAGGACTGCCACACACTGAGCTTGACACCCTGGGCACGGACCGGGTCACAGCCACTCGGAGACTACAACCCCCATCTGATCCGGCTCCGGGTATTCCCCTAAAGAATATGGCCCAGGGGGCGCGTCAACTTTGGCGTAGTCGGCAGGATTACGTGCCCTCAACAACCGGGTACTGCGTGCCTGAAGAAAAGTTCACCGTTACCTCAAAAAGAAGTCTCCCTCCGGTTCCGGAGGGTCCCCGCCATCGGGCCCCATCACAGGTCGTTTCCCGCCGGTTGTCCGCCATTTGCAGCTTTTTCCCGCCATCCATGGAGTTTCCCGCCACTGGGAGACGATTCCCGCCATTTCCAAAGATTTCCCGCCTTGGAAGAGCGGACGCCATTATGGGCGTGCCAGAGGGTGGCAAGAGGTCACCTCCCATCGTGGGCCAGGACCGAAAATGGCGCCAAAAGTGGAAACCGCCCCCACCAACAGAGACTGTGATGCTAGAGGTGTCTGTCAGCGTGAAAGAACTGCCCCTGGAGCTGACAATCACCAAGTGGCCCCGGGACCGCCCTCGAAGTGGGAGGACTGAGAACAAGAGATCAAAGATGGGTGTCGCCTGGAGCAGTCTGGAGAGAGCGCACCCGGAGACAAGAAGCCTGGAGGAGAGTCCAGAAAGAGCCTACCCGGAGATGGAGGGAGAGCCAGGCAGCACCGACCCAGTGGTCAGGAGCCTGATGCGGGCCGCCACTCCAGGCAGCACCGACCCAGTGGTCAGGAGCCTGTTGCCGGTCGCCACTCCAGAAGGCCTGCTGGAGACAACGAGAGGAGAGCAGAGCAGCACCGACCCGTTGGTCAGGAGCCTGCTAGAAGCAACGACCCCACTAGGCTTAGTGGAGGTCTTGGCACAGCTCCCCCGAGATCGGGAGTGTGCACAGACTGCGCTGGAGGGCCTCGCACGGAGGATGGCCCGGGTGCAACGAGAGACGTTGGCGGAGTGGAGCCGAGAGATGGCCCAGCGGACCGAGACTCGTCAGCGGAGCACGCCACCCGAGACGAGGAGACAGACCGCCTCTGAGGATGGCGCAGGAGGACTGAAGGCCGGAGACGGCGCCGAGAAGGGAGCCGAACGAAAGGAGGCAGGTAAAGGGGACGTCTCTACCCCAAACCGGGAAACCGCGTACCTGCCCCAGCTCCCCGTCGCAGAGCCCGAAGTACCCCCTGCCGTGCCCGTAACCGCAACGTCACCGCCACAGACTAGGCCTCAACCGGAAGCCGCAGCCGCGACCCCTGTGACGTCACACGCCTCGACCCCGAGCGTGACCAAGCAGGAAGTACCACCAGCCTGGTCGCAAGGCCTAGTACCCCCGGGCGCCGCAATACCAACAGCGCCCCCTACCTCCGCGGAGCCACCGGCCTGGTCGCAGGGCCAAGTAGCCCAGGGCGCCGCCGTCCTTACGGTGCCCTTCACTTTCCAGGTGCCCCAGGCCTGGCCGCAAGGCCTGGGCAACCCGGGCGCCACCACCACCGCGCCCATAAAACCAAGAGTGCCGCATCTGGGAGAAGATCTGTTCGCCCAACACACATGGCCGGACGGGCAGCCCTTTGTCTGGCCCAGGGAGTACTACGAACAAGAGCTCCAAAAGAGGGCAAGGCCCATGTGTGAGCCCCTGATCCCGGCTCCGAAGCCCGTAAAAAGGACCTCGCCCCCGCTAGAGGAGGCACAGTTTGAGTGGGACCCCACCGGAGAAGACCTCATGGGGTTCACTCAGGAGACTCGGGCAGCCGCAGCGGAGCGTGCAGAGTGCTGCCGGCAACAGCTCGAGGTCTTTGAGAGGGAGCGGAGAGAGAGGCGGGTCCGGGAACAACAAGCCCAAATAAAGAGCGCGGAGCAGAAGAGCCGGGCCAGGAGGAGTCCCCGTGCAGCTCATGGTCCCCCTTCCACCGGGACTGTGATCAAGTTTAATATGCAGCACGGGTGGGGCTTCATCCGAGATCACCGCACCCCAGGCGACGTCTTCGTGACAAGAAGAGACGTTGAGTCCCACCTACCGGAGGGACACAGAGGTCGTGACCTTTATATAGGGCACAAGTGTGCCAAAGGACCCTACGCCCTCCATGTGCATCGCCTGACGGAGGAGGAGCTGCGGTGTGAGGAGGAGCAAGAGGACCCGGACGGGTCTGAAGCTAAAGTTAATCACAAAGAAAGAGCAGGAGGACGTCGTCGTTGAGTACAGCAGAGTAGAAGCTGTATATAGTTGCCCGTCGGGGCACAGTGGACCGTTGCTGCTAATATAGTCCCCGTTGGGACCAGAGAATTGAACTGTTACCCGTATTTCCCTTAATCCCACTGACCGAGGACTGAGAGCGGTCAATCTTTCCTAATACCTGGCCGAGGACTGAGAGCGGCCATAATTCCCTTGTATATAGTTGCGCTTCCTAAAGCGCCCCCTACCGGTTTTATAGAGAACTGTTTGATTCCAAAAGAGACTGTCGCGCTTTGCCCGGTCACCAGTTGCATAGTGACCGGAGGAGCTAGAAGCAAGAAACGACTACGAGAAAGTTTAATGATGCTGCTAATATATGTTGTTTTATATGTTTTATTATGTTTATATGAAAAAATTGTATGTTTTGGTGTTTATATCTTACAGCCCGAGGACGTGCTGTGATTTACCAGGGGGGAATGTAGCACCCTGAGGATTCGGCTGCTACAGGGGTATTGCACCTCAACCCAGAGGTGTGATATTCCACTCCCGGGTAAGGATGGAGTGTGGGACTGAGCTCAGAAAGCTGCATGCACTACACACATCCCATTTCCGAGGAACAGACCAACGGTACTCCCACTTAGAAATGTGCAGGTACGACAGAGTCTGTTCCTGGCTGGAGTGGGAGGGGGGTGGTACATCCCAGTAGTGTAGGGGCAGATAGGGGGAGCAGTCTGGGTAAAGTTAGGAGCTCATTGGGTGCTGGTTACCTGAGCTCACACATAGAGGGAGTATATAAGGTGGGCACCATCTAAGATCAGGGTCAGTCAGCCACAGTCAGTCAGGCTGTAAGTCTTTGCAGAGGAAGAGAGCAGAGGAGCAGAGCAGCCCCAGGCCCAGAGTGAGAGAGGAGAGAACAAAAGACCCAGAGGGGGAGAAAGAAGGAACTCTGAGAGCCCAAATACAATCACAGGGTGAAGAGTTGGCAACAGGGTACCGGATCCCAAACTGGTGGGGGCTACAGCATACCTCAGCCAGAGACCGGAGGCCGTGGGCAGCATCTGCCACGGCCACCCACCATATCCACCCAGAAGGCAGACCACGCATAGGGTCAGGGAACCCAGAGCCAAGGGTTCGCCAACAAGAGGCCCGAGGGAGCCGGACATAGGTGGATCCCTGGTGGGGAAGGCCAGAGACGAGGACAGGACAGAACGGGAGCTCAGAACCACGCTCCAGAACTACTTGGGGGTTGGCCGAGTCCAGGACCTGGTGGACGCAGCACGGCTCGGGTGGTCACTCAAGGCCGGAGTGACCGGAACATCTGCAGTAAGTAAAGAACCCTGAACTGCACAACCCGACTCTGACTCTCATTACCATCATCCCTGCACCTCCACAACCACCATCCTCTGCACCTGACCCCCTGAGGCTATACCCCTCCCGTTGGGGGTTATACTACCTAAGCTGCACAAACACCATCAGCCTCAGCGGACCCTGCTGCAGCGGCGGCCGTAGTGACCGCAATTCAACGGGTGGCGTAGTCGACATAAAGAACTTTAGTAACATCTGTAGGACTGCCACACACTGAGCTTGACACCCTGGGCACGGACCGGGTCACAGCCACTCGGAGACTACAACCCCCATCTGATCCGGCTCCGGGTATTCCCCTAAAGAATATGGCCCAGGGGGCGCGTCATATATATATAGTACACAGGGCCCAGCCTGCCACCTCATCCTTCACATGTGCAGACATGCGCACACACGGTACGCAGACACGCGCACGCACACACGGTACGCAGACACGCGGTACGCAGACATATGCGCACGCACACACGGTACGCAGACATATGCGCGCACACACGGTACACAGACATATGCGCGCACACACGGTACACAGACATATGCGCGCACACACGGTACACAGACATATGCGCACACACACGGTACACAGACACATGCGCGCACACACGGTACACAGACACATGCGCGCACACACGGTACACAGACACATGCGCGCACACACACGGTACACAGACATATGCGCGCACACACACGGTACACAGACATATGCGCGCACACACACGGTACACAGACATATGCGCGCACACACACGGTACACAGACATATGTGCGCACACACGGTACACAGACATATGCGCGCACACACGGTACCCAGACACATGCGCGCACACACGGTACCCAGACACATGCGCGCACACACGGTACCCAGACACATGCGCGCACACACGGTACCCAGACACATGCGCGCACACACGGTACCCAGACACATGCACGCACACACGGTACCCAGACACATGCGCGCACACACGGTACCCAGACACATGCACGCACACACGGTACCCAGACACATGCGCGCACACACGGTACCCAGACACATGCACGCACACACGGTACCCAGACACATGCGCGCACACACGGTACCCAGACACATGCACGCACACACGGTACCCAGACACATGCACGCACACACGGTACCCAGATTTGTACACATACAGACATACACATATTTTTACACAAATTCTTAAAGACATATATAAAACAGACAAATATATATACACAGTTATACACACTGACATTCACATACATGCACTCACACAGACCCATTACTAATATTTTTAATATGGGGATTGGGGAAGCCTCACTCACCTGTCCCCGGTCCAGTGTCCTGTCCAGCAGCTCCTCAGGTATGGGGCAGTGCAGGGCCCCCGGCATGTCACAGACATCATGTCCCTGGACCATCAGAGGGGCCCACTTGCGGTCGGGTCCAGGCCGCTTCCCCCCATCTGTGCAGGACCTCCGACGGTGTTTGATTGCCGGCACTCCCCCAGACATGGCCACGCGCTGTCCGGCTGTGTCTGCTAGTAATGACGCGGCAGGAGCGACACACAAGCACAATTAAAGGTGCAGTGCCGTCGACCCTGCCGTGTCATTACTAGCAGACACAGCCGGACAGCGCGCGGCCATGTCTGGGGAAGTGCCGGCAATCAAGCGTCCCTGAACAGGTGCCGAGGAAGCGGCCAGGGCCCCGACAGTGAGTGGGCGGGTGGGTGTGTGGGCCCGGCCCCGACAGTGAGTGGGCGGGTGGGTGTGTGGGCCCGGCCCCGACAGTGAGTGGGCGGGTGGGTGTGTGGGCCCGGCCCCGACAGTGAGTGGGCGGGTGGGTGTGTGGGCCCGGCCCCGACAGTGAGTGGGCGGCTGGGCCCGGGCCCCAACAGTGAGTGAGCGGTGGGCCCCTCTGATTTTCCAGGGCCCCGGCACTTGCCCGGGTACGCCAGGTGCTGACGCCGGCCCTGCATGGGCTTTACACTTCTTGATGACACTGCGTACGGAAGACACAGGAACATTCAGGTCTTTGGAGATGGACTTGTAGCCTTGAGATTGCTCATGCTTCCTCACAATTTGGTTTCTCAAGTCCTCAGACAGTTCTTTGGTCTTCTTTCTTTTCTCCATGCTCAATGTGGTCACACAAGGACACAGGACAGAGGTTGAGGCAACTTTAATCCATGTTAACTGGCTGCAAGTGTGATTTAGTTATTGCCAACACCTGTTAGGTGCCACAGGTAAGTTACAGGTGCTGTTAATTACACCAATTACAGAAGCATCACATGATGCATCAAACAGTGCCAATACTTTTGTCCACCCCCTTTTTTTCGGTTAGGTGTGGAATTATATCCAATTTGGCTTTAGGACAATTCTTTTTGTGTTTTTTCCTTGCAAGCAAATTAAATGAAGAGAATAAGACCAAAGAATTTGTGATTGCAATCATTTCCAGGAAGAAACTGAGTATTATCTGACAGAATTGCAGGGGTGCCAATACTTTTGGCCACCACTGTATATAATATAGGAGCTTCACTTTTTGAATTGAAGAACTGAAATAAATTAACTTTTAGATAATATTCTAATTTAGTGAGAAGCACTTGTATCTAGGCACAGAATGATACTGAGATTGTGCTCACAGGCAGAACATTGCGATGTATAGATACAAGTGTATCTCTTGTCCTAGTGAAGGTAACGTTATAGTGTATACACACAGCGCCACCTCATGGAATATAAGAATAAGAAACTCTTTATATTCTATATTTTAACAGTTTCCTGTTGACTCAATTCTCCCATCTGTGGCACGAGATGCAGAGATGCCGCATGAGAACATCGGAGCTCCCAATGTATGAGGAATAGGCGAGATGTAAGGCTTTTCTTCATAGTGAAGGAACCGGAGTACTTGTGACCTGTGATTAGTCTGATCCTACGTTGCAGCCTCCGAGGCGTCCTCGTGCCCTTGCATTGTCCTAATGTGTTTCATACTGGAATCTTCTGCAGATAAAGCAATGGAGGTGACAGATACTTTATTTCCTCCTACCGTCTTAGGGCACAAGATAAAGAAGACATCATAAAAGCAAAAGAGCATCAATCTCTACGTCTTGCTTACTGCTGGTCTCCTGGCTCACTGGCGAGCATACAGATTGCTCTCTAAGAATAATACCATCATCATCGAATAACAAACTGTAAGGAGGCAACGTACTGCGCTAGGTCAGTCCATAGATTGGGCATAGTATTGTATTTTAATTGTCTTTTAACTCCAGAGCTCTGCTTTTCTCTCTTCTGTCTGCAGCCACCACTAGGGGAAGCTCCCTGTATACAGAGATACAGGATAAGATCCTGTCTGCAGTCACCACTAGGGGGAGCTCCCTGTATACAGAGATACATGATAAGATTCTCTCTGCATCCACCACTAGGGGGAGCTCCTTGTATACAGAGGTACATGATAAGATTCTGTCTGCAGCCACCACTAGGGGGAGCTCCTTGTATACAGAGATACATGATAAGATTCTGTCTGCATCCACCACTAGGGGGAGCTCCTTGTATACAGAGATACATGATAAGATTCTGTCTGTAGCCACCACTAGGGGGAGCTCCCTGTATACAGAGATACATGATAAGATTCTCTCTGCATCCACCACTAGGGGGAGCTCCTTGTATACAGAGATACATGATAAGATCCTGTCTGCAGCCACCACTAGGGGGAGCTCCCTGTATACAGAGATACATAAGCTTCTGTCTGCAGCCACCACTAGGGGGAGCTCCCTGTATATAGAGATACATGATAAGATTCTGTCTGCAACCACCACTAGGGGGAGCTCCCTGTATACAGAGATACATGATAAGATCCTGTCTGCAGCCACCACTAGGGGGAGCTCCCTGTATACAGAGTTACATGATAATATTCTGTCTGCAGCCACCACTAGGGGGAGCTCTCTGTATACTGAGATACATGATAAGATCCTGTCTGCAGCCACCACTAGGGGGAGCTCCCTGTATACAGAGATACATGATAATATTCTGTCTGCAGCCACCACTAGGGGGAGCTCCCAGTATACAGAGATACATGATAAGATTCTGTCTGCAGCCACCACTAGGGGGAGCTCCTTGTATACAGAGATACATGATAAGATTCTGTCTGCAGCCACCACTAGGGGGAGCTCCCAGTATACAGAGATACATGATAAGATTCTGTCTGCAGCCACCACTAGGGGGAGCTCCTTGTATACAGAGATACATGATAAGATTCTGTCTGCAGCCACCACTAGGGGGAGCGCCCTATATACAGAGATACATGATAAGATTCTGTCTGCAGCCACCACTAGGGGAAGCTCCTTGTATACAGAGATACATGATAAGATCCTGTCTGCAGCCACCACTAGGGGGAGCTCCTTGTATACAGAGATACATGATAAGATCCTGTCTGCAGCCACCACTAGGGGGAGCTCCCTGTATACAGAGTTACATGATAAGATCCTGTCTGCAGCCACCACTAGGGGGAGCTCCCTGTATACAGAGATACATGATAAGATGCTGTCTGCAGCCACCACTAGGGGGAGCTCCCTGTATACAGAGATACATGATAAGATCCTGTCTGCAGCCACCACTAGGGGGAGCTCCCTGTATACAGAGATACATGATAAGATCCTGTCTGCAGCCACCACTAGGGGGAGCTCCCTGTATACAGAGATACATGATAAGATCCTGTCTGCAGCCACCACTAGGGGGAGCTCCTTGTATACAGAGATACATGATAAGATTCTGTCTGCAGCCACCACTAGGGGGAGCTCCCTGTATACAGAGATACATGATAAGATTCTGTCTGCAGTCACCACTAGGGGGAGCTCCCTATATACAGAGATACATGATAAGATTCTGTCTGCAGCCACCACTAGGGGGAGCTCCCTGTATACAGAGATACATGATAAGATTCTGTCTGCAGCCACCACTAGGGGAAGCTCCCTGTATACATAGATACATGATAAGATTCTGTCTGCAGTCACCACTAGGTGGAGCTCCCTATATACAGAGATACATGATAAGATTCTGTCCGCAGTCACCACTAGGTGGAGCTCCCTGTATACAGAGATACATGATAATATTCTGTCTGCAGCCACCACTAGGGGGAGCTCCCTGTATACAGAGATACATGATAAGATCCTGCCTGTAGCCACCACTAGGGGGAGCTCCCTGTATACAGAGATACATGGTAAGATTCTGTCTGCAGCCACCACTAGGGGGAGCTTCCTGTATACAGAGATACATGATAAGATTCTGTCTGCAGCCACCACTAGGGGGAGCTCCCTGTATACAGAGATACATGATAAGATTCTGTCTGCAGCCACCACTAGGGGGAGCGCCCTATATACAGAGATACATGATAAGATTCTGTCTGCAGCCACCACTAGGGGAAGCTCCTTGTATACAGAGATACATGATAAGATCCTGTCTGCAGCCACCACTAGGGGGAGCTCCCTGTATACAGAGATACATGATAAGATCCTGTCTGCAGCCACCACTAGGGGGAGCTCCTTGTATACAGAGATACATGATAAGATTCTGTCTGCAGCCACCACTAGGGGGAGCTCCTTGTATACAGAGATACATGATAAGATTCTGTCTGCAGTCACCACTAGGGGGAGCTCCCTATATACAGAGATACATGATAAGATTCTGTCTGCAGCCACCACTAGGGGGAGCTCCCTGTATACAGAGATACATGATAAGATTCTGTCTGCAGCCACCACTAGGGGAAGCTCCCTGTATACAGAGATACATGAAAAGATCCTGTCTGCAGCCACCACTAGGGGAAGCTCCCTGTATACAGAGATACATGATAAGATTCTGTCTGCAGCCACCACTAGGGGGAGCTCCCTGTATACAGAGATACATGATAAGATTCTGTCTGCAGCCACCACTAGGGGGAGCTCCCTGTATACAGAGATACATGATAAGATTCTGTCTGCAGTCACCACTAGGTGGAGCTCTCTGTATACAGAGATACATGATAATATCCTGTGTGCAGCCACCACTAGGGGGAGCTTCCTGTATACAGAGATACATGATAAGATTCTGTCTGCAGTCACCACTAGGTGGAGCTCCTTGTATAATAAATCTGTGTGCCGTCACCACTACATGACAATATTTAGTAAACATCTGAGCTCCCCCTAGTGGTGGCTGTAGGCAGAATTTGATATTAAGATTGTAATGTAATAGCTCTCACTCTATAGATCAGTTTGACTTTGGGAAGTGACAGTTTTGTTCCTCTGGCATTTTTTTTTTCAGGTTTATTGTTTCTTCATCATCAATGCTGATATTTGTAAAGTTGATTTCCCCTTTAAAAGAAGTAATATCCTGGCAGTAATTGTGTCCTGGCCTCTGTATTATATACCCAGCATGTACAGTATATAACGTGTCTTCTCCCATCTACACTATATATACAATTGAAACCAGAAGTTTCCTTACACTATATAAGAAGACACATATGATGTTTTTCTTAATATCTGACATGAAATCAGAATAAACCTTTCCCGTTTTAGGTCAGTTACCATCATTTGTAATATTTGCCAAATGCCAGAATAATGAGAGAGAGAATATTTTAAGGCATATTTATTACTTACTGCAAAGTTAAAAGTTTCCATACACTAAGATTACTATGTCTTTAAACAATTTTGGACTGCCCATATGATGATGTCATGTGTTTGGAAGCTTCTAATTAGAGACACACCTGTGGATGTATTTTAATGCACACCTGAAACACACTGCTTCTTTGTGTAGCATCATGGGAAAGTCTAAAGAAATCAGCCAAAATATCAGGAAGAGAACTGTGGACTTGCACAAGTCTGGCTCATCCTTGGTTACAATTTCATTATACCTGAAGGTGCCTCGTTCATCTGTACAAACAATTATAAGCAAGTACAAACAAGATGGGAATGTCCAGCCATCATACCGCTCAGGAAGGAGACGGGTTCTGTGTCGCAGAGATGAACGTGCTTTGGTCCGACATGTGCATATCAACCCAAGAACAAAAGCAAAAGACCTTGTGAAGATGATGGCGGAAGCTGGTAAGATTGTGTCAATATCCACAGTGAAACGAGTACTGTATCAACATGGGCTGAAAGACCACAGTGCCAGGAAGAAGCCATTACTCCAAAAGAAACATAAAAAAGCCAGATTAATGTTTGCAAATGCACACAGGAACAAAGACCTTCATTTTTGGAGACATGTCCTGTGGTCAGATGAAACTAAAATTGAACTTTTTGGGCATAATGACCATCATTACGTTTGGAGGGAGAAGGAAGAAGCTTGGAAGCCTAAGAACACCATCCCAACTGTGAAACATGGGGGTGGCAGCATTGTGTTGTGGGGTTGTTTTGCTGCAGGAGGGACTGGTGCACTTCACAAAATAAATGGCATCATGAGAAAAGAAGATTATGTGTGAATGCTGAAGCAATATCTCAAGACATCAGCCAGGAAGTTAAAGCTTGGGTGGAAATGGGTCTTCCAAATGGACAATGACCCGAAGCATACGGCCAAAATGGTAATAAAGTGGCTTAAGGATAACAAAGTCAATGTTTTGGAGCCATCACAAAGCCCTGGTCTCAATCCTATTGAAAATTTCTGGACAAAGCTGAAAAGGCTGCGAGCGCCGAGCAAGGGGACCTCCAAACCTGGATCAGTTACAGCAGTTTTGTCAGGAGGAATCGGCCCAAATTCCGACCAATTATTGTGAGAAGCTGTGGAAGGAGATCCCAAACGTGTGACCCAAGTCATTCAGTGTAAGGGCAATAGGACCAAATACTAATGAGATGGATGGAAACTTCTGACTTTGCAGTAAGTAATAAAAATGTCTTAAAACCTTCTCTCCTCTCATTATTCTGACATTTGTCAAATATTAAACATTATGGTATAATCCTAATTGTCCTAAAACGGGAAAGGTTTACTCTGATTTCATGTCGGATATTGAGTAGTACAGACGTGTCTTTCTATATCGTGTATGGAGACTTCTGGCTTCCGCTGTATCTATGTGTTATATCTGTAGCCGGGGGTGGGGGGCGGTGAGTGCCGGCGGTGGCTCGGGGTTAATCAGCCGTCTCTAATTCTTTATTCAGCAATTCTGAAATGAGTAATTAGCGGAGCGGAGGATTGTGCTGCATTAAGCAGATGACGAGATATTGACGGCTTTATCGATTGGTGCTGCACAGCTGCCGGGAAGGAGCAGGCAAAGGGCTGGCTGCTGCAGAGACCCCCGGGGGGCACAACCCATCCCTCCCCATGAACAAGACCCCGAATAATGCAAGATGCTAAACTAATCCACAATGTAATGAAACAAGCCCCCGAGGCGCACAACGTATTTATGGTGACCATCGGCATGGTATACAAGAACATCTGATAGATGCTGGGTTATTTTTGCAGAAGAGGTGGCTCCCGGTGACCCCCAATGGGGGGATACATCTACCAGGATAGGGGACATTACTACATAATTAGGGAGGGGGGATACTCGCATGTCCTTATAACATTTAGAACTTTACAAAGGTCCATGCATCTAACCAACATGCGGGGGAGGGGAGGGCAGGTCTAAATTTTGCTCCGGAGCCCATCGGAGTCTAGTTGAGTCCCCCATCTCCTAGATGTGACGCGCAGCGGGCACCGTGCCCCCGTCGTACCCTCTTTAATATTCAGCTGCAGACGACGTCAATATGTTCTGACTTGTAGACTTATTTGAAATTCCGATTCGATGTCCAAGAAATCTGCACATTTCTCTCTAATAATAATAAAATCTCAGCGCAGCGACGGCGAATCAATGTGAACTGCGACCGATCGCAGCTGTCGCCACGATAACGACATCAATGATTTATTTATTATTCCACCTTATTGTAATATCAGTAATGAAGAAAAGATAAAGCGAGAAAATGACAGAAACCCGAGAGAGTGACAGCAAAAATAGCTGGTATAACCTGGGTATAACTATATGTATACATAGCTGGTATAACCTGGGTATAACTATATGTATACATAGCTGGTATAACCTGGGTATAACTATATGTATACATAGCTGGTATAACCTGGGTATAATTATATGTATACATAGCTGGTATAACCTGGATATAATTATATGTATACATAGCTGGTATAACCTGGGTATAACTATATGTATACATAGCTGGTATAACCTGGGTATAACTATATGTATACATAGCTGGTATAACCTGGGTATAATTATATGTATACATAGCTGGTATAACCTGGGTATAATTATATGTATACATAGCTGGTATAACCTGGGTATAATTATATGTATACATAGCTGGTATAACCTGGGTATAACTATATGTATACATAGCTGGTATAACCTGGGTATAATTATATGTATACATAGCTGGTATAACCTGGGTATAATTATATGTATACATAGCTGGTATAACCTGGGTATAATTATATGTATACATAGCTGGTATAACCTGGGTATAATTATATGTATACATAGCTGGTATAACCAGGGTATAATTATATGTATACATAGCTGGTATAACCTGGGTATGATTATATGTATACATAGCTGGTATAACCTGGGTATAATTATATGTATACATAGCTGGTATAACCTGGGTATAATTATATGTATACATAGCTGGTATAACCTGGGTATAATTATATGTATATGACGCGCCCCCTGGGACATATTCCTTTTTGAGGGGAATACCCGGCACCGGATCAGATGGGGGGGGTTGTAGTCTCCGAGCGGCTGTGACCCGGCCCCGTGCCCAGGGCGTCAAGCTCAGTGTTATGTGGCAGTCCTACGGATGTTATTAAGAGTTCTTTTGTGTCGACTACGCCACCCGTTGTGATGCGGTCACTGTGGCCGCCGCTGCAGCAGGGTCCGCTGAGGCTGATGATGCAGGTGCAGCTTGTGATGATAACCCCCAACGGGAGGGGTATAGCCTCAGGGGGGACAGGTGCAGAGGATGGGGGTTGTGGTGGTGCAGTGCAGACGGCAGTGAAGACAGAGTCGGGTTATGCAGTTAAGGGTGTTTACTTACTGCAGATGTTGTACTGGTCACTCCAGCTCCGAGTGACCACCCGAGCCGTGCTGCGTCCACCAGGTCCTGGATCCAGCCAACCCCCAAACAAGTCCGGAGCGTGGCCCTGAGCTCTCCTTCTGTCCCGTTCTCTGGCCGTCCCCACCAGTGATCCACCTAGGTCCAGCTCCCTCGGGCCTTCTGTTGGGACACCCTTGGCCTTGGGTTCCCTGACCCTTCATGTGGTGTGCCTTCGGGGTGGATGTAGTGGGTGACCGTGGCAAACGCTGCCCACGGTCTCCGGTCTCTGGCTGGGGAATGTTTTTACCCCCACCAGCTTGGGTTCCGGTACCCTGATGCCGACTCTTCACCCGGGGTTTTAATTTGGGATCTTAGAGTCCTGTTCTTCTGTGCCTCTGGGTCTCTCTCTCTCCTCTCTCACTCTGGGTCTTTCCTTCTCCTCTGCTCCTGACTTGTTCTCTGCATCTGACCCTGTTCTTAGTTGGTGCCCACCTTATATACACCCTCTATGTGTGAGCTCAGGTGACCAGCACCCAATGAGCTCCTAACTTTACCCAGGCTGCTCCCCCTATCTGCCCCTACACTACTTGAGATGTACCACCCCCCTCCCACTCCAGCCAGGAACAGACTCGGTCGTACCTGCACATTTCTAAGTGGGAGTACCGTCGGTCTGCTCCTCGGAAATGGGATGTGTGTAGTGCATGCAGCCTACCGAGCTCAGATCCACACTCCATCCTTACCCGGGAGTGGAATATCACACCTCTGGGTTGAGGTGCAATACCCCTGTAGCAGCCGAATCCTCAGGGTGCTACATTCCCCCCTGGTAAACCACAGCACGTCCTCGGGCTGTAAGACATAAAACATCACCAAAACATACAAATTTTTATAAACATATAAAACATATAAAACATTATATATATATAAAACTTTTCAGATAAAACATTCTCGTCGTCTCTTGTTTCTGGTTCCTCCTCCTCCGGACACTGTGCAACGTGTGTCCGGGAAAAGTGCGACAGTGTCTTAGAAAAACTGGTTTTCCTATAAAACCGGTAGGGGGCGCTTTAGGACGCGCAACTATTTACAAGGGAAGTTGGCCGCTCTCAGTCCTCGGCCAGGTAAGGAGGGAAAGGGAATGGCTGCTCACAGTCCTCAGCCTGTGGGATTAAGGGATAAACGGGTAAACAGTTCACTCAGCTGGTCCCAACGGGGACTATATATATGTAGCAACAGTTTCAGTTTCTTTATACCCCGATTGGGTAACTTATTTACAGCACCTGCTCTGCCGCACTCAACGGCGTCTTCCTCCTGCTCTTTGCTTATAGCTGGTGGTAACTTCAGACCCGTCCGGGTCCTCTTGCTCCTCCTCCTCGCACCGCAACTCCTCCTCCGTCAGGCGGTGTACGTGGAGGGCGTAAGGTCCTTTGGCACACTTGTGCCGGGTAAAGGTGACCTCGTCCCCGATATAAAGGTCACGACCTCTGTGCCCCTCCGGCAGATGGGACTCAACGTCTCTGCGCGTTACAAAAACGTCGCCGGGGGTGTTGTGGTCTCTGATGAAGCCCCACCCATGCTGCTGGTTGAACTTGATCACTGTCCCGATGGTGCGGGGACAATGCGCTGCACGGGGGTCTCTCCTGGCCCGGCTCTTCTGCTCCGCGCTCCTTATCTGGGCTTGTTGTTCCCGGACCCGCCTCTCTCTCCGCTCCCTCTCAAAGACCTCGAGCTGCTGGCGGCAGCACTCTGCACGCTCCGCTGCGGCTGCCCGAGTCTCTTGAGTGAACCCCATGAGATCTTCTCCGGTGGGGTCCCACTCAAACTGCGCTTCTGCTAGCGGGGGCGAGATCCTTATCACGGGCTTCGGAGCCGGAATCAGGGGTTCATCCAGGGGTCTCTCTCTCCGGAGTCGGGGATGGTGGAACTCCGGTGGCCATATAAATGGCTGCCCATCCGGGCACGTATGCTGGGCGTACAGGTCCTCTCCCAGATGCGGCACTTTAGGTCTTATGGGCGCGGTGGTGTTAGCGCCCGGGATGCCCGGGCCCTGCGGCCAGGCCTGGGGTATCTGGAAGGTGAAGGGCACCGTGAGGACAGCGGCGCCCTGGGCTACTTGGCCCTGCGACCAGGCCGGGGGCTCCGCGGAGGTAGGGGGCGCTGTTGGTATTGCGGCGCCCGGGGGTACTAGGCCTTGCGACCAGGCTGGTGGTACTTCCTGCTTGGTCACGCTCGGGGTCGAGGCGTGTGACGTCACAGGGGTCGCGGCGGCGGCTTCCGGTTGGGGCCTAGTCTGCGTCGGTGACATGGCGTTTTCGGGCACAGCAGGGGGACTTTCGGGCTCTGCGACGGGGAGCTGGGGCAGGTAAGCGGTGTCCCGGCTTGGGGTGTAGACGTCCCCTTTACCTGCCTCCATGCGTTCGGCTCCCTTCTCGGCGCCGTCTCCGGCCTTTGGTCCTCCCGCGCCATCCTCAGAGGCAGTCTGTTTCCTCATCTTGGCTGGCGTGCTCCGGGTCTTGGTTTCAGCTTGCTGGGCCATCTCCCGGCTCCATTCCGCCAATATCTCTCGCTGTACCCGGGCCATCCTCCGTGCGAGGCCCTCCAGGGCAGTTTGTGCACACTCCCGGTCTCGGGGGAGCTGTGCAAGGACCTCCACTAGGCCTAGCGGGGTCGTGGTGTCTAGCAGGCTCCTGACCAACGGGTCGGTGCTGCTCTGCTCTTCTTCCAGCAGGCTCCTGGCCAGCGGGCCGGTGCTGCTCTGCTCTCTGGACATCTCCGGGTGAGCTTCTTTGCTGCTCCTCTCCAGGCTTCCTGCCTCCGGGTGTGCTCGCTCCAGACTGCTCCAGGCGACACCCATCTTTGTTCTCTCCTTTCGTCTCCTCCCACTTCGAGGGCGGTCCCGGGGCAACTCGGTGACTGTCAGCTCCAGGGGTAGTTCTTTCACGCTGACAGACACCTCCAGCATCACAGTCTCTGTTGGTGGGGGCGGTTTCCACTTTTGGCGCCATTTTCTGTCCCGGCCCACGATGGGAGGCGGCCTCTTGCCCTCCTTTGGCACGCCCATAATGGCGTCCGCTACTCTTCCAAGGCGGGAAATCTTCGGATTTGGCGGGAAGCGTCGCCCAGTGGCGGGAAATTCTGCAGATGGCGGGAACAAGCTGGAAATGGCGGACAATCGGCGGGACACGACCTGTGATGGGGTCCGATGGTGTGGACCCTCCGGAACCGGCGGGAGACTTCTTTCTGAGGTAAACTTGCACTTTTCTTCAGGCACGCAGTACCCGGGTGTTGCGGGCACGTAATCCTGCCGACTACGCCAAAGTCGACGCGCCCCCTGGGACATATTCCTTTTTGAGGGGAATACCCGGCACCGGATCAGATGGGGGGTTGTAGTCTCCGAGCGGCTGTGACCCGGCCCCGTGCCCAGGGCGTCAAGCTCAGTGTTATGTGGCAGTCCTACGGATGTTATTAAGAGTTCTTTTGTGTCGACTACGCCACCCGTTGTGATGCGGTCACTGTGGCCGCCGCTGCAGCAGGGTCCGCTGAGGCTGATGATGCAGGTGCAGCTTGTGATGATAACCCCCAACGGGAGGGGTATAGCCTCAGGGGGGACAGGTGCAGAGGATGGGGGTTGTGGTGGTGCAGTGCAGACGGCAGTGAAGACAGAGTCGGGTTATGCAGTTAAGGGTGTTTACTTACTGCAGATGTTGTACTGGTCACTCCAGCTCCGAGTGACCACCCGAGCCGTGCTGCGTCCACCAGGTCCTGGATCCAGCCAACCCCCAAACAAGTCCGGAGCGTGGCCCTGAGCTCTCCTTCTGTCCCGTTCTCTGGCCGTCCCCACCAGTGATCCACCTAGGTCCAGCTCCCTCGGGCCTTCTGTTGGGACACCCTTGGCCTTGGGTTCCCTGACCCTTCATGTGGTGTGCCTTCGGGGTGGATGTAGTGGGTGACCGTGGCAAACGCTGCCCACGGTCTCCGGTCTCTGGCTGGGGAATGTTTTTACCCCCACCAGCTTGGGTTCCGGTACCCTGATGCCGACTCTTCACCCGGGGTTTTAATTTGGGATCTTAGAGTCCTGTTCTTCTGTGCCTCTGGGTCTCTCTCTCTCCTCTCTCACTCTGGGTCTTTCCTTCTCCTCTGCTCCTGACTTGTTCTCTGCATCTGACCCTGTTCTTAGTTGGTGCCCACCTTATATACACCCTCTATGTGTGAGCTCAGGTGACCAGCACCCAATGAGCTCCTAACTTTACCCAGGCTGCTCCCCCTATCTGCCCCTACACTACTTGGGATGTACCACCCCCCTCCCACTCCAGCCAGGAACAGACTCGGTCGTACCTGCACATTTCTAAGTGGGAGTACCGTCGGCCTGTTCCTCGGAAATGGGATGTGTGTAGTGCATGCAGCCTACCGAGCTCAGATCCACACTCCATCCTTACCCGGGAGTGGAATATCACACCTCTGGGTTGAGGTGCAATACCCCTGTAGCAGCCGAATCCTCAGGGTGCTACATATACATAGCTGGTATAACCTGGGTATAATTATATGTATACATAGCTGGTATAACCTGGGTATAATTATATCTATACATAGCTGGTATAACCTGGGCATAATTATATGTATACATAGCTGGTATAACCTGGGTATAATTATATGTATACATAGCTGGTATAACCTGGGAATAATTATATGTATACATAGCTGGTATAACCTGGGTATAATTATATGTATACATAGCTGGTATAACCTGGGTATAATTATATCTATACATAGCTGGTATAACCTGGGTATAATTATATGTATACATAGCTGGTATAACCTGGGTATAATTATATGTATACATAGCTGGTATAACCTGGGAATAATTATATGTATACATAGCTGGTATAACCTGGGTATAATTATATGTATACATAGCTGGTATAACCTGGGCATAATTATATGTATACATAGCTGGTATAACCTGGGTATAATTATATGTATACATAGCTGGTATAACTTGGGTATAATTATATGTATACATAGCTGGTATAACCTGGGTATAATTATATGTATACATAGCTGGTATAACCTGGGTATAATTATATGTATACATAGCTGGTATAACCTGGGTATAATAATATGTATACATAGCTGGTATAACCTGGGTATAATTATATGAATACATAGCTGGTATAACCTGGGTATAATTATATGAATACATAGCTGGTATAACCTGGGTATAATTATATGAATACATAGCTGGTATAACCTGGGTATAATTATATGAATACATAGCTGGTATAACCTGGGCATCTCCTGTATATAATTATATGGACAAGGCAACTGTGAGGTGGATTCATAACTGGCTTAGTGATCGGACTCAAAGGGTGGTTGTAAATGGCTTCACATCCAGCTGGATGAATGTCTCAAGTGGGGTACCACAGGGCTCCGTCCTGGGACCTGTATTGTTCAACATCTTTATCAATGATTTAGATGAAGGAATTGAGGGTAAACTGATTAAATTTGCTGATGACACAAAGCTAGGAGGGATAGCTAATACTAGAGAAGAGAGAGAGAGGATTCAAAAAGACCTAAATAAACTGGAGCAGTGGGCAGCAACCAACAGAATGGTTTTTAACAGGGAAAAATGCAAAGTACTACATCTGGGCAATAAAAATGAAAAAAGCATATACAGAATGGGAGGAATAGAGCTAAGCAACAGTACATGTGAAAAAGACTCCAACGAGAACATTCTAAGATTCTATGATTCTATGATATATGTACAGCTGGTATAACCAGGGCATCTCCTGCAAGGTGCAGTCCCCTGTATCCTATGCGGCTACCTTTTTGGCGATATAGTTGCGGTAGTGAGCAGCTGCACCCTGAAAGTACAGTAGCCTCCAGTTCCTAGCTGAGCCTTGTAGTTTTCCACTAGTTTGGGGCTGGTCCCCTCTGCGGCCTGATCCCTCCACATCCTTGTAGATTCTGGCGCATGGGTGGCTTTCGCACTCGCCGTGCCCCTGGGATCCCCTCTGTTCCTGGAGCCTTCCCTCTGCTCCTGTCCTCTCCCAGCCTGTCCTCCTGGGCCTCTCAGTCTAGGCCCGCTCCTCTCTCCTCTCTTTCTGAGCAGAGCTCCTACAGAGCTCCTACTCCCACTCTTTCTCCTCTCAGACTGGACCCACTCTTCCAAGATGGTTCTCTTTTTGTACTCCTACTCAAAGTGCTCCTCTGTGCTGCTTCCTCCACCCACACCCACTACATGGTTTCCCCTCTCTTGGTTCCCCCCACTTCCAACCAGGGACAGAGATCAGCATAAGCCAGTGCATCTTGCCCCGCCTGCTGGTCTGGAGTAGTGTAGTGTTGGATGCAGGTGTTGGGGTCCCGGGCAGTACTCCCTCCTTACCTGAGAGTGAGATACCACACCTCTGGGTGAGATGCAGTACCTCTGTGGCGACTTAACCCGCAGGGGCGCCACAGCTGCACTCGGGCCGGACAGCATCGTTCAAGTGAGTGGAGAAAGGCGATGGCAGATCCGTAGTAATTAGGATAAGGATGAAGTAAAAGGGAGGAAACCCAAAATGGGTCCAAACTGCTGATGTAGTCCGAGATGAGACGTGTTACCTGAGCTGCCAGGAACAATGTACCATCGGACCTGCCATCAGAGAGGGATGAACCCTGGAAAGCCGACCATTATGAAGAGGGAAATGAAGAGATCGATTGTGGACCTCATGGAGTCAGTGATCTGCACTGGTTTGGATCTGGGGATCTCAGCTCAGGCGATTACATAATTTTATTACTCAGACAACAAGAGAGAAATGAGAATGATACTTGCAAATGTGGCCAAAGGATCATGAGGTGCGTACAGAGCCCCCAGTACATAAGCGATAGGGCCATGTCCATCCACATCAGTGGGAAACCTTTGAGTGTGACCAACACAAAGTTTATGCACCAACAGCAGATGCATCAAAGCAGGACATTTAGGACTTCTACACCCAGGTCCAAAGTGCGCTCAAGAGAACCCCAAGAAAGGGTATCAGCTACATCTTGGGAAATTTCAACACCAAAGTTGGAGAAGGAGAAGATGCAGGAGTGGTTGTAAGGCATGGCCTAGGGGAGAGGAATGACGTTGGGGACCGCACTGTGCATCAGAAGAAGCTTGGCATCCCAAGCACCTTCTTCACCAGCTGAAGTGGCGCCTCTGCACTTGGACATCTCCAAATGAACAGCATCAAAACCCAGATCAAAGACATCCTGTGCCAGCAAAAATGGAGGGGACCAGTTGCTTCTCCAAAGACACCAGGCACAGACTGTGGGTCTGATCACCAACTCCTCATCATAGCCAAAGTCAGGGTCAGAGTTTGGTAAGATAAAGCACTCAGCCATGCAGAAGAAGGATGACGTCAGGAAGATCTCTGTGCAGTCAACTCAGAAAGAAGGAAGGGGCCAGAGGAACTGGGAGCAGAGATCAAAGGAACCATCACTGGAATTGCTGAAGAGCATATGCCAATAAATGGGAAATGGCTAACTGCAACCACCCTCCAGATTACTAGTAAGAGGAGAGAGGCCAAGGCTAAGAGCAGCTTGCATGAGGCGATTTCCCCTCCAGAGAGAAGCTTCCTAAAAGCCAATGCAGGAACCACGAAGAAGCCTATGAGAAGGGCCACACCAGGGAATTATTTGGCATGGTGAAACAAGTGAAGAAGCTTTTCTTAGCACGCCAAGCAACCATCAAAGACCGTGATGGGAAGGAAATTTGTGACCAGCAGGACATGAAGCAAAGAAGGAAGAAACACACAGAGGAACTGTATACCAGCACCAGCACTGACCAAAAGGAACCAGAACCAGACCTATTGGAAGGCGAAGTGGACATTGAAGTAGCTGTGAAACAGCAAAGCATCTGGCATTGATGGTATCATCACAGAGCTGCTCAGACCGGTCCCAAAAGCCGCACTTACAGCACTATGCCAGAAGATCTGTAGGTCCTGCACATGGCTTAAGGACTGGAAGAGATCAGTTTTCATCTAACTGCTAAAGAATGGCAATGCCAAGGACTGTGCCAACTATAGAGCAGTGGCCATGATCCACCATGACAGCAAGGTTCTTCTAAAGATCATTCAGAATCGCTTGAGCAACAGATTAATAGAGAACTTCCTGAAGCCCAAGATGGATTCTGTAAGGGCAGAAAGACCCAAGATCACATTGCAAACCTGAAGTGGATCATAGAAAAGATGAGGGAGCCTCAGAGGAAGCTCTACCTGTGCTTCATCGAATACACCAAGGGTTTTAACTATGTTCACCATGATAAGTTTTGGGAAGCACTGAATTAGGTCGGAGTGCTGCCGACGCACCAGATTAGATTGTCAGCTCCCTCTACAGCGATCAAGAAGCTGCAATGTGAATCAGGAATGGAGATACAATATGGTTCAAGCTCATAAAAGGGGACAAGACAAGGATGACTCTTCTGAGTCTTCTCTCCTTTTCTTTTCAACCTCTATGTGGAAATAATCATGAGGAAAGCTGGACTAAGGCGATTTGAATGTTGGCTTGAAAACTGGCAGAAAACCAAAACCATCAACAATCCGACATAGGCAAGTGATAAAACCCTGCAGGCTGAAAGTGAGAAGGAGCTGAAGAAGCTGATCCTGAAAGAAGAAAGCGAGAAGATGGGACTTCAACTGAACATCAGGAAGACTAAGATCATGACTACCACCAACGAGGACGTCCACATAAAGATCAACAATGAACAATTAGAAGTGGTCTTCAGATTCATTTTTCTTGGGTCCCTCATTGATCACAGTGGCAGAACAACAGCAGAGATCAAGCGTTGATTAGCACTAGGGTGTCCCGCTGTGGTGACAGTGGACCGAATATGGAAGTGCAAGGACGTCTCAGTCCCCGCCAAAGACTGATCCCAACTCTGACACATGACTGTGAGACAGAAGAAATATTGATACCGTTGAGAAGACTCCCATGGACAGCGAGGAGCACCAATATAGATGTCCTTGATCATGGAAACCCAGAGATTTCCCTGGCAGGCGAGGTCACCAGACAGAGAGTGACCTGTGCTGGATAGGTGGTGAGGGCAAATTCACTGGAAAGGGGGGTGCCACTCAGAATGGTCAGTTATAAAAGGAAACAGAAGGCTGAAGACCATCATGAATAAGGCGCCTTTCACATGTCAGTGTTTTGAGTACATGCGGTGACAGTTTCCACATGTACTGGAGACACTGATACATGTCAGTGTGTTTCCATGGACTGTTTTTTCCAGTGCCGAAAATATCCATACATGTGAAAGAGGCCTAAAACGGGAAAGAACAGCAAGCACCTGAAGAGGCCTAAAACGGGAAAGAACAGCAAGCACCTGAAGAGGCCTAAAACGGGAAAGAACAGCAAGCACCTGAAGAGGCCTAAAACGGGAAAGAACAGTAAGCACCTGAAGAGGCCTAAAACGGGAAAGAACAGCAAGCACCTGAAGAGGCCTAAAACGGGAAAGAACGGCAAGCACCTGAAGAGGCCTAAAACGGGAAAGAACAGCAAGCACTTGAAGAGGCCTAAAACGGGAAAGAACGGCAAGCACCTGAAAGACGCCTAAAACGGGAAAGAACAGCAAGCACCTGAAGAAGCCTAAAACGGGAAAGAACAGCAAGCACCTGAAGAGGCCTAAAACGGGAAAGAACAGCAAGCACCTGAAGAGGCCTAAAACGGGAAAGAACAGCAAGCACCTGAAAGACGCCGTTGAAATCAGGGAAGCAGGCGAGAAACAGTCTATGAAGGGTCCAAGAGTGAGAGACGACTGATCGGATAAAATCAGAATCATTATAGTGAATAAATGCTGGTATAGCCTGGGAATTTTCACATTGTTGCATATTTATAGAATGTGGGTGCTGTTGATACATTGTTGTTATGGTCACATGACATGTCGCGCTCTCATTGACTATATCTGCTGCTGTGGTTACGCTCATTGCTCAGAGTTACTGTAAGTAATTGAATCCTTTCTACAACGAGATCTCATTACAGGGAGCTGAGGGGAATAAACAATCTCCTGTACTTGTCGAGTGAGATATTTATGGCCGCTCTAAATTCATTGTTTCCAAAGTCAAAGCCTCCAATTTACACACACGGGGTTAATCAGATTTCTTGTTGGATATTCCCGCTCCTTGCTGGTGACCTTCATGTCTATGATTGGCGTTTCCGGACGCGCTCATCATTTATTGTTTGTTTTTTTCATGCTTCTGTAAATGCATTTGGATCTTCTTATATTATGTCAACCGTACTGGAGCCTTGTGATATCATCATATGACCTCATCGGTCATAGTCCTGGACAGTCGTGAGCCTCTTGAATCCCAAATATGTTCTCAGTAGTTAGACAATATATGAGATGGGATGGTCATATGGGTTGTAGAGGTGGAAGTGCAAAAAACACCCAAATTTAGAGCATAGTGACAGCCACAAAACTTCTGGAGAACGTCCTGTGGAAGAAGGAAACAGAACTGGAGCTTTGTGGTGTCAAATCAGCTCTATGTTCACAGATACAGAAATTAAGCAAATAGAAGAACATTGTACCGGCTCTATCTGGCACATGGTGGAGCTCGGGGATGTTCTGGAGCGGCTCTGCTGCATCTGGCCCATGGAGGAGCTTGGGGATGTTCTGGGGCGGCTCTGCTCTATCTGGCCCATGGAGGAGCTCGGGGATGTACTGGGGCGGTTCTGCTCTATCTGGCACATGGAGGAGCTCGGGGATGTTCTGGGGCGGGTCTGCTCTATCTGGCACATGGAGGAGCTCAGGAATGTTCTGGAGCGGCTCTGCTGCATCTGGCACAAGGAGGAGCTCGGGGATGTTCTGGGGCGGCTCTGCTCTATCTGACACATGAAGGAGCTCGGGGACGTTCTGGGGCGGCTCTGCTCTATCTGGCACATGGAGGAGCCCGGAGATGTTCTAGGGCGGCTCTGCTCTATCTGGCACATGGAGGAGCTCGGGGATGTCCTGGAGCGGCTCTGCTCTATCTGGCACATGGAGGAGCTCGGGGATATTCTGGGGCAGCTCTGCTCTATCTGGCACATGGAGGAGTTCGGAGATGTTCTAGGGCGGCTCTGGTCTATCTGGCACATGGAGGAGCTCGGGAATGTTCTGGGGCGGCTCTGGTCTATCTGGCACATGGAGGAGCTCGGGGATGTCCTGGAGCGGCTCTGCTCTATCTGGCACATGGAGGAGCTCAGGGATGTTCTGGGGCAGCTCTGCTCTATCTGGCACATGGAGGAGCTCGGGGACGTCCTGGGGCGGCTCTGCTCTATCTGGCACATGGAGGAGCTCGGGGATGTTCTGGGGCGGCTCTGCTCTATCTGGCACAAGGAGGAGCTCGGGAATGTTCTGGGGTGGCTCTGCTCTATCTGGCACGTGGAGGAGCTCGGGGATGTTCTGGGGCGGCTCTGCTCTATCTGGCACATGGAGTAGCTCGGGGATGTTCTGGGGCGGCTCTGCTCTATCTGGCACATGGAGGAGCTCGGGGATGTCCTGGAGCGGCTCTGCTCTATCTGGCACATGAAGGAGCTCGGGGATGTTCTGGGGTGACTCTGCTGCGTCTGACACATGGAGGAGCTCGGGGATGTTCTGGGGCGGCTCTGCTCTATCTGGCACATGAAGGAGCTCGAGGATGTTCTGGGGCAGCTCTGCTCTATCTAGCACATGGAGGAGCTCGGGGACGTCCTGGGGCGGCTCTGCTCTATCTGGCACATGGAGGAGCTCGAGGATGTTCTGGGGCAGCTCTGCTCTATCTGGCACATGGAGGAGCTCGGGGATGTCCTGGAGCGGCTCTGCTCTATCTGGCACATGGAGGAGCTCGAGGATGTTCTGGGGCGGCTCTGCTCTATCTGGCACATGGAGGATCTCGGGGATGTTCTGGGGCGGCTCTGCTCTATCTGGCACATGGAGGAGCTCGGGGATGTTCTGGTATGGCTCTGCTCTATCTGGCACATGAAGGAGCTCGGGGACGTTCTGGGGCGGCTCTGCTCTATCTGGCACATGAAGGAGCTCGGGGATGTTCTGGGGCTGCTCTGCTGCGTCTGACACATGGAGGAGCTCGGGGATGTTCTGGGGCGGCTCTGCTCTATCTGGCACATGAAGGAGCTCGGGGATGTTCTGGGGTGGCTCTGCTGCGTCTGGCACATGGGGGAGCTTGAGGATGTTCTGGGGCGGCTCTGCTCTATCTGGCACATGAAGGAGCTAGGGGACGTTCTGGGGCGGCTCTGCTGCGTCTGACACATGGAGATGCTCGAGGATGTTCTGGGGCGGCTCTGCTGCGTCTGGCACATGGAGGAGCTCGGGGATGTTCTAAGACAGATCTGCTCTATCTGGCATATGGAGGAGCTCGGGGACGTTCTGGGGCGGCTCTGCTGCATCTGGCATATGGAGGAGCTCGGGAATGTTCTGGGGTGGCTCTGCTCTCTCTGGCAAATGGAGGAGCTCGGGGATGTTCTGGGGCGGCTCTGCTCTATCTGGCACATGGAGGAGCTCGGGGATGTTCTGGAGCGGCTCTGCTCTATCGGGCACATGGAGGAGCTCAGGGATGTTCTGGGGCGGTTCTGCTCTATCTGGCACATGGAGGAGCTCGGGGATGTTCTGGGGCGGATCTGCTGCATCAGGCACAAGGAGGAGCTCAGGGATGATCTGGTGTGGCTCTGCTGTATCTGACACATGGAGGAGCTCGGGGATGTTCTGGGGCGGCTCTGCTCTATCTAGCAAATGGAGGAGCTCAGGGATGTTCTGGGGCGGCTCTGCTCTATCTGGCACATGGAGGAGCTCGGGAATGTTCTGGGGCGGCTCTGCTGCGTCTGGCACATGGAGGAGCTCGGGAATGTCCTGGGGCGGCTTTGCTGCATCTGACACATGGAGGAGCTCGGGGATGTTCTGGGGCGGCTCTGCTCTATCTAGCAAATGATGGAGCTCAGGGATGTTCTGGGGCGGCTCTGCTCTATCGGGCACATGGAGGAGCTCGGGAATGTTCTGGGGCGGCTCTGCTGCGTCTGGCACATGGAGGAGCTCGGGAATGTCCTGGGACGGCTTTGCTGCATCTGACACATGGAGGAGCTCGGGAATGTTCTGGGGCGGCTCTGCTGCATCTGACACATGGAGGAGCTCGGGAATGTTCTGGGACGGCTCTGCTCTAGCAAATGGAGGGGCTCAGGGATGTTCTGGGCAGCTCTGCTCTATCTGGCACATGGAGGAGCTTGGGAATGTTCTAAGACGGCTCTGGTCTATCTGGCATATGGAGGAGCTCGGGGATGTTCTGGGGCGGCTCTGCTCTATCTGGCACATGGAGGAGCTCGGGGACGTCCTGGGGTGGCTCTGCTCTATTTGGCACATGGAGGAGCTTGGGGACGTCCTGGGGTGGCTCTGCTGCATCTGACACATGGAGGAGCTCGGGAATGTTCTGGGGCGGCTCTGCTGCATCTGACACATGGAGGAGCTCGGGAATGATCTGGGGCGGCTCTGCTCTTTCTGGCACATGGAGGAGCTCGGAGATGTTCTGGAGCGGCTCTGCTCTATCTGGCACGTGGAGGAGTTCGGTAATGTTCTGGGGCGGCTCTGCTCTCTCTGGCACATGGAGGAGCTCGGGGATGTTCTGGAGCGGCTCTGCTCTATCTGGCACATGGAGGAGCTCAGGGATGTTCTGTGGCGGCTCTGCTCTATCTGGCACATGGAGGAGCTCGAGGATGTTCTGTGGCGGATCTGCTGCATCTGGCACAAGGAGGAGCTCGGGGATGATCTGGGGCTGCTCTGCTCTATCTGGCACATGGAGGAGCTCGGGCATGTTCTGGAGCGGCTCTGCTCTATCTGGCACATGGAGGAGCTCGGGGATATTCTGGGGCGGCTCTGCTCTATCTGGCACATGGAGGAGCTCGGGGATATTCTGGGGTGGCTCTGCTCTATCTGGCACATGGAGGAGCTCGGGGATGTTCTGGGGCGGCTGTGCTCTATCTGGCACATGGAGGAGCTCGGGGATGTTCTGGGGCGGCTGTGCTCTATCTGGCACATGGAGGAGCTCGGGGATGTTCTGGGGCGGCTCTGCTCTATCTGGCACATGGAGGAGCTCGGGGATGTTCTGGGGTGGCTCTGCTCTATCTGACACATGGAGGAGCTCGGGGATATTCTGGGGCGGCTCTGCTCTATCTAGCAAATGGAGGAGCTCAGGGATGTTCTGGGGCGGCTCTGCTGCGTCTGGCACACGGAGGAGCTCGGGAATGTTCTGGGGCGGCTCTGCTCTATCTGACACATGGAGGAGCTCGGGGATGTTCTGGGGCGGCTCTGCTCTATCTGGCACATGGAGGACCTCGGGGATGTTCTGGGGTGGCTCTGCTCTATCTGGCATATGGAGGAGATTGGGGACGTCTTGGGGTGGCTCTGTTCTATCTGGCACATGGAGGAGCTCGGGAATGTTCTGGAGTGGCTCTGTTTTATCTGGCACATGGAGGAGCTCGACGATGTACTGGGGTGGCTCTGCTCTCTCTGGCACATGGAGGAGCTTGAGGATGTACTGGGGCGGCTCTGCTCTATCTGGCACATGGAGGAGCTCGGGGACGTCCTGGGGTGGCTCTGTTCTATCTGGCACATGGAGGAGCTCGGGAATGTTCTGGAGTGGCTCTGCTCTATCTGGTACATGGAGGAGCTCGGGGACGTTCTGGGGCGGCTCTGCTCTATCTGGCACATGGAGGAGCTCGGGGATGTTCTGGAGTGGCTCTGTTTTATCTGGCACATGGAGGAGCTCGAGGATGTACTGGGCGGGCTCTGCTCTATCTGGCACATGGAGGAGCTTGAGGATGTACTGGGGCGGCTCTGCTCTATCTGGCATATGGAGGAGCCCGGGGACATCCTGGGTTGGCTCTGTTCTATCTGGCACATGGAGGAGCTCGGGAATGTTCTGGAGTGGCTCTGTTTTATCTGGCACATGGAGGAGCTCGAGGATGTACTGGGGCGGCTCTGCTCTATCTGGCACATGAAGGAGCTTGAGGATGTACTGGGGCGGCTCTGCTCTATCTGGCACATGGAGGAGCTCGGGGACGTCCTGGAGTGGCTCTGCTCTATCTGGCACATGGATGGGCTCGGGAATGTTCTGGAGTGGCTCTGCTCTATCTGGCACATGGAGGAGCTCGAAGATGTACTGGAGTGGCTCTGCTCTATCTGGCACATGGAGGAGCTCGGGGATGTTATTGGGCGGTTCTGCTCTATCTGGCACATGGAGGAGCTCGAGGATGTTCTGGGGTGGCTCTGCTCTATCTGGCACATGGAGGAGCTCGGGGATATTCTGGGGTGGCTCTGCTCTATCTGGCACATGGAGGAGCTCGGGGATGTTCTGGGGCGGCTGTGCTCTATCTGGCACATGGAGGAGCTCGGGGATGTTCTGGGGCGGCTCTGCTCTATCTGGCACATGGAGGAGCTCGGAGATGTTCTGGGGCGGCTATGCTCTATCTGGCACATGGAGGAGCTCGGGGATATTCTGGGGTGGCTCTGCTCTATCTGACACATGGAGGAGCTCGGGGATATTCTGGGGCGGCTCTGCTCTATCTAGCAAATGGAGGAGCTCAGGGATGTTCTGGGGCGGCTCTGCTGCGTCTGGCACATGGAGGAGCTCGGGAATGTTCTGGGGCGGCTCTGCTCTATCTGGTACATGGAGGAGCTCGGGGACGTTCTGGGGCGGCTCTGCTCTATCTGGCACATGGAGGAGCTCGGGGATGTTCTGGAGTGGCTCTGCTCTATCTGGCACATGGAGGAGCTCGGGGATATTCTGGGGTGGCTCTGCTCTATCTGGCACATGGAGGAGCTCGGGGATGTTCTGGGGCGGCTGTGCTCTATCTGGCACATGGAGGAGCTCGGGGATGTTCTGGGGCGGCTGTGCTCTATCTGGCACATGGAGGAGCTCGGGGATGTTCTGGGGCGGCTCTGCTCTATCTGGCACATGGAGGAGCTCGGGGATGTTCTGGGGTGGCTCTGCTCTATCTGACACATGGAGGAGCTCGGGGATATTCTGGGGCGGCTCTGCTCTATCTAGCAAATGGAGGAGCTCAGGGATGTTCTGGGGCGGCTCTGCTGCGTCTGGCACACGGAGGAGCTCGGGAATGTTCTGGGGCGGCTCTGCTCTATCTGACACATGGAGGAGCTCGGGGATGTTCTGGGGCGGCTCTGCTCTATCTGGCACATGGAGGACCTCGGGGATGTTCTGGGGTGGCTCTGCTCTATCTGGCATATGGAGGAGATTGGGGACGTCTTGGGGTGGCTCTGTTCTATCTGGCACATGGAGGAGCTCGGGAATGTTCTGGAGTGGCTCTGTTTTATCTGGCACATGGAGGAGCTCGACGATGTACTGGGGTGGCTCTGCTCTCTCTGGCACATGGAGGAGCTTGAGGATGTACTGGGGCGGCTCTGCTCTATCTGGCACATGGAGGAGCTCGGGGACGTCCTGGGGTGGCTCTGTTCTATCTGGCACATGGAGGAGCTCGGGAATGTTCTGGAGTGGCTCTGCTCTATCTGGTACATGGAGGAGCTCGGGGACGTTCTGGGGCGGCTCTGCTCTATCTGGCACATGGAGGAGCTCGGGGATGTTCTGGAGTGGCTCTGTTTTATCTGGCACATGGAGGAGCTCGAGGATGTACTGGGCGGGCTCTGCTCTATCTGGCACATGGAGGAGCTTGAGGATGTACTGGGGCGGCTCTGCTCTATCTGGCATATGGAGGAGCCCGGGGACATCCTGGGTTGGCTCTGTTCTATCTGGCACATGGAGGAGCTCGGGAATGTTCTGGAGTGGCTCTGTTTTATCTGGCACATGGAGGAGCTCGAGGATGTACTGGGGCGGCTCTGCTCTATCTGGCACATGAAGGAGCTTGAGGATGTACTGGGGCGGCTCTGCTCTATCTGGCACATGGAGGAGCTCGGGGACGTCCTGGAGTGGCTCTGCTCTATCTGGCACATGGATGGGCTCGGGAATGTTCTGGAGTGGCTCTGCTCTATCTGGCACATGGAGGAGCTCGAAGATGTACTGGAGTGGCTCTGCTCTATCTGGCACATGGAGGAGCTCGGGGATGTTATTGGGCGGTTCTGCTCTATCTGGCACATGGAGGAGCTCGAGGATGTTCTGGGGTGGCTCTGCTCTATCTGGCACATGGAGGAGCTCGGGGATATTCTGGGGTGGCTCTGCTCTATCTGGCACATGGAGGAGCTCGGGGATGTTCTGGGGCGGCTGTGCTCTATCTGGCACATGGAGGAGCTCGGGGATGTTCTGGGGCGGCTCTGCTCTATCTGGCACATGGAGGAGCTCGGAGATGTTCTGGGGCGGCTATGCTCTATCTGGCACATGGAGGAGCTCGGGGATATTCTGGGGTGGCTCTGCTCTATCTGACACATGGAGGAGCTCGGGGATATTCTGGGGCGGCTCTGCTCTATCTAGCAAATGGAGGAGCTCAGGGATGTTCTGGGGCGGCTCTGCTGCGTCTGGCACATGGAGGAGCTCGGGAATGTTCTGGGGCGGCTCTGCTCTATCTGGTACATGGAGGAGCTCGGGGACGTTCTGGGGCGGCTCTGCTCTATCTGGCACATGGAGGAGCTCGGGGATGTTCTGGAGTGGCTCTGTTTTATCTGGCACATGGAGGAGCTCGAGGATGTACTGGGCGGGCTCTGCTCTATCTGGCACATGGAGGAGCTTGAGGATGTACTGGGGCGGCTCTGCTCTATCTGGCACATGGAGGAGCCCGGGGACATCCTGGGTTGGCTCTGTTCTATCTGGCACATGGAGGAGCTCGGGAATGTTCTGGAGTGGCTCTGTTTTATCTGGCACATGGAGGAGCTCGAGGATGTACTGGGGCGGCTCTGCTCTATCTGGCACATGAAGGAGCTTGAGGATGTACTGGGGCGGCTCTGCTCTATCTGGCACATGGAGGAGCTCGGGGACGTCCTGGAGTGGCTCTGCTCTATCTGGCACATGGATGGGCTCGGGAATGTTCTGGAGTGGCTCTGCTCTATCTGGCACATGGAGGAGCTCGAAGATGTACTGGAGTGGCTCTGCTCTATCTGGCACATGGAGGAGCTCGGGGATGTTATTGGGCGGTTCTGCTCTATCTGGCACATGGAGGAGCTCGAGGATGTTCTGGGGTGGCTCTGCTCTATCTGGCACATGGAGGAGCTCGGGGATATTCTGGGGTGGCTCTGCTCTATCTGGCACATGGAGGAGCTCGGGGATGTTCTGGGGCGGCTGTGCTCTATCTGGCACATGGAGGAGCTCGGGGATGTTCTGGGGCGGCTATGCTCTATCTGGCACATGGAGGAGCTCGGGGATATTCTGGGGTGGCTCTGCTCTATCTGACACATGGAGGAGCTCGGGGATGTTCTGGGGCGGCTCTGCTCTATCTGGCACATGGAGGAGCTCGGGGATGTTCTGGGGCGGCTATGCTCTATCTGGCACATGGAGGAGCTCGGGGATATTCTGGGGTGGCTCTGCTCTATCTGACACATGGAGGAGCTCGGGGATATTCTGGGGCGGCTCTGCTCTATCTAGCAAATGGAGGAGCTCAGGGATGTTCTGGGGCGGCTCTGCTGCGTCTGGCACATGGAGGAGCTCGGGAATGTTCTGGGGCGGCTCTGCTCTATCTGGCACATGGAGGAGCTCGGGGTTGTTCTGGGGCGGCTCTGCTCTATCTGGCACATGAAGGAGCTCGAGGATGTTCTGGGGTGGCTCTGCTCTATCTGGCACATGGAGGAGCTCAGGGATGTTCTGGGGCGGCTCTGTTCTATCTGGCACATGGAGGAGCTCGGGAATGTTCTGGAGTGGCTCTGTTTTATCTGGCACATGGAGGAGCTCGACTATGTACTGGGGTGGCTCTGCTCTCTCTGGCACATGGAGGAGCTTGAGGATGTACTGGGGCGGCTCTGCTCTATCTGGCACATGGAGGAGCTCGGAGATGTTCTGGAGCGGCTCTGCTCTATCTGGCACGTGGAGGAGTTCGGGAATGTTCTGGGGCGGCTCTGCTCTCTCTGGCACATGGAGGAGCTCGGGGACGTCCTGGGGTGGCTCTGTTCTATCTGGCACATGGAGGAGCTCAGGAATGTTCTGGAGTGGCTCTGCTCTATCTGGTACATGGAGGAGCTCGGGGACGTTCTGGGGCGGCTCTGCTCTATCTGGCACATGGAGGAGCTCGGGGATGTTCTGGAGTGGCTCTGTTTTATCTGGCACATGGAGGAGCTCGAGGATGTACTGGGCGGGCTCTGCTCTATCTGGCACATGGAGGAGCTTGAGGATGTACTGGGGCGGCTCTGCTCTATCTGCCACATGGAGGAGCCCGGGGACGTCCTGGGTTGGCTCTGTTCTATCTGGCACATGGAGGAGCTCGGGAATGTTCTGGAGTGGCTCTGTTTTATCTGGCACATGGAGGAGCTCGAGGATGTACTGGGGCGGCTCTGCTCTATCTGGCACATGAAGGAGCTTGAGGATGTACTGGGGCGGCTCTGCTCTATCTGGCACATGGAGGAGCTCGGGGACGTCCTGGGGTGGCTCTGTTCTATCTGGCACATGGAGGAGCTCGGGGACGTCCTGGAGTGGCTCTGCTCTATCTGGCACATGGATGGGCTCGGGAATGTTCTGGAGTGGCTCTGCTCTATCTGGCACATGGAGGAGCTCGAGGATGTACTGGAGTGGCTCTGCTCTATCTGGCACATGGAGGAGCTCGGGGATGTTATTGGGCGGTTCTGCTCTATCTGGCACATGGAGGAGCTCGAGGATGTTCTGGGGTGGCTCTGCTCTATCTGGCCCAAGGAGGAGCTCGGGGATGTTCTGGGGTGGCTCTGCTCTATTTGGCACATGGAGGAGCTCGGGAATGTTCTAGACGGCTCTGCTCTAGCAAATGGAGGGGCTCAGGGATGTTCTGGGTGGCTCTGCTCTATCTGGCACATGGAGGAGCTTGGGAATGTTCTAAGATGGCTCTGCTCTATCTGACACATGGAGGAGCTCGGGGACGTCCTGGGGTGGCTCTGCTCTATTTGGCACATGGAGGAGCTTGGGGACGTCCTGGGGTGGCTCTGCTGCATCTGACACATGGAGGAGCTCGGGAATGTTCTGGGGCGGCTCTGCTGCATCTGACACATGGAGGAGCTCGGGAATGTTCTGGGGCGGCTCTGCTGCGTCTGACACATGGAGGAGCTCGGGGATGTTCTGGGGTGGCTCTGCTCTATCTGGCAAATGGAGGAGCTCAGGGATGTTCTGGGGCGGCTCTGGTCTATCTGTTCTGGGGCGGCTCTGCTCTATCTAGCAAATGGAGGAGCTCAGGGATGTTCTGGGGCGGCTCTGCTCTATCGAGCACATGGAGGAGCTCGGGAATGTTCTGGGGCGGCTCTGCTGCGTCTGGCACATGGAGGAGCTCAGGGATGTTCTGGGGCGGCTCTGCTCTATCTGGCACATGGAGGAGCTCGAGGATGTTCTGTGGCGGATCTGCTGCATCTGGCACATGGGGCGGCTCTGCTGCGTCTGGCACATGGAGGAGCTCGGGAATGTCCTGGGGCGGCTCTGCTCTATCTGGCACATGGAGGAGCTCGGGAATGTCCTGGGACTGCTTTGCTGCATCTGACACATGGAGGAGCTCGGGAATGTTCTGGGGCAGCTCTGCTGCATCTGACACATGGAGGAGCTCGGGAATGTTCTGGGATGGCTCTGCTCTAGCAAATGGTGGGGCTCAGGGATGTTCTGGGTGGCTCTGCTCTATCTGGCACATGGAGGAGCTTGGGAATGTTCCAAGACGGCTCTGGTCTATCTGGCACATGGAGGAGCTCGGGGATGTTCTGGGGCGGCTCTGCTCTATTTGGCAAATGGAGGAGCTTGGGGACGTCCTGGGGTGGCTCTGCTGCATCTGACACATGGAGGAGCTCGGGAATGTTCTGGGGCGGCTCTGCTGCATCTGACACATGGAGGAGCTCGGGAATGTTCTGGGGCGGCTCTGCAGCATCTGAAAAATGGAGGAGCTCGGGGATGTTCTGGGGCGGCTCTGCTCTTTCTGGCACATGGAGGAGCTCGGAGATGTTCTGGAGCAGCTCTGCTCTATCTGGCACATGGAGGAGCTCGGGAATGTTCTGGGGCGGCTCTGCTCTATCTGGCACATGGAGGAGCTCGGGGATGTTCTGTGGCGGATCTGCTGCATCTGGCACATGGAGGAGCTCAGGGATGTTCTGGGGCTGCTCTGCTCTATCTGGCACATGGAGGAGCTCGGGGATGTTCTGGGGTGGCTCTGCTGCGTCTGACACATGGAGGAGCTCGGGGATGTTCTGGGGCGGCTCTGCTCTATCTGGCACATGAAGGAGCTCGGGGATGTTCTGGGGCGGCTCTGCTCTATCTGGCACATGAAGGAGCTCGAGGATGTTCTGGGGCAGCTCTGCTCTATCTGGCACATGAAGGAGCTTGAGGATGTACTGGGGCGGCTCTGCTCTATCTGGCACATGGAGGAGCTCGGGGACGTCCTGGGGTGGCTCTGTTCTATCTGGCACATGGAGGAGCTCGGGGACGTCCTGGAGTGGCTCTGCTCTATCTGGCACATGGATGGGCTCGGGAATGTTCTGGAGTGGCTCTGCTCTATCTGGCACATGGAGGAGCTCGAGGATGTACTGGAGTGGCTCTGCTCTATCTGGCACATGGAGGAGCTCGGGGATGTTATTGGGCGGTTCTGCTCTATCTGGCACATGGAGGAGCTCGAGGATGTTCTGGGGTGGCTCTGCTCTATCTGGCCCAAGGAGGAGCTCGGGGATGTTCTGGGGTGGCTCTGCTCTATTTGGCACATGGAGGAGCTCGGGAATGTTCTAGACGGCTCTGCTCTAGCAAATGGAGGGGCTCAGGGATGTTCTGGGTGGCTCTGCTCTATCTGGCACATGGAGGAGCTTGGGAATGTTCTAAGATGGCTCTGCTCTATCTGACACATGGAGGAGCTCGGGGACGTCCTGGGGTGGCTCTGCTCTATTTGGCACATGGAGGAGCTTGGGGACGTCCTGGGGTGGCTCTGCTGCATCTGACACATGGAGGAGCTCGGGAATGTTCTGGGGCGGCTCTGCTGCATCTGACACATGGAGGAGCTCGGGAATGTTCTGGGGCGGCTCTGCTGCGTCTGACACATGGAGGAGCTCGGGGATGTTCTGGGGTGGCTCTGCTCTATCTGGCAAATGGAGGAGCTCAGGGATGTTCTGGGGCGGCTCTGGTCTATCTGTTCTGGGGCGGCTCTGCTCTATCTAGCAAATGGAGGAGCTCAGGGATGTTCTGGGGCGGCTCTGCTCTATCGAGCACATGGAGGAGCTCGGGAATGTTCTGGGGCGGCTCTGCTGCGTCTGGCACATGGAGGAGCTCAGGGATGTTCTGGGGCGGCTCTGCTCTATCTGGCACATGGAGGAGCTCGAGGATGTTCTGTGGCGGATCTGCTGCATCTGGCACATGGGGCGGCTCTGCTGCGTCTGGCACATGGAGGAGCTCGGGAATGTCCTGGGGCGGCTCTGCTCTATCTGGCACATGGAGGAGCTCGGGAATGTCCTGGGACTGCTTTGCTGCATCTGACACATGGAGGAGCTCGGGAATGTTCTGGGGCAGCTCTGCTGCATCTGACACATGGAGGAGCTCGGGAATGTTCTGGGATGGCTCTGCTCTAGCAAATGGTGGGGCTCAGGGATGTTCTGGGTGGCTCTGCTCTATCTGGCACATGGAGGAGCTTGGGAATGTTCCAAGACGGCTCTGGTCTATCTGGCACATGGAGGAGCTCGGGGATGTTCTGGGGCGGCTCTGCTCTATTTGGCAAATGGAGGAGCTTGGGGACGTCCTGGGGTGGCTCTGCTGCATCTGACACATGGAGGAGCTCGGGAATGTTCTGGGGCGGCTCTGCTGCATCTGACACATGGAGGAGCTCGGGAATGTTCTGGGGCGGCTCTGCAGCATCTGAAAAATGGAGGAGCTCGGGGATGTTCTGGGGCGGCTCTGCTCTTTCTGGCACATGGAGGAGCTCGGAGATGTTCTGGAGCAGCTCTGCTCTATCTGGCACATGGAGGAGCTCGGGAATGTTCTGGGGCGGCTCTGCTCTATCTGGCACATGGAGGAGCTCGGGGATGTTCTGTGGCGGATCTGCTGCATCTGGCACATGGAGGAGCTCAGGGATGTTCTGGGGCTGCTCTGCTCTATCTGGCACATGGAGGAGCTCGGGGATGTTCTGGGGTGGCTCTGCTGCGTCTGACACATGGAGGAGCTCGGGGATGTTCTGGGGCGGCTCTGCTCTATCTGGCACATGAAGGAGCTCGGGGATGTTCTGGGGCGGCTCTGCTCTATCTGGCACATGAAGGAGCTCGAGGATGTTCTGGGGCAGCTCTGCTCTATCTGGCACATGGAGGAGCTCGGGGACGTCCTGGGGCGGCTCTGCTCTATCTGGCACATGGAGGAGCTCGAGGATGTTCTGGGGCAGCTCTGCTCTATCTGGCACATGGAGGAGCTCGGGGATGTCCTGGAGCGGCTCTGCTCTATCTGGCACATGGAGGAGCTCGGGGATGTTCTGGGGCGGCTCTGCTCTATCTGGCATATGGAGGATTTCGGGGATGTTCTGGGGCGGCTCTGCTCTATCTGGCACATGGAGGAGCTCGGGGATGTTCTGGTATGGCTCTCCTCTATCTGGCACATGAAGGAGCTCGGGGACGTTCTGGGGCGGCTCTGCTCTATCTGGCACATGAAGGAGCTCGGGGATGTTCTGGGGCTGCTCTGCTGCGTCTGACACATGGAGGAGCTCGGGGATGTTCTGGGGCGGCTCTGCTCTATCTGGCACATGAAGGAGCTCGGGGATGTTCTGGGGTGGCTCTGCTGCGTCTGGCACATGGGGGAGCTTGAGGATGTTCTGGGGCGGCTCTGCTCTATCTGGCACATGAAGGAGCTAGGGGACGTTCTGGGGCGGCTCTGCTGCGTCTGACACATGGAGATGCTCGAGGATGTTCCCGGGGCGGCTCTGCTGCGTCTGGCACATGGAGGAGCTCGGGGATGTTCTAAGACAGATCTGCTCTATCTGGCATATGGAGGAGCTCGGGGACGTTCTGGGGCGGCTCTGCTGCATCTGGCATATGGAGGAGCTCGGGAATGTTCTGGGGTGGCTCTGCTCTCTCTGGCAAATGGAGGAGCTCGGGGATGTTCTGGGGCGGCTCTGCTCTATCTGGCACATGGAGGAGCTCGGGGATGTTCTGGAGCGGCTCTGCTCTATCGGGCACATGGAGGAGCTCAGGGATGTTCTGGGGCGGTTCTACTCTATCTGGCACATGGAGGAGCTCGGGGATGTTCTGGGGCGGATCTGCTGCATCTGGCACAAGGAGGAGCTCAGGGATGATCTGGGGTGGCTCTGCTGTATCTGACACATGGAGGAGCTCGGGGATGTTCTGGGGCGGCTCTGCTCTATCTAGCAAATGGAGGAGCTCAGGGATGTTCTGGGGCGGCTCTGCTCTATCTGGCACATGGAGGAGCTCGGGAATGTTCTGGGGCGGCTCTGCTGCGTCTGGCACATGGAGGAACTCGGGAATGTCCTGGGGCGGCTTTGCTGCATCTGACACATGGAGGAGCTCGGGGATGTTCTGGGGCGGCTCTGCTCTATCTAGCAAATGGAGGAGCTCAGGGATGTTCTGGGGCGGCTCTGCTCTATCGAGCACATGGAGGAGCTCGGGAATGTTCTGGGGCGGCTCTGCTGCGTCTGGCACATGGAGGAGCTCGGGAATGTCCTGGGACGGCTTTGCTGCATCTGACACATGGAGGAGCTCGGGAATGTTCTGGGGCGGCTCTGCTGCATCTGACACATGGAGGAGCTCGGGAATGTTCTGGGACGGCTCTGCTCTAGCAAATGGAGGGGCTCAGGGATGTTCTGGGCGGCTCTGCTCTATCTGGCACATGGAGGAGCTTGGGAATGTTCTAAGACGGCTCTGGTCTATCTGGCATATGGAGGAGCTCGGGGATGTTCTGGGGCGGCTCTGCTCTATCTGGCACATGGAGGAGCTCGGGGACGTCCTGGGGTGGCTCTGCTCTATTTGGCACATGGACGAGCTTGGGGACGTCCTGGGGTGGCTCTGCTGCATCTGACACATGGAGGAGCTCGGGAATGTTCTGGGGCGGCTCTGCTGCATCTGACACATGGAGGAGCTCGGGAATGTTCTGGGGCGGCTCTGCTCTTTCTGGCACATGGAGGAGCTCGGAGATGTTCTGGAGCGGCTCTGCTCTATCTGGCACGTGGAGGAGTTCGGGAATGTTCTGGGGCGGCTCTGCTCTCTCTGGCACATGGAGGAGCTCGGGGATGTTCTGGAGCGGCTCTGCTCTATCTGGCACATGGAGGAGCTCAGGGATGTTCTGGGGCGGCTCTGCTCTATCTGGCACATGGAGGAGCTCGAGGATGTTCTGTGGCGGATATGCTGCATCTGGCACAAGGAGGAGCTCGGGGATGATCTGGGGCTGCTCTGCTCTATCTGGCACATGGAGGAGCTCGGGCATGTTCTGGAGTGGCTCTGTTTTATCTGGCACATGGAGGAGCTCGAGGATGTACTGGGCGGGCTCTGCTCTATCTGGCACATGGAGGAGCTTGAGGATGTACTGGGGCGGCTCTGCTCTATCTGGCATATGGAGGAGCCCGGGGACATCCTGGGTTGGCTCTGTTCTATCTGGCACATGGAGGAGCTCGGGAATGTTCTGGAGTGGCTCTGTTTTATCTGGCACATGGAGGAGCTCGAGGATGTACTGGGGCGGCTCTGCTCTATCTGGCACATGAAGGAGCTTGAGGATGTACTGGGGCGGCTCTGCTCTATCTGGCACATGGAGGAGCTCGGGGACGTCCTGGAGTGGCTCTGCTCTATCTGGCACATGGATGGGCTCGGGAATGTTCTGGAGTGGCTCTGCTCTATCTGGCACATGGAGGAGCTCGAAGATGTACTGGAGTGGCTCTGCTCTATCTGGCACATGGAGGAGCTCGGGGATGTTATTGGGCGGTTCTGCTCTATCTGGCACATGGAGGAGCTCGAGGATGTTCTGGGGTGGCTCTGCTCTATCTGGCACATGGAGGAGCTCGGGGATATTCTGGGGTGGCTCTGCTCTATCTGGCACATGGAGGAGCTCGGGGATGTTCTGGGGCGGCTGTGCTCTATCTGGCACATGGAGGAGCTCGGGGATGTTCTGGGGCGGCTCTGCTCTATCTGGCACATGGAGGAGCTCGGAGATGTTCTGGGGCGGCTATGCTCTATCTGGCACATGGAGGAGCTCGGGGATATTCTGGGGTGGCTCTGCTCTATCTGACACATGGAGGAGCTCGGGGATATTCTGGGGCGGCTCTGCTCTATCTAGCAAATGGAGGAGCTCAGGGATGTTCTGGGGCGGCTCTGCTGCGTCTGGCACATGGAGGAGCTCGGGAATGTTCTGGGGCGGCTCTGCTCTATCTGGTACATGGAGGAGCTCGGGGACGTTCTGGGGCGGCTCTGCTCTATCTGGCACATGGAGGAGCTCGGGGATGTTCTGGAGTGGCTCTGTTTTATCTGGCACATGGAGGAGCTCGAGGATGTACTGGGCGGGCTCTGCTCTATCTGGCACATGGAGGAGCTTGAGGATGTACTGGGGCGGCTCTGCTCTATCTGGCACATGGAGGAGCCCGGGGACATCCTGGGTTGGCTCTGTTCTATCTGGCACATGGAGGAGCTCGGGAATGTTCTGGAGTGGCTCTGTTTTATCTGGCACATGGAGGAGCTCGAGGATGTACTGGGGCGGCTCTGCTCTATCTGGCACATGAAGGAGCTTGAGGATGTACTGGGGCGGCTCTGCTCTATCTGGCACATGGAGGAGCTCGGGGACGTCCTGGAGTGGCTCTGCTCTATCTGGCACATGGATGGGCTCGGGAATGTTCTGGAGTGGCTCTGCTCTATCTGGCACATGGAGGAGCTCGAAGATGTACTGGAGTGGCTCTGCTCTATCTGGCACATGGAGGAGCTCGGGGATGTTATTGGGCGGTTCTGCTCTATCTGGCACATGGAGGAGCTCGAGGATGTTCTGGGGTGGCTCTGCTCTATCTGGCACATGGAGGAGCTCGGGGATATTCTGGGGTGGCTCTGCTCTATCTGGCACATGGAGGAGCTCGGGGATGTTCTGGGGCGGCTGTGCTCTATCTGGCACATGGAGGAGCTCGGGGATGTTCTGGGGCGGCTATGCTCTATCTGGCACATGGAGGAGCTCGGGGATATTCTGGGGTGGCTCTGCTCTATCTGACACATGGAGGAGCTCGGGGATGTTCTGGGGCGGCTCTGCTCTATCTGGCACATGGAGGAGCTCGGGGATGTTCTGGGGCGGCTATGCTCTATCTGGCACATGGAGGAGCTCGGGGATATTCTGGGGTGGCTCTGCTCTATCTGACACATGGAGGAGCTCGGGGATATTCTGGGGCGGCTCTGCTCTATCTAGCAAATGGAGGAGCTCAGGGATGTTCTGGGGCGGCTCTGCTGCGTCTGGCACATGGAGGAGCTCGGGAATGTTCTGGGGCGGCTCTGCTCTATCTGGCACATGGAGGAGCTCGGGGTTGTTCTGGGGCGGCTCTGCTCTATCTGGCACATGAAGGAGCTCGAGGATGTTCTGGGGTGGCTCTGCTCTATCTGGCACATGGAGGAGCTCAGGGATGTTCTGGGGCGGCTCTGTTCTATCTGGCACATGGAGGAGCTCGGGAATGTTCTGGAGTGGCTCTGTTTTATCTGGCACATGGAGGAGCTCGACTATGTACTGGGGTGGCTCTGCTCTCTCTGGCACATGGAGGAGCTTGAGGATGTACTGGGGCGGCTCTGCTCTATCTGGCACATGGAGGAGCTCGGAGATGTTCTGGAGCGGCTCTGCTCTATCTGGCACGTGGAGGAGTTCGGGAATGTTCTGGGGCGGCTCTGCTCTCTCTGGCACATGGAGGAGCTCGGGGACGTCCTGGGGTGGCTCTGTTCTATCTGGCACATGGAGGAGCTCGGGAATGTTCTGGAGTGGCTCTGCTCTATCTGGTACATGGAGGAGCTCGGGGACGTTCTGGGGCGGCTCTGCTCTATCTGGCACATGGAGGAGCTCGGGGATGTTCTGGAGTGGCTCTGTTTTATCTGGCACATGGAGGAGCTCGAGGATGTACTGGGCGGGCTCTGCTCTATCTGGCACATGGAGGAGCTTGAGGATGTACTGGGGCGGCTCTGCTCTATCTGCCACATGGAGGAGCCCGGGGACGTCCTGGGTTGGCTCTGTTCTATCTGGCACATGGAGGAGCTCGGGAATGTTCTGGAGTGGCTCTGTTTTATCTGGCACATGGAGGAGCTCGAGGATGTACTGGGGCGGCTCTGCTCTATCTGGCACATGAAGGAGCTTGAGGATGTACTGGGGCGGCTCTGCTCTATCTGGCACATGGAGGAGCTCGGGGACGTCCTGGGGTGGCTCTGTTCTATCTGGCACATGGAGGAGCTCGGGGACGTCCTGGAGTGGCTCTGCTCTATCTGGCACATGGATGGGCTCGGGAATGTTCTGGAGTGGCTCTGCTCTATCTGGCACATGGAGGAGCTCGAGGATGTACTGGAGTGGCTCTGCTCTATCTGGCACATGGAGGAGCTCGGGGATGTTATTGGGCGGTTCTGCTCTATCTGGCACATGGAGGAGCTCGAGGATGTTCTGGGGTGGCTCTGCTCTATCTGGCCCAAGGAGGAGCTCGGGGATGTTCTGGGGTGGCTCTGCTCTATTTGGCACATGGAGGAGCTCGGGAATGTTCTAGACGGCTCTGCTCTAGCAAATGGAGGGGCTCAGGGATGTTCTGGGTGGCTCTGCTCTATCTGGCACATGGAGGAGCTTGGGAATGTTCTAAGATGGCTCTGCTCTATCTGACACATGGAGGAGCTCGGGGACGTCCTGGGGTGGCTCTGCTCTATTTGGCACATGGAGGAGCTTGGGGACGTCCTGGGGTGGCTCTGCTGCATCTGACACATGGAGGAGCTCGGGAATGTTCTGGGGCGGCTCTGCTGCATCTGACACATGGAGGAGCTCGGGAATGTTCTGGGGCGGCTCTGCTGCGTCTGACACATGGAGGAGCTCGGGGATGTTCTGGGGTGGCTCTGCTCTATCTGGCAAATGGAGGAGCTCAGGGATGTTCTGGGGCGGCTCTGGTCTATCTGTTCTGGGGCGGCTCTGCTCTATCTAGCAAATGGAGGAGCTCAGGGATGTTCTGGGGCGGCTCTGCTCTATCGAGCACATGGAGGAGCTCGGGAATGTTCTGGGGCGGCTCTGCTGCGTCTGGCACATGGAGGAGCTCAGGGATGTTCTGGGGCGGCTCTGCTCTATCTGGCACATGGAGGAGCTCGAGGATGTTCTGTGGCGGATCTGCTGCATCTGGCACATGGGGCGGCTCTGCTGCGTCTGGCACATGGAGGAGCTCGGGAATGTCCTGGGGCGGCTCTGCTCTATCTGGCACATGGAGGAGCTCGGGAATGTCCTGGGACTGCTTTGCTGCATCTGACACATGGAGGAGCTCGGGAATGTTCTGGGGCAGCTCTGCTGCATCTGACACATGGAGGAGCTCGGGAATGTTCTGGGATGGCTCTGCTCTAGCAAATGGTGGGGCTCAGGGATGTTCTGGGTGGCTCTGCTCTATCTGGCACATGGAGGAGCTTGGGAATGTTCCAAGACGGCTCTGGTCTATCTGGCACATGGAGGAGCTCGGGGATGTTCTGGGGCGGCTCTGCTCTATTTGGCAAATGGAGGAGCTTGGGGACGTCCTGGGGTGGCTCTGCTGCATCTGACACATGGAGGAGCTCGGGAATGTTCTGGGGCGGCTCTGCTGCATCTGACACATGGAGGAGCTCGGGAATGTTCTGGGGCGGCTCTGCAGCATCTGAAAAATGGAGGAGCTCGGGGATGTTCTGGGGCGGCTCTGCTCTTTCTGGCACATGGAGGAGCTCGGAGATGTTCTGGAGCAGCTCTGCTCTATCTGGCACATGGAGGAGCTCGGGAATGTTCTGGGGCGGCTCTGCTCTATCTGGCACATGGAGGAGCTCGGGGATGTTCTGTGACGGATCTGCTGCATCTGGCACATGGAGGAGCTCAGGGATGTTCTGGGGCTGCTCTGCTCTATCTGGCACATGGAGGAGCTCGGGGATGTTCTGGGGTGGCTCTGCTGCGTCTGACACATGGAGGAGCTCGGGGATGTTCTGGGGCGGCTCTGCTCTATCTGGCACATGAAGGAGCTCGGGGATGTTCTGGGGCGGCTCTGCTCTATCTGGCACATGAAGGAGCTCGAGGATGTTCTGGGGCAGCTCTGCTCTATCTGGCACATGGAGGAGCTCGGGGACGTCCTGGGGCGGCTCTGCTCTATCTGGCACATGGAGGAGCTCGAGGATGTTCTGGGGCAGCTCTGCTCTATCTGGCACATGGAGGAGCTCGGGGATGTCCTGGAGCGGCTCTGCTCTATCTGGCACATGGAGGAGCTCGGGGATGTTCTGGGGCGGCTCTGCTCTATCTGGCATATGGAGGATTTCGGGGATGTTCTGGGGCGGCTCTGCTCTATCTGGCACATGGAGGAGCTCGGGGATGTTCTGGTATGGCTCTCCTCTATCTGGCACATGAAGGAGCTCGGGGACGTTCTGGGGCGGCTCTGCTCTATCTGGCACATGAAGGAGCTCGGGGATGTTCTGGGGCTGCTCTGCTGCGTCTGACACATGGAGGAGCTCGGGGATGTTCTGGGGCGGCTCTGCTCTATCTGGCACATGAAGGAGCTCGGGGATGTTCTGGGGTGGCTCTGCTGCGTCTGGCACATGGGGGAGCTTGAGGATGTTCTGGGGCGGCTCTGCTCTATCTGGCACATGAAGGAGCTAGGGGACGTTCTGGGGCGGCTCTGCTGCGTCTGACACATGGAGATGCTCGAGGATGTTCCCGGGGCGGCTCTGCTGCGTCTGGCACATGGAGGAGCTCGGGGATGTTCTAAGACAGATCTGCTCTATCTGGCATATGGAGGAGCTCGGGGACGTTCTGGGGCGGCTCTGCTGCATCTGGCATATGGAGGAGCTCGGGAATGTTCTGGGGTGGCTCTGCTCTCTCTGGCAAATGGAGGAGCTCGGGGATGTTCTGGGGCGGCTCTGCTCTATCTGGCACATGGAGGAGCTCGGGGATGTTCTGGAGCGGCTCTGCTCTATCGGGCACATGGAGGAGCTCAGGGATGTTCTGGGGCGGTTCTACTCTATCTGGCACATGGAGGAGCTCGGGGATGTTCTGGGGCGGATCTGCTGCATCTGGCACAAGGAGGAGCTCAGGGATGATCTGGGGTGGCTCTGCTGTATCTGACACATGGAGGAGCTCGGGGATGTTCTGGGGCGGCTCTGCTCTATCTAGCAAATGGAGGAGCTCAGGGATGTTCTGGGGCGGCTCTGCTCTATCTGGCACATGGAGGAGCTCGGGAATGTTCTGGGGCGGCTCTGCTGCGTCTGGCACATGGAGGAACTCGGGAATGTCCTGGGGCGGCTTTGCTGCATCTGACACATGGAGGAGCTCGGGGATGTTCTGGGGCGGCTCTGCTCTATCTAGCAAATGGAGGAGCTCAGGGATGTTCTGGGGCGGCTCTGCTCTATCGAGCACATGGAGGAGCTCGGGAATGTTCTGGGGCGGCTCTGCTGCGTCTGGCACATGGAGGAGCTCGGGAATGTCCTGGGACGGCTTTGCTGCATCTGACACATGGAGGAGCTCGGGAATGTTCTGGGGCGGCTCTGCTGCATCTGACACATGGAGGAGCTCGGGAATGTTCTGGGACGGCTCTGCTCTAGCAAATGGAGGGGCTCAGGGATGTTCTGGGCGGCTCTGCTCTATCTGGCACATGGAGGAGCTTGGGAATGTTCTAAGACGGCTCTGGTCTATCTGGCATATGGAGGAGCTCGGGGATGTTCTGGGGCGGCTCTGCTCTATCTGGCACATGGAGGAGCTCGGGGACGTCCTGGGGTGGCTCTGCTCTATTTGGCACATGGACGAGCTTGGGGACGTCCTGGGGTGGCTCTGCTGCATCTGACACATGGAGGAGCTCGGGAATGTTCTGGGGCGGCTCTGCTGCATCTGACACATGGAGGAGCTCGGGAATGTTCTGGGGCGGCTCTGCTCTTTCTGGCACATGGAGGAGCTCGGAGATGTTCTGGAGCGGCTCTGCTCTATCTGGCACGTGGAGGAGTTCGGGAATGTTCTGGGGCGGCTCTGCTCTCTCTGGCACATGGAGGAGCTCGGGGATGTTCTGGAGCGGCTCTGCTCTATCTGGCACATGGAGGAGCTCAGGGATGTTCTGGGGCGGCTCTGCTCTATCTGGCACATGGAGGAGCTCGAGGATGTTCTGTGGCGGATATGCTGCATCTGGCACAAGGAGGAGCTCGGGGATGATCTGGGGCTGCTCTGCTCTATCTGGCACATGGAGGAGCTCGGGCATGTTCTGGAGCGGCTCTGCTCTATCTGGCACATGGAGGAGCTCGGGGATATTTTGGGGCGGCTCTGCTCTATCTGGCACATGGAGGAGCTCGGGGATATTCTGGGGTGGCTCTGCTCTATCTGGCACATGGAGGAGCTCGGGGATGTTCTGGGGCGGCTGTGCTCTATCTGGCACATGGAGGAGCTCGGGGATGTTCTGGGCGGCTCTGCTCTATCTGGCACATGGAGGAGCTCGGGGATGTTCTGGGGCGGCTATGCTCTATCTGGCACATGGAGGAGCTCGGGGATATTCTGGGGTGGCTCTGCTCTATCGGACACATGGAGGAGCTCGGGAATATTCTGGGGCGGCTCTGCTCTATCTAGCAAATGGAGGAGCTCAGGGATGTTCTGGGGCGGCTTCTCTGCGTCTGGCACATGGAGGAGCTCGGGAATGTTCTGCGGCGGCTCTGCTCTATCTGGCACATGGAGGAGCTCGGGGATGTTCTGGGGCGGCTCTGCTCTATCTGGCACATGGAGGAGCTCGGGGATGTTCTGGGGTGGCTCTGCTCTATCTGGCATATGGAGGAGCTTAGGGACGTCTTGGGGTGGCTCTGTTCTATCTGGCACATGGAGGAGCTCGGGAATGTTCTGGAGTGGCTCTGTTTTATCTGGCACATGGAGGAGCTCGACGATGTACTGGGGTGGCTCTGCTCTCTCTGGCACATGGAGGAGCTTGAGGATGTACTGGGGCGGCTCTGCTCTATCTGGCACATGGAGGAGCTCGGGGACGTCCTGGGGTGGCTCTGTTCTATCTGGCACATGGAGGAGCTCGGGAATGTTCTGGAGTGGCTCTGCTCTATCTGGTACATGGAGGAGCTCGGGGACGTTCTGGGGCGGCTCTGCTCTATCTGGCACATGGAGGAGCTCGGGGATGTTCTGGAGTGGCTCTGTTTTATCTGGCACATGGAGGAGCTCGAGGATGTACTGGGCGGGCTCTGCTCTATCTGGCACATGGAGGAGCCCGGGGACGTCCTGGGTTGGCTCTGTTCTATCTGGCACATGGAGGAGCTCGGGAATGTTCTGGAGTGACTCTGTTTTATCTGGCACATGGAGGAGCTCGAGGATGTACTGGGGCGGCTCTGCTCTATCTGGCACATGAAGGAGCTTGAGGATGTACTGGGGCGGCTCTGCTCTATCTGGCACATGGAGGAGCTCGGGGACGTCCTGGGGTGGCTCTGTTCTATCTGGCACATGGAGGAGCTCGGGGACGTCCTGGAGTGGCTCTGCTCTATCTGGCACATGGATGGGCTCGGGAATGTTCTGGAGTGGCTCTGCTCTATCTGGCACATGGAGGAGCTCGAGGATGTACTGGAGTGGCTCTGCTCTATTTGGCACATGGAGGAGCTCGGGGATGTTATTGGGCTGTTCTGCTCTATCTGGCACATGGAGGAGCTCGAGGATGTTCTGGGGTGGCTCTGCTCTATCTGGCACATGGAGGAGCTCGGGGATATTCTGGGGTGGCTCTGCTCTATCTGGCACATGGAGGAGCTCGGGGATGTTCTGGGGCGGCTGTGCTCTATCTGGCACATGGAGGAGCTCGGGGATGTTCTGGGGCGGCTCTGCTCTATCTGGCACATGGAGGAGCTCGGGGATGTTCTGGGGCGGCTATGCTCTATCTGGCACATGGAGGAGCTCGGGGATATTCTGTGGTGGCTCTGCTCTATCTGACACATGGAGGAGCTCGGGGATATTCTGGGGCGGCTCTGCTCTATCTAGCAAATGGAGGAGCTCAGGGATGTTCTGGGGCGGCTCTGCTGCGTCTGGCACATGGAGGAGCTCGGGAATGTTCTGGGGCGGCTCTGCTCTATCTGGCACATGGAGGAGCTCGGGGATGTTCTGGGGCGGCTCTGCTCTATCTGGCACATGGAGGAGCTCGGGGATGTTCTGGGGTGGCTCTGCTCTATCTGGCATATGGAGGAGCTTGGGGACGTCTTGGGGTGGCTCTGTTCTATCTGGCACATGGAGGAGCTCGGGAATGTTCTGGAGTGGCTCTGTTTTATCTGGCACATGGAGGAGCTCGACGATGTACTGGGGTGGCTCTGCTCTCTCTGGCACATGGAGGAGCTTGAGGATGTACTGGGGCGGCTCTGCTCTATCTGGCACATGGAGGAGCTCGGGGACGGCCTGGGGTGGCTCTGTTCTATCTGGCACATGGAGGAGCTCGGGAATGTTCTGGAGTGGCTCTGCTCTATCTGGTACATGGAGGAGCTCGGGGACGTTCTGGGGCGGCTCTGCTCTATCTGGCACATGGAGGAACTCGGGGATGTTCTGGAGTGGCTCTGTTTTATCTGGCACATGGAGGAGCTCGAGGATGTACTGGGCGGGCTCTGCTCTATCTGGCACATGGAGGAGCTTGAGGATGTACTGGGGTGGCTCTGCTCTATCTGGCACATGGAGGATCCCGGGGACGTCCTGGGTTGGCTCTGTTCTATCTGGCACATGGATGGGCTCGGGAATGTTCTGGAGTGGCTCTGTTTTATCTGGCACATGGAGGAGCTCGAGGATGTACTGGGGCGGCTCTGCTCTATCTGGCACATGAAGGAGCTTGAGGATGTACTGGGGCGGCTCTGCTCTATCTGGCACATGGAGGAGCTCGGGGACGTCCTGGGGTGGCTCTGTTCTATCTGGCACATGGAGGAGCTCGGGGACGTCCTGGAGTGGCTCTGCTCTATCTGGCACATGGATGGGCTCGGGAATGTTCTGGAGTGGCTCTGCTCTATCTGGCACATGGAGGAGCTCGAGGATGTACTGGAGTGGCTCTGCTCTATCTGGCACATGGAGGAGCTCGGGGATGTTATTGGGCGGTTCTGCTCTATCTGGCACATGGAGGAGCTCGAGGATGTTCTGGGGTGGCTCTGCTCTATCTGGCCCAAGGAGGAGCTCGGGGATGTTCTGGGGTGGCTCTGCTCTATTTGGCACATGGAGGAGCTCGGGAATGTTCTGGGACGGCTCTGCTCTAGCAAATGGAGGGGCTCAGGGATGTTCTGGGTGGCTCTGCTCTATCTGGCACATGGAGGAGCTTGGGAATGTTCTAAGATGGCTCTGCTCTATCTGGCACATGGAGGAGCTCGGGGACGTCCTGGGGTGGCTCTGCTCTATTTGGCACATGGAGGAGCTTGGGGACGTCCTGGGGTGGCTCTGCTGCATCTGACACATGGAGGAGCTCGGGAATGTTCTGGGGCGGCTCTGCTGCATCTGACACATGGAGGAGCTCGGGAATGTTCTTGGGCGGCTCTGCTGCGTCTGACACATGGAGGAGCTCGGGGATGTTCTGGGGTGGCTCTGCTCTATCTGGCAAATGGAGGAGCTCAGGGATGTTCTGGGGCGGCTCTGCTCTATCGGGCACATGGAGGAGCTCGGGAATGTTCTGGGGCGGCTCTGCTGCGTCTGGCACATGGAGGAGCTCGGGAATGTCCTGGGTGGCTCTGCTCTATCTGGCACATGGAGGAGCTCGGGAATGTCCTGGGACTGCTTTGCTGCATCTGACACATGGAGGAGCTCGGGAATGTTCTGGGGCAGCTCTGCTGCATCTGACACATGGAGGAGCTCAGGAATGTACTGGGATGGCTCTGCTCTAGCAAATGGAGGGGCTCAGGGATGTTCTGGGTGGCTCTGCTCTATCTGGCACATGGAGGAGCTCGGGAATGTTCCAAGACGGCTCTGGTCTATCTGGCACATGGAGGAGCTCGGGGATGTTCTGGGGCGGCTCTGCTCTATTTGGCACATGGAGGAGCTTGGGGACGTCCTGGGGTGGCTCTGCTGCATCTGACACATGGAGGAGCTCGGGAATGTTCTGGGGCGGCTCTGCTGCATCTGACACATGGAGGAGCTCGGGAATGTTCTGGGGCGGCTCTGCAGCATCTGACAAATGGAGGAGCTCGGGGATGTTCTGGGGCGGCTCTGCTCTTTCTGGCACATGGAGGAGCTCGGAGATGTTCTGGAGCAGCTCTGCTCTATCTGGCACATGGAGGAGCTCGGGAATGTTCTGGGGCGGCTCTGCTCTATCTGGCACATGGAGGAGCTCGGGGATGTTCTGGCGCGGCTCTGCTCTATCTGGCACATGGAGGAGCTCAGGGATGTTCTGGGGCGGCTCTGCTCTATCTGGCACATGGAGGAGCTCGAGGATGTTCTGTGGCGGATCTGCTGCATCTGGCACATGGAGGAGCTCAGGGATGTTCTGGGGCTGCTCTGCTCTATCTGGCACATGGAGGAGCTCGGGGATGATCTGGGGCTGCTCTGCTCTATCTGGCACAAGGAGGAGCTCGGGGATGATCTGGGGCTGCTCTGCTCTATCTGGCACATGGATGAGCTCGGGGATGTTCTGGAGCGGCTCTGCTCTATCTGGCACATGGAGGAGCTCGGGGATATTCTGGGATGGCTCTGCTCTATCTGGCACATGGAGGAGCTCGGGGATATTCTGGGGCGGCTCTGCTCTATCTGACACATGGAGGAGCTCGAGGATGTACTGGGGCGACTCTGTTCTATCTGGTCCATGGAGGAGCTCGGGGATGTTCTGGGGCGACTCTGTTCTATCTGGTCCATGGAGTAGCTCGGGGATATTCTGGGGCGGCTCTGCTCTATCTGACACATGGAGGAGCTCGAGGATGTACTGGGGCGACTCTGTTCTATCTGGTCCATGGAGGAGCTCGGGGATGTTCTGGGGCGACTCTGTTCTATCTGGCACATGTAAGAGCAGAGCTGCCCAAGAACATCCCCGAGTTCTATCTGACACATTGAGGAGCCATGGAGGAGGATGTTCTGGGGCGGCTCTGCTTCATCTGGCACAGGGATTTCTGAATCTGTGCAGGGTACAATAGAATCTCAAGACTATCAATTCATTCTGGAGCCAAATGTGCTGCCGAGTGTCAGAAAGCTCGGTCTGATCAACAGGATAATGACCCAAAACAGCTGAGAACATCCAAGAACGGCTGAGAGCAAAACATCGGACTCTTCTGAGGAGGCTTCTATGACCATGATCTACACCCTACAGAACATCTGAGGACGGAACTGAGACCTGCAGTCTGGAGAAGACGCCTCCACACCTGAGACACGAGGAGCCGTCTGCTCACGAGGAGGCAGAAGTCTCACTGAGAGGCGCAGAAATCGTCTGTGTGCAGCGATCGCCTCCAAGGTCCTGCAACAAAATGTTAAGAGAAGGGAACATCATCTGTGTCCAGGACGCTCTCATTAGTTTGTTATTATTTTATTTTTCTTTTGAATCAAAATTCAGAAGCAAAAAAGCAAAATCTGATTCTCATTATTGATATTCAGGAAATTTACATTGAAAATTACTTTTTGGCTATGTGCCCACGATGCGGAAATGCCCCGGATTTTTTCCTGAGCGTTTCTGCATCTCCCTGGCATGCAGATTGTACATGTGGATTGTACATGTGGATTGTGCATGCGGATTGCGCATGCGGATTGCGCATGCGGATTGTGCAAAGTAATTGGTAATGCTGCGCTTTTTTCTCCAATGATAATCCGCAGCGGAAATTTCCACATGTGGATTATCATTGGGGAACATGGCAAGTCTTCTACTATGCATTTTTTAAGCGTTTCTGCAGCGGAATTGCCGCTGCGGAAATGCTTTAAAAATGCATCGTGGGCACACAGCCTTAGTCAGATTCAAGTTATTTCAGTGACCAGTGGGGTTTACTTACGTTCGCTCATCCCTATTAGTTACATGTTGCACCTCAGTAGTCTTATGATGGAAATTAGAGGAAAGGTTAGCAGTGATTTTGCTCCGTTTCTACCTCTGCGCACTCATGCATTTTCTGGCACCATAGACGAATCTTACGGTAAGACGCTTTCTGTGACATTTGCGCCATTTTTTCCGTATCCCGTGTTGATGCATGAGTGGAGATATGTTATTTTCCAGTGAAGTGTGGCTTCCGGTGACATTTCCTAATCTGTTTTTGCCCGGGAGGAGGTGATTGTGACATCACGACCATAACATTATACTCCAGGGAAGCGGCGCGGTATTACATTGTGTCACTGTGATGCATTGTATCCGGCTGCAGGCCAGCGCTGATTCATGTCAGGAAGGTAGAAATGCTAAATGAGTAGAATATTTATCATGGATAACATGCCAGGAGCTGGGAAATAAAGAGACGTTGGGGGTGATAGTCAATTTATCCGGGGCGCTGATATCTTTATTAAAAAGCATTTACCCTGGAACCAAAAAAATCCTCCGTGCAAAGAATTCATTTACTAAGAAGCTTTGATGATTTTCAGCCGTTTATTTGCATTTTACTCCTAAACTTCCTAAATATCTGGTGGAAGACAATGGTTGTCATGGAGATAAGAGCCACAAACTGCTACAATGTAGAAACCAGACTGTGACAAAGGAGGCAATACTGACACCAAGGGATCCTGTGAGGGGGAGGTCGGTGCGTTACCAGTAAGGGCTTGTTCAGACTAGGAATGAAAAACAATCTTATTTTAATGACACAGACTCCAACTTTTGATCTCTGCTTGCTGGAAACATTCTTACACATATCCAGAGGCTGAACACCCATCCTGACCTGATCCTGCTCACAGCTGAGGGTTTGGTAACAATTGTATCCACATGTGAACTGCACTGATACACTGTAACAAACAACATAGGCTGCTGCTGACACCAAGAGGAGATCTTCAACTTGGTGAAGAAATGAAATGCAAAGTTTTGGAGAATTATTCATAAATATTTAAGGATTATTGATTTAAGGCCATGTTTCCACAATGAGTTTTTTGGTGAGTTTTTTTACGCTTCGTATTTTCGAAAAAATGCAAGTAACGTACAGTATAATACTTACTATGTGCAGAAAATCTGCAACGTCAAAAACTCATCAAAACCTCATTGTGGGAACGGAGCCTAAGACTGAACCAGCCCTCCACCCTATCCAGGTCCAGGTAATGTTCGTAGCTTCCCCTTTAATGTGTCACCTTCTCCTCGTGCGCGGCAGTCTATGTTTGCGCCATGTATGATGGTGACAAGTTCGCTGCGCGGCGCGGACACGTTATTATCTGCAGAGCCGCAGAGCTCATTCATGGTAATGTCATTAGCTCCGCACTCGTCTCTAATTATCAGAGCGCATTAATTACATCACCGCCATTATCCAATTATATCGAGTAAGACGGCAAACAAGACCCGCTCATACAGGTAATGGGGGTCCCTTCATCAGATCAGCACCAGCTCTGGGCATCTGCACACATCAGCAAATGTCCTCCACTCACATCCAAAGCTGCAGATTTCAGTTTATGTCAGAGAGGCGAATAGCTCACCTGAGCTCCCCCAGGAGACCAGTGGCATGCTGCATGCAGCTTTGGATGTGACTGGAGTATAGAAGATAATGCAACTAAGAATCAATGAAGATGAATAAAGCAAAGAAGTTTGCATTGGTGCCCCGTCCGGTGCTGGGGGGCCGGGGGTGCAGTGGGGGCTGCCTGCACCTGGGACAGTGTAAGTCTTTTGTGTCCCATATATTGTTAGAGTTCCCGGAGTCCCTTCCATCAGTCCAGCACTGAATGCCGTCCCCAGCCGGCACATATATTGTATTTTAAGAAAATGCTTATGTCGTTATAGTTTTCTCATCGACCACCGCTTTTTTTCAGCTTATTGCGGAAATCTGACATAAAATAAAAAAAATAAAGTTTTAGTTTTCTTTCTTTTCTTGATTTTTGTATTCTTTTTTTATTCCCCTTTTTGATATGAATATTTTTTGCTCTAGCCCTATCCCTAACCCTAAACCTATCCCTAACCCTAAACCTATCCCTAACCCTAAACCTATCCCTAACCCTAAACCTATCCCTATTCCTAAGCAAAAACCCTGCTCTATCCCTAAGGGCTCATGCAGAAGTCTGTGGATCTCGGTTCATTCTCGGACCACAAGGCGCAGACTGACCATGGGACTCCCGAAATGAGTGTGACTGTCTCATAGAAATATATGAAGCTGCCATGTTCCTGTCGAGAGAGCCGTGGCTAGTCTGTGATCGGACGTGTGAATGAGCCCTGAGTCTAACCCTAAAGGCCCCGTCACACATAACGAGATCGCTAGCGAGATCGCTGATGAGTCACGTTTTGGTGACGCAATAGCGATCTCGTTAACGATCTCGTTATGTCTGACAGGTAGCAACGATCAGGCCCCTGCTGTGAGATCGCTGATCGTTACAAAGCTTCCTGGACCATTCCTGGGTCGTTGCGCTCCCGCTGGGCAGTGTGCATCACTGTATTTGACACCTTGTCAACGACCTCGCTAGCGATTCAGAACTGAGACACGAAGAGGTGCATAAATTGGACTTTTCTGCGTTCATCGTCCCCGATTGGTGGTCGCTACTGCGTCCTTGTTTTTTCAGATCCCACCAGCGTTCTCCGGCTGTGACTCCACTTTGAACGAATTAGACATCTTTAGCGAAGTAGGTATTGTTTGGGGTCTCAAATGAGTTTCCATTTTTAATTCATTTATAGGACATCTACCAATTATCTATCATTGCTCTTCAGGGAGGGAGGGCTTGGCTTCAATAGCGATCTCGTTAGCGATCTCGTTATGTGTGACGGGGCACCAGGACCGTTAAAATACTGGCAGCAGTTGTCGCGGCAGGTCTTTGCATCATGGGTGTTTCTGCCATGTCCCACTGGTTGAAGGCCTGTACTCGCAGGATCGTTTGCACGCTATTCACCGAGCTCCACTTCCCCATTGGCTCGGTCCACAGAGTCCACAAAGCCAGGCGGACAGTACGTAATTGCATCACGTCGACGAAGAAAGTTTTGAAGCGTGCAACAGTCCAAAAGAACAGAGTCTATTGATTTAAGCTTCATGTTAATTGGCGTATGAAAAACTCTGAAGCGGTTGGCCACGACAGCGTGTCAGAAAACGTGCTGTGTGGGTGTGTGTGCACGAGACCCCTAAAATATCTGCCCATGCAAAAGCATATATATACAGATAGAAGCCAAGCCCTCCCTCCCTGAAGAGCAATGATAGCAGATAATTGGTAGATGTCCTATAAATGAATTAAAAATGGAAACTCATTTGAGACCCCAAACAATACCTATTTCGCTAAAGATGTCTGATTTATTCAAAGTGGAGTCACAGCCGGAGAACGCTGGTGGGATCTGAAAAAACAAGGACGCAGTAGCGACCACCAATCGGGGACGATGAACGCAGAAAAGTCCAATTTATGCACCTCTATGTGTTTCAGTTCTGAATCGCTAGCGAGGTCGTTGACAAGGTGTCAAATACAGCGATGCACACTGCCCAGTGGGAGCGCAACGACCCAGGAATGGTCCAGGAAGCTTTGTAACGATCAGCGATCTCACAGCAGGGGCCTGATCGTTGCTACCTGTCAGACATAACGAGATCGTTAACGAGATCGCTATTGCGTCACCAAAACGTGACTCATCAGCGATCTCGCTAGCGATCTCGTTATGTGTGACGGGGCCTTTAGACCTCAGTTCACATTGCTTGGTTTTTTGTCTTGTTTGCATTCTGTGCAATTGAAGGGTGTGGCATCCCCTTTGTTGAGCTGATTAGTATATATGTAGCTTACCACGGGCCTAGGTGGTCTGGAGTTGGGACCCGGTCCTATTTGTCTACCCTTTTATATGCATTACTTCAACTTTGATATACAGTAAGGTTTTTAATATAGACAGTATAGGTACCGTCCCAATTTAGGGTCACCTTGTCGCTGGTAGAACGGCTTGTATACTTTTTTTGATCAAAAATAGTTCACTAAGTACCCTATATTTATTATGCAACTTTGCTTTACATTTATATATAATGATGGTAGGGTATGAGATATATTTTTGTCTTTTGTAGGTAGTGCTAGGAATAGGCAGCCTCAGACGGGCACCCATTGAAATGCTCTAATATTCGCAGCAAGCCCGCATGAATAATATCTATACATGCTTATTTGCTGCATTTCAATGTAATCAATAGGCACAAGATCAAGCCGGAATCGCGCCGCGGCTGGTACCCGGGTCGGGAGAGGAGGCTGCTACTTCTCTCATCCGACCGCTGATAACAGCGAGAGCAGCGTGGATGGGAGAAGCAGCAGCCTGCTCCTCCCAGCCCGCGTGCCAGCGGCAGTTAAAAAAGAATAAAAAAGTAAAAATTTAAAAAAAAAACTTCATACTCACCTGTCCGGCAGCCCCCGGTGTCCTCCTGGGCGAGGCTGTCCCGTCGGCGGCTCGCGCCCGCTGTGTGCTTAAAGGACCATCGGTGACGTCACTGATCACCTGATGGTCACGCGACCATCAGCTGATTGCTGAAGCCGGTAATCAGCTGATCGGTCTCATGACCAATCAGCTGATGCTTACCGTGGGAACATTTACAAGAATTTGTAAACAAGGGTTTGACGCTGTACAAACACGCAGCGTCACACCTGCAGCGGCTCCTGACCGTGGCCACCTACCAAACTCACTTGGTGATGTCAAGATGTCAATCAGACCTTTTCATGACCAAAAAAAGTAAAGAAACACACAGACACAGTGTAAACACTTTATTTGAAATACAGCAGACCCATTATTTAATCAATTAAATGAACCAATATACTCACCCCAGTTCTATGGTAATCCAAGGGCTTGGATGTTCCACCAACTTTATAGCTCCGAAAATCTTTCATTGATGGTCAAAAACGCTTAAAAAAACGCATGTAAAAACGCATCAAAAACGCATGTAAAAACCACATGCGTTTTTTTCTGGCAAGGAGAGATAAAAACGCTCAGAAAATTTCTGCTTCAAATCTGCATCGTGGGCACTCAAGTCAATGGCTGCAATTTTGCCGAGAAATCACGCCTAAATTGGTTGTGCTGCGGTTTGTGCCGCTATTCCACTGATGGTTGGTATGAGATTAGGTCACTCCATGATGCTCGTGGGTCACAGCACTGGGCGCTGGCACTCAGGGAAGGTGAAGTGAATTTGATGGGATTTGACCTGAGTTCATGTGGTTATAATAATCTCCTAATCTTCGTATTATGATCTGGGAACATCGGCGGCTTCTCCGTTATTGTCTAATAATTGCTGATTATCTAATGCCAGGGGGCGATGACATCATTAACCCCATGCCGCACTCCCGTCACAAGATCCAGAATAGAAGAAAAGAATTAAATGTTTTTCAATCATGGGGAATTTATAGCAAATTGACCAAAAATATCCAAACAGAAATGTGGAGAAGCCGCCTTCCTCCAGACACTGAGCAAAGGGAGAAGGAATAAACCTAAAACGCCGCTACTCGGTAATATGTCCACCCAGGATTAATGCAGCTGGTACTCAAGGAGAACAGTCCTGGTAACAGAAACGTATGAGTATTGGGGCAAGGAGCCGGTCAACCTAGCGGGCAGTGGCAGGGGGCACTATAGCGCCCGAAGCCTAGAGGCTGGTTCCATTCCGCTGAGGTTTGGTTGACTTAATGATTGCATCATAGGTGACATCACCATGCCTGAGTGATGATGTCATTAATCCTTTGGAGGATCATGTAACTAATCCTTGCAAAATAGAAGAAAACCCAATACTGACCCTTACCCTAACTGCAGAGCCAATCCCAGATGAAGTCAGAAGAGATTTGATCAATTACATAACTATAGGGGGAGCACATAGAGGCCCTAATGCCTGAGGGGGCTGTAAAAGCAAAAAAGAGTACACTTTGTACCCTACAGCATTAATTGAGCATTAAGTGTACTATGTCCCATTTGTATCATACAGTAGTGTACAAAATAATAGCAGTGTGTTCAAAAACATGGGTTAAGCACAAAATCTTTCTCCTAGTTATTATTTCCAGCATTGGGAACATTGCTCGCTGTTTTCTAATTCACAGCATGAAGAGAAATGTAGATAATTTTAACTACTTTATAGAAAATAACAAAAAATGAACATTGGGCTGTTCTAAAAAATAGCAGTGTCTGCATTTGTCTTTACTAACTCACAATATATCTTCTCTTTTTTTGAGGATTTAGCATTCCTGTGAATCACTAACCTAATATTTAGTTGTTACCCACAGTTTTTTAGAACTGCTTCACATCTATGTTGCATAGAGTCAACCAACTTCTGGCCCCTGTCACCTGCTACTCCAGCCCAGGATGCTTTGACTACATCCCACAATGTTTCGGCATTTGTTGGCTTTGCCTCAGAAACGGCATTTTTCATGTCACCCCACAAGTGATCTATCGGATTAAGGTCTGGGGATTGGGCTGGCCACTCCACATCCTCAGTATTGTTGTACTGGAACCAAGATTTTGCTCATTTACTGGTGTGTTTAGGGTCGTTGTCTTGTTGAAACACCCATTTCAAGGGCATATCCTCTTCAGCGTAAGGCAACATGACCTCTTCAAGTATTTTAATATATGCAAACTGCTCCATGATCCCTGGTATGCGGTAAATAGGTCCGGCACCATAGTAAAAGAAACATGCCCGTATCATGATGCTTCCACCATGCTTCACTGTCTTCAGAGTGGACAGTGGCTGAATGCAGAGTTTGGGGGTCGTCTGACGAACTCTCTGTGGCCCTTGGATCCAATAAGAACAATTTTAATTTCATTAGTCCACAAAATGTTTCTCCATTTCTCTTTAGGCCACTTGATGTGTTTTTTGGCAAATTGTATCCGCTTCAGTTCATGTCTTTTTTTTAATAGTAGGACTTTGCGGGGACTTCTTGGTAAGAGATTAGCTTCACACAGGCGTCTTCTAACTGTCACAGTCCTCACAGGTAACTGGAGACTGTCTGTGATCATCCTGGAGCTGATCATTGGCTGAGCCTTTGCCATTCTGGCTATTCTTCCATCCATTTGAATGGTGGTCTTATGTTTTCTTCCACATCTCTCTGGTTTTGATTTCCATTGTAAAGCATCGGAGATCATTTTACTGAACAGCCGATCATTGTCTGCACTTCTTTTATAAGTTTTATTTTCTACAATCAACTTTTTAATCAAAGTATGCTATTCTTCTGAACAACGTCTCGAATGACCCATATTTCTCAGGCTTTCAAGGAGAAATGCATGTACAACATGTGCTGGCTTCACCCTTATATTAGGGCCACCTGATTCATACCTGTTTCTTCACAGGATGATTGACCTCCACACTGTTATTATTGTGAACACAATTAATTATTCAGATACACAGACCCAAAAACCTGCAGATCATGAATACGGAGTCGGGGGGTTTTCTTACAATCTACGGCACCAACTGGTAAATTGTTTGACGTCTGGTGATATAATTTATACCAAAAACACTGATTCCTCTGGTCAGTCATATTGGACTGCTATTAGTTTGAACACTACTATATATGTCTGCAGGACACATGACCATTAGGACCAGGGACATACATGGAGAAGGGGGGAGCGATAGCAAAAGTAAAAATGGGGTCCTCCTTGCAGTTGCGCCTTACACCATTATATCCCTCCACCCATCAGGACTTGAAGGTTGTTAAGACCAATTGCCCGGTACCTTTATATTAAATGGGCATCTAATGAGTTGGAGCCATTCAAAAGAGTGGGCGGCCTCTAGGGACCCCAAATGACCAGAGATGGAAGAAGTAGTGATGATGGTCTCAGACAGAGGATCTTTGGGTTCTTTAAGGCTCCTGGGCCTCGGTGGTGCCACACTCTCTGCACCCCTTACAGTGATGCCCAGATGGGTGGCAGATAAGCCCCCCGGCTCCAGGAGGCCCCTGCCATTACGATGCAGAGCGGTCGCTGCGCCCGACATTGATATTCAGAGCTTGATGATGTTGAGTTTTGTAAACAATCAGTCATTTATCTTCCATCTAATCTAATCTATCCGAAAAATGAGCCGCGATCCGCACGTGTCCTCGCCGGGGCCGCCGCCGCCACTCGCTGGGATTTCTCACAAATTGCTGCACATCTGCATTGTGTAAAGACAATTACCAGGAAACATGTCTATTTGTAGAAGAACAGAACGGACCCACACAAACAGTAATTGGGGTTATGGCGGCGGCGCGGAGCGGGCGGCAACTCACAGCGCATTACCGGAGTGTCGCCATCAGAAGACAAACCTGCTACAACCTGGGCACTGTATCTCCTGTATATAACACATATGTACAGCTGCTATAACCTGGGCATCTCCTGTATATAATTATATATGTACAGCTGGTATAACCTGGGCATCTCCTGTATATAATTATATATGTACAGCTGGTATAACCTGGACATCTCCTGTATATAATAATATATGTACGGCTGGTATAACCTGAGCATCTCCTGTATATAATTATATATGTACAGCTGGTATAACCTGGACATCTCCTGTATATAATTATATATGCACAGCCGGTATAACCTGGGCATCTCCTGTATATAATTATATATGTACAGCTGGTATAACCTGGGCATCTCCTGTATACAATAATATATATACAGCTGGTATAACCTGGGCATCTCCTGTATATAATTATATATGTACAGCTGGTATAACCTGGGCATCTCCTGTATATAATTATATATGTACAGCTGGTATAACCTGGACATCTCCTGTATATAATTATATATGCACAGCCGGTATAACCTGGGCATCTCCTGTATATAATTATATATGTACAGCTGGTATAACCCGGGTATCTCCTGTATATAATTATATATGTACAGCTGGTATAACCTGGGCATCTCCTGTATATAATACATATGTACAGCTGCTATAACCTGGGCATCTCCTATATATAATACATATGTACAGCTGCTATAACCTGGGCATCTCCTGTATATAATACATATGTACAGCTGGTATAACCTGGACGTCTACTGTATATAATTATATATGCACAGCCGGTATAACCTGGGCATCTCCTGTATATAATTATATATGTACAGCTGGTATAACCCGGGTATCTCCTGTATATAATTATATATGTACAGCTGCTATAACCTGGGCATCTCCTGTATATAATACATATGTACAGCTGGTATAACCTGTGTATCTCCTGTATATAATTATATATGTACAGCTGGTATAACCTGAGTATCTCCTGTATATAATTATATATGTACAGCTGGTATAACCTGGGTATCTCCTGTATATAATTATATATGTACAGCTGGTATAACCTGGGCACCTTCTGTATATAATTATATATGTACAGCTGGTATAACCTGGGCATCTCCTGTATATAATTATATATGTACAGCTGGTATAACCTGGGCACCTTCTGTATATAATTATATATGTACAGCTGGTATAACCTGGGCATCTCCTGTATATAATTATATATGTACAGCTGGTATAACCTGGGCATCTCCTGTATATAATTATATATGTACAGCTGGTATAACCTGGGCATCTCCTGTATATAATTATATATGTACAGCTGGTATAACCTGGGCATCTCCTGTATATAATTATATATGTACAGCTGGTATAACCTGGGCATCTCCTGTATATAATTATGTATGTACAGCTGGTATAACCTGGGCACCTTCTGTATATAATTATATATGTACAGCTGGTATAACCTGAGCATCTCCTGTATATAATTATATATGTACAGCTGGTATAACCTGAGCATCTCCTGTATATAATTATATATGTACAGCTGGTATAACCTGAGCATCTCCTGTATATAATTATATATGTACAGCTGGTATAACCTGAGCATCTCCTGTATATAATTATATATGTACAGCTGGTATAACCTGAGTATCTCCTGTATATAATTATATATGTACAGCTGGTATAACCTGAGCATCTCCTGTATATAATTATATATGTACAGCTGGTATAACCTGGGCACCTTCTGTATATAATTATATATGTACAGCTGGTATAACCTGAGTAACTCCTGTAAATAATTATATATGTACAGCTGGTATAACCTGGGCATCTCCTGTATATAATTATATATGTACAGCTGGTATAACCTGGACATCTCCTGTATATAATTATATATGTACAGCCGGTATAACCTGGGCATCTCCTATATATAATTATATATGTACAGCTGGTATAATCTGGACATCTCCTGTATATAATTATATATGTACAGCTGGTATAACCTGGGCATCTCCTGTATATAACACATATGTACAGCTGCCATAACCTGGGCATCTCCTGTATATAATACATATGTACAGCTGCTATAACCTGGACGTCTACAGTATATAATTATATATGTACAGCTGGTATAACCTGAGTATCTCCTGTATATAATTATATATGTACAGCTGCTATAACCTGTGTATCTCCTGTATATAATACATATGTACAGCTGCTATAACCTGGGCATCTCCTGTATATAATACATATGTACAGCTGGTATAACCTGGACGTCTACTGTATATAATTATATATGTACAGCTGGTATAACCTGAGTATCTCCTGTATATAATTATATATGTACAGCTGCTATAACCTGTGTATCTCCTGTATATAATACATATGTACAGCTGCTATAACCTGGGCATCTCCTGTATATAATACATATGTACAGCTGGTATAACCTGTGTATCTCCTGTATATAATTATATAAGTACAGCTGGTATAACCTGGGCATCTCCTGTATATAATTATATATGTACAGCTGGTATAACCTGGGTATCTCCTGTATATAATTATATATGTACAGCTGGTATAACCTGAGCATCTCCTGTATATAATTATATATGTACAGCTGGTATAACCTGGGCATCTCCTGTATATAATTATATATGTACAGCTGGTATAACCTGGGCATCTCCTGTATATAATTATATATGTACAGCTGGTATAACCTGGGTATCTCCTGTATATAATTATATATGTACAGCTGCTATAACCTGTGTATCTCCTGTATATAATACATATGTACAGCTGGTATAACCTGAGCATCTCCTGTATATAATTATATATGTACAGCTGATATAACCTGGGTATCTCCTGTATATCATTATATATGTACAGCTGCTATAACCTGTGTATCTCCTGTATATAATACATATGTACAGCTGGTATAACCTGGGCATCTCCTGTATATAGTTATATATGTACAGCTGGTATAACCTGAGCATCTCCTGTATATAATTATATATGTACAGCTGGTATAACCTGGACATCTCCTGTATATAATTATATATGTACAGCTGGTATAACCTGAGCATCTCCTGTATATAATACATATGTACAGCTGGTATAACTTGAGCATCTCCTGTATATAATTATATATGTACAGCTGGTATAACCTGGGCATCTCCTGTATATAATTATATATGTACAGCTGGTATAACCTGAGTATCTTCTGTATATAATTATATATGTACAGCTGGTATAACCTGAGTATCTCCTGTATATAATACATATGTACAGCTGCTATAACCTGGGCATCTCCTGTATATAATTATATATGTACAGCTGGTATATCCTGGGCATCTCCTGTATATAATTATATATGTACAGCTGGTATAACCTGGGCATCTCCTGTATATAATACATATGTACAGCTGGTATAACCTGTGTATCTCCTGTATATAATTATATATGTACAGCTGGTATAACCTGGGCATCTCCTGTATATAATTATATATGTACAGCTGGTATAACCTGGGCACCTTCTGTATATAATTATATATGTACAGCTGGTATAACCTGGGCATCTCCTGTATATAATTATATATGTACAGCTGCTATAACCTGGGCATCTCCTGTATATAATACATATGTACAGCTGGTATAACCTGTGTATCTCCTGTATATAATTATATATGTACAGCTGGTATAACCTGGGCACCTTCTGTATATAATTATATATGTACAGCTGGTATAACCTGAGTAACTCCTGTATATAATTATATATGTACAGCTGGTATAACCTGGGCATCTCCTGTATATAATTATATATGTACAGCTGGTATAACCTGGACATCTCCTGTATATAATTATATATGCACAGCCGGTACAACCTGGGCATCTCCTGTATATAATTATATATGTACAGCTGGTATAACCTGGGCATCTCCTGTATATAACACATATGTACAGCTGGTATAACCTGTGTATCTCCTGTATATAATTATATATGTACAGCTGGTATAACCTGGGCATCTCCTGTATATAATTATATATGTACAGCTGGTATAACCTGGGCATCTCCTGTATATAATTATATATGTACAGCTGGTATAACCTGGGCACCTTCTGTATATAATTATATATGTACAGCTGGTATAACCTGGGCATCTCCTGTATATAATTATATATGTACAGCTGGTATAACCTGGGCACCTTCTGTATATAATTATATATGTACAGCTGGTATAACCTGGGCATCTCCTGTATATAATTATATATGTACAGCTGGTATAACCTGGGTATCTCCTGTATATAATTATATATGTACAGCTGGTATAACCTGGGCATCTCCTGTATATAATTATATATGTACAGCTGGTATAACCTGGGCATCTCCTGTATATAATTATATATGTACAGCTGGTATAACCTGAGCATCTCCTGTATATAATTATATATGTACAGCTGGTATAACCTGAGCATCTCCTGTATATAATTATATATGTACAGCTGGTATAACCTGAGTATCTCCTGTATATAATTATATATGTACAGCTGGTATAACCTGAGCATCTCCTGTATATAATTATATATGTACAGCTGGTATAACCTGGGCACCTTCTGTATATAATTATATATGTACAGCTGGTATAACCTGGGCATCTCCTGTATATAATTATGTATGTACAGCTGGTATAACCTGGGCACCTTCTGTATATAATTATATATGTACAGCTGGTATAACCTGAGTAACTCCTGTATATAATTATATATGTACAGCTGGTATAACCTGGGCATCTCCTGTATATAATTATATATGTACAGCTGGTATAACCTGGACATCTCCTGTATATAATTATATATGTACAGCCGGTATAACCTGGGCATCTCCTGTATATAATTATATATGTACAGCTGGTATAACCTGAGTATCTCCTGTATATAATACATATGTACAACTGCTATAACCTGGGCATCTCCTGTATATAATTATATATGTACAGCTGGTATATCCTGGGCATCTCCTGTATATAATTATATATGTACAGCTGGTATAACCTGGGCATCTCCTGTATATAATACATATGTACAGCTGGTATAACCTGTGTATCTCCTGTATATAATTATATATGTACAGCTGGTATAACCTGGGCATCTCCTGTATATAATTATATATGTACAGCTGGTATAACCTGGGCACCTTCTGTATATAATTATATATGTACAGCTGGTATAACCTGGGCATCTCCTGTATATAATTATATATGTACAGCTGCTATAACCTGGGCATCTCCTGTATATAATACATATGTACAGCTGGTATAACCTGTGTATCTCCTGTATATAATTATATATGTACAGCTGGTATAACCTGGGCACCTTCTGTATATAATTATATATGTACAGCTGGTATAACCTGAGTAACTCCTGTATATAATTATATATGTACAGCTGGTATAACCTGGGCATCTCCTGTATATAATTATATATGTACAGCTGGTATAACCTGGACATCTCCTGTATATAATTATATATGCACAGCCGGTACAACCTGGGCATCTCCTGTATATAATTATATATGTACAGCTGGTATAACCTGGGCATCTCCTGTATATAACACATATGTACAGCTGGTATAACCTGTGTATCTCCTGTATATAATTATATATGTACAGCTGGTATAACCTGGGCATCTCCTGTATATAATTATATATGTACAGCTGGTATAACCTGGGCATCTCCTGTATATAATTATATATGTACAGCTGGTATAACCTGGGCACCTTCTGTATATAATTATATATGTACAGCTGGTATAACCTGGGCATCTCCTGTATATAATTATATATGTACAGCTGGTATAACCTGGGCACCTTCTGTATATAATTATATATGTACAGCTGGTATAACCTGGGCATCTCCTGTATATAATTATATATGTACAGCTGGTATAACCTGGGTATCTCCTGTATATAATTATATATGTACAGCTGGTATAACCTGGGCATCTCCTGTATATAATTATATATGTACAGCTGGTATAACCTGGGCATCTCCTGTATATAATTATATATGTACAGCTGGTATAACCTGAGCATCTCCTGTATATAATTATATATGTACAGCTGGTATAACCTGAGCATCTCCTGTATATAATTATATATGTACAGCTGGTATAACCTGAGTATCTCCTGTATATAATTATATATGTACAGCTGGTATAACCTGAGCATCTCCTGTATATAATTATATATGTACAGCTGGTATAACCTGGGCACCTTCTGTATATAATTATATATGTACAGCTGGTATAACCTGGGCATCTCCTGTATATAATTATGTATGTACAGCTGGTATAACCTGGGCACCTTCTGTATATAATTATATATGTACAGCTGGTATAACCTGAGTAACTCCTGTATATAATTATATATGTACAGCTGGTATAACCTGGGCATCTCCTGTATATAATTATATATGTACAGCTGGTATAACCTGGACATCTCCTGTATATAATTATATATGTACAGCCGGTATAACCTGGGCATCTCCTGTATATAATTATATATGTACAGCTGGTATAATCTGGACATCTCCTGTATATAATTATATATGTACAGCTGGTATAACCTGGGCATCTCCTGTATATAACACATATGTACAGCTGCCATAACCTGGGCATCTCCTGTATATAATACATATGTACAGCTGCTATAACCTGGACGTCTACTGTATATAATTATATATGTACAGCTGGTATAACCTGAGTATCTCCTGTATATAATTATATATGTACAGCTGCTATAACCTGTGTATCTCCTGTATATAATACATATGTACAGCTGCTATAACCTGGGCATCTCCTGTATATAATACATATGTACAGCTGGTATAACCTGGACGTCTACTGTATATAATTATATATGTACAGCTGGTATAACCTGAGTATCTCCTGTATATAATTATATATGTACAGCTGCTATAACCTGTGTATCTCCTGTATATAATACATATGTACAGCTGCTATAACCTGGGCATCTCCTGTATATAATACATATGTACAGCTGGTATAACCTGTGTATCTCCTGTATATAATTATATAAGTACAGCTGGTATAACCTGGGCATCTCCTGTATATAATTATATATGTACAGCTGGTATAACCTGGGTATCTCCTGTATATAATTATATATGTACAGCTGGTATAACCTGAGCATCTCCTGTATATAATTATATATGTACAGCTGGTATAACCTGGGCATCTCCTGTATATAATTATATATGTACAGCTGGTATAACCTGGGCATCTCCTGTATATAATTATATATGTACAGCTGGTATAACCTGGGTATCTCCTGTATATAATTATATATGTACAGCTGCTATAACCTGTGTATCTCCTGTATATAATACATATGTACAGCTGGTATAACCTGAGCATCTCCTGTATATAATTATATATGTACAGCTGGTATAACCTGGGTATCTCCTGTATATAATTATATATGTACAGCTGCTATAACCTGTGTATCTCCTGTATATAATACATATGTACAGCTGGTATAACCTGGGCATCTCCTGTATATAGTTATATATGTACAGCTGGTATAACCTGAGCATCTCCTGTATATAATTATATATGTACAGCTGGTATAACCTGGACATCTCCTGTATATAATTATATATGTACAGCTGGTATAACCTGAGCATCTCCTGTATATAATACATATGTACAGCTGGTATAACTTGAGCATCTCCTGTATATAATTATATATGTACAGCTGGTATAACCTGGGCATCTCCTGTATATAATTATATATGTACAGCTGGTATAACCTGAGTATCTTCTGTATATAATTATATATGTACAGCTGGTATAACCTGGGCATCTCCTGTATATAATTATATATGTACAGCCGGTATAACCTGGGCATCTCCTGTATATAATTATATATGTACAGCTGGTATAACCTGAGCATCTCCTGTATATAATTATATATGTACAGCTGGTATAACCTGAGTATCTCCTGTATATAATACATATGTACAGCTGGTATAACCTGAGCATCTCCTGTATATAATTATATATGTACAGCTGGTATAACCTGGGCATCTCCTGTATATAATTATATATGTACAGCTGGTATAACCTGAGCATCTCCTGTATATAATTATATATGTATAGCTGGTATAACCTGGGCATCTCCTGTATATAATTATATATGTACAGCCGGTATAACCTGGGCATCTCCTGTATATAATTATATATGTACAGCTGGTATAACCTGGGCAAATCCTGTATATAACACATATGTACAGCTGCCATAACCTGGGCATCTCCTGTATATAATTATATATGTACAGCTGGTATAACCTGGGTATCTCCTGTATATAATTATATATGTACAGCTGGTATAACCTGGGCATCTCCTGTATATAATTATATATGTACAGCTGGTATAACCTGGGCCTCTACTGTATATAATTATATATGTACAGCTGGTATAACCTGGGTATCTCCTGTATATAATTATATCTGTACAGCTGGTATAACCTGGGCATCTCCTGTATATAATTATATATGTACAGCTGGTATAACCTGGGCATCTCCTGTATATAATTATATATGTACAGCTGGTATAACCTGAGTATCTTCTGTATATAATTATATATGTACAGCTGGTATAACCTGGGCATCTCCTGTATATAATTATATATGTACAGCCGGTATAACCTGGGCATCTCCTGTATATAATTATATATGTACAGCTGGTATAACCTGAGCATCTCCTGTATATAATTATATATGTACAGCTGGTATAACCTGAGTATCTCCTGTATATAATACATATGTACAGCTGGTATAACCTGAGCATCTCCTGTATATAATTATATATGTACAGCTGGTATAACCTGGGCATCTCCTGTATATAATTATATATGTACAGCTGGTATAACCTGAGCATCTCCAGTATATAATTATATATGTAAAGCTGGTATAACCTGGGCATCTCCTGTATATAATTATATATGTACAGCTGGTATAACCTGAGTATCTTCTGTATATAATTATCTATGTACAGCTGGTATAACCTGGACATCTCCTGTATATAATTATATATGTACAGCTGGTATAACCCGGGCATCTCCTGTATATAGTTATATATGTACAGCTGGTATAACCTGGACATCTCCTGTATATAATTATATATGTACAGCTGGTATAACCTGGACATCTCCTGTATATAATTATATATGTACAGCTGGTATAACCTGGACATCTCCTGTATATAATTATATATGTACAGCTGGTATAACCTGGGCTTCTTCTCAATATACCGTGCCTTGAAAAAGTCTTCACACCCTGTGACATTTTCCACAGTTTTCCACATTACACCACAAACTTACATGTATTTTATTGGGATTTTCTGAGATAACACAAAGTAACGAGTATTAGTGACGAGTAAAGGAAATGAGACGAGGTTTATAATTACTTCACAAATATAAATCTGAGACTTACACCGTGCATTAGTATTCAGCCCCCCGAGTCTGTACTTTGTAAGACCACCTTTCTCTGCAGTCACTGCTGCAGTCTTTTGGGGTCTGTCTCTCCAGCTTTCTCTGCTGCAGTCTTTTGGGGTCTGTCTCTCCAGCTTTCTCTGCTGCAGTCTTTTGGGGTCTGTCTCTCCCACCTTTCTCTGCAGTCTTTTGGGGTCTGTCTCTCCAGCTTTCTCTGCTGCAGTCTTTTGGGGTCTGTCTCTCCAGCTTTCTCTGCAGTCTTTTGGGGTCTGTCTCTCCAGCTTTCTCTGCAGTCTTTTGGGGTCTGTCTCTCCAGCTTTCTCTGCTGCAGTCTTTTGGGGTCTGTCTCTCCAGCTTTCTCTGCAGTCTTTTGGGGTCTCTCTCACCAGCTTTTCCTCCAGGATTGTCCTGTATTTATGTCCATCCATCTTCCCATCACCTCTGAGCAGCTTTCCTGTTCCTGCTGAAGAAAAGTCTCCACACAGCAGGATGCTGCCTCCACCATGTGTGATGGTGGGGATGGTGTTTTCAGGGTGATGTGCAGGGTTAGTTTTCCACCACTCATAGCATTTTGCATTGAATCCAGAAAGTTCTCCTTTGGCCTCATCTGACCAGAGCCCCTTCTTCCAAATGTGTCCCCTGCATGGACTTCTTATGGCGGTTACAAACATGGCTTTCTTCTTGCCACTCTTCCATAAAGGCCAGATTTATGGAGTATATGACTAATAGTTATCCTGTGGACAGATTCTCCCTCCTGAGCTGTAGATCTGCAGCTCCTCCAGTGACCATGGGCCTCTTGGCTGCATCTCACATTAGTGCTCTCCTTGCTTGGGATGTCAGTTTAGGTGGATGGCCATGTCTTGGTAGGTTTGCAGTTGTGCCGCACTCCTTCCATTTTTGGCTGATGGATTGAACAGTTCTCCGTGAGATGTTCAGAGCTGGGGCTAGTTTTTTAGAACCTAACCCCACTTTCCTCTTCTCCACAGCTTTATCCCTGACTTGTCTGGTGGGCTCCTTGGTTTTCAGCTTTATCCCTGACCTGTCTGGTGGGCTCCTTGGTTTTCATGATGCTGTTTGATCCCAAATGTTCTCACACAAACCTCTGAGGCCTTCACAGAACAGCTGTAGTTATACTGAGGAGAAATCACACCCAGGGGGACACAATGTACTAATTATGTGACTTCTGGGGGCGATCGGTCCACTCGGGATAATATTTAGGGGCATCAGACTACAGGGGGGCTGAATACTAATGAACAGAACAATTGTCAGATTTCTATTTTTAAAATAATAAAACAATGTATCATTTCCTTTACACGTCACTAATACTCGTTACTTTGTGTTGGTGTCACATACAATCCGAATAAAATATATTTAAGTTTGTGGCTGTAAAGTGAAAAATGTGGAAAAGTTCACGGGGTGTGAAGACTTTTTCAAGGCTTTGTATATTCCATGTTCATTCCATGATGTTTTCATTCCTTGTATTCCTTCCTTCGGCTCGTTCTTTTCCGTACGCCCCCCATCTTCAGTGACTATGATGCCGGGGACGCGAGTGGTTGTGGCGCCGGTTATTGTTACCGGTGATGGTGACGAGTTTACTTTTCCCGGAGCGCCGAGAAACAAAAAATAATAATTACAGAAGCAAATTCACTGATGTTGGGAGAATAGTTTTCATGGTTGTGAATTTTGATGACTTATTATAAAGTGTAAATCAGAGAGGGCTCGGGCCGTGACCGGGATGTGGTGCGGGGTCCGGGGCCCCTCGGGAAGGTGACTCATTAATGCTTGTTATCTGCAGGCGGCAGTCCATCTCATTGTAATAATTAGTGGCGCAGACTCAGGTCTGCACATGGCCCTGTGGAAACTTCCATGGTGTGAGTGGCGGGGCCAGCCTGCAGAGGGCGCTGCACTGTGTGACAATAGGGGATTTATCCTCCTTATAATACAGAGCTACATTATAGGATTGTTCTGGGCTATTAGCGAAGAGGGATCCAAACGACTACCGCAAGGTGATGACATCACATCACCATTCATTTCCTTCTATGATAAAAGTAAGTGCCCCCCTACAATTTCCCTAAATTTGGAATCCTGTGCGAATCTTGAGTACCTGGGACTGAGGGCGCTACTTGTTAGTTCCTGTGTTAGTGAGAGAGGCACAATTTACCTCTACATGGGGGGGGTGACAAGAGACCACCGCTGTCCAGGAAGAACACTGAAGACCACCAATGAGCACCCGGGACACCGCAGGACTTCTGGTGTAATGTGCACTGGACAGTAAAGAAGTGTGTGGCCACAGGATCCAAAAACGTGATGCCTGCAGTGTAAAGCATGGTGGATTATACAGAGATATGTGGCCACCCACAGGAAAAGAAGAATTTTCTCCCTACAATGTAAAGCATGGTGCATTATATAGAGGTATGTGGCCACAGGAAGAGAAGAATGTCCTGCCTACTGTTTAAAGCATGGTGGATAATATAGAGGTATGTGTTCACAGGAAAATAATTTTCCGCCTATAGTGTAAAGCATGGTGGATTATATAGAGGTATGTGGCCACAAGAAGTGAATAATTTCCGGCCTACTGTGTAAAGCATGGTGGATTATATAGAGGTATGTGGCCACAGGAAGAGAATAATTTCCTGCCTGCAGTGTAAAGCATGGTGGAGGAGATCGAGTTATGTGATCTCAGGAGAAATTAGATAAGGGAAAATCACACCCAGCATTTTACCATAAACAAAATGTTACCTGCAGTGTAAAGTATGGTGGTAGATAGTGTGTCATGTGGCTACAGGACTCGGAGAAGCTGATGCTTTGCAGTGTTAAGAATCGTGATGGATTATAGAGGTGAGCACAACACCAGAAGAACCTAATATCTGCAGTGTAAAGCATGGTGGAGGAGATACAGTTTGAGGCCATGTAAGCAGAAAACATAGGAGAGTCACAGACAGCATTTCCCAAGAAGATGCTGATACCTGCACTATAAAGCATGGTGGTTGAGATAGAGTTGTGTGGACGCAGGGCAGGAAGATGTGCAGTATAAAGACTGAGTGATGTGATCACAAGAGCAGAAGATGTGACACCTGCAGTGTAAAGCATGGTGGTGCAGATGCTCTGGTTTGGGACTTCTCTATTATACTAGAGGGGGCGACATCGCGGCGGCCCGAAAACCGGAGACACCAGATACGGATACATAGTGCGGATGAAAAGTCACAAGTCCATCAGGTGCAGCCAGACGTCACCGGGCCGCGACCTTCTCGGCGTTTAGTGGCCATTTGGCTGAATGCTTCCAGTCTGTATCAGATCGGCGATCGGCGCGGATCCGCCTCCTGCGCTTCCCCAAACTCTTCTGTAATAATTAATGGAGATAAATGACGGCGCCGTCCGACTGCGGGAATCGGAGAGCAAATGTCCGCGTCAGTCTGTGTTATCTCCGCCAAACCCGGGATTAATGGAGCGCGAAGAAGCAATTTGTAATTTACTGAATGATACAATGTAACAAGACGAGTGTAATTTATAATAGAAGACGCAGGAGAATGATACAAGACGTCTCCAAGTGTGACGCAGAAGGGGCCCCTGGGCAAGAACAGGACCTGGGCCCGCAGCCATAATGTGACAGATGCGGCTTGGGGACGGTAGTGGCCCCGTTATCGCTCGGGCCCCTGTGTGGCTACACAGGTTACACCAATGGCAGATCTGCTCCTGCCTGAATGTAGACCCCCTGTTTCAGGGGGGCAGACGGTCAGAACATGTAGACGGAAAGTTCTACAACTTTCCAATGTGCTTCAGTAAAGCGCCGAGAAGTTAATAGTGCTGTAAAAAAAAGTCAGTAAAATACTTAGGCAGGTTTTGCCATAATGTTGCAAAGACTAGACACTTAGTAGAGGAGGCATGACACACCTAGTCCAGTGATAATCTCCTGGTGAAAAAACACACTGATTTTATTAAAACTGCAACAAGTGACAAATCGCTGGAATCAGAGTCTCTGCCCCTACATAATGCTGCTCTCAGATTACATAAAAACTTGCTGGCAGATTCCCTTTAAACACAGGACACCTTGTAATAATAATGCTGCTCCTATATCTCTGCAGGTGTCTCACTGCGATACACAAAATGATGTCAATTGTAATAGAAAGAGATGTTTCTTCCCACTGGGAGATTGAGAGAATCACGAGGCGCAAGGAAGAAAAACTGCAGAAAAGCAGAAGAAAAATAGCAGCGAATCGAACATTTCCTGCACTAAAATACAAAGTCTCCGCTATACAACAGAAATAATTCATCATTACAAAGAGAAGGAACAGAGACTAAGGAGGCAAGAAAGGGAGGATTCTACAGATATAATAAAAGCCAGCGCAAAAAACTAATAACATAACCTATAAAAGAAGATATAAAAACCAGGCAAAATGTGCTGGGAAGCAGTATTATAGTAGTTATATTCTTATATATAGGGGCAGTAATATCGTAGTTATATTCTTGTACATAGGAGCAGTATTATAGTAGTTATATTCTTGTACATAGGGGCAGTATTATAGTAGTTATATTCTTGTACATAGGGGCAGTATTATAGTAGTTATATTCTTGTACATAGGAGCAGTATTATAGTAGTTATATTCTTATACATAGGGGCAGTATTATAGTAGTTATATTCTTGTACATAGGGGGCAGTATTATAGTAGTTATATTCTTGTACATAGGGGGCAGTATTATAGTAGTTATAATCTTGTACATAGGGGCAGTATTATAGTAGTTATATTCTTGTACATAGGGGGCAGTATTATAGTAGTTATATTCTTGTACATAGGAGCAGTATTATAGTAGTTATATTCTTATACATAGGGGCAGTATTATAGTAGTTATATTCTTGTACATAGGGGGCAGTATTATAGTAGTTATATTCTTGTACATAGGGGGCAGTATTATAGTAGTTATAATCTTGTACATAGGGGCAGTATTATAGTAGTTATATTCTTGTACATAGGGGGCAGTATTATAGTAGTTATATTCTTGCACATAGGGGGCAGTATTATAGTAGTTATATTCTTGTACATAGGAGCAGTATTCTAGTAGTTATATTCTTGTACATAGGGGGCAGTATTATAGTAGTTATATTCTTGTACATTGGGGTAGTATTATAGTAGCAATATTCTTGTACATAGGGGGCAGTATTATAGTAGTTATATTCTTGCACATAGGGGGCAGTATTATAGTAGTTATATTCTTGTACATAGGGGGCAGTATTATAGTAGTTATATTCTTGTACATGGGGGCAGTATTATAGTAGTTATATTCTTGTACATAGGGGGCAGTATTATAGTAGTTATATTCTTGCACATAGGGGGCAGTATTATAGTAGTTATATTCTTGTACATAGGGGGCAGTATTATAGTAGTTATATTCTTGTACATGGGGGCAGTATTATAGTAGTTATATTCTTGTACATAGGAGCAGTATTATAGTAGTTACATTCTTGTACATAGGGGCAGTATTATAGCAGTTATATTCTTGTACATAGGGGCAGTATTATAGTAGTTATATTCTTGTACATAGGGAGCAGTATTATAGTAGTTATATTCTTGTACATAGGGGGCAGTATTATAGTAGTTATATTCTTGTACATTGGGGTAGTATTATAGTAGTTATATTCTTGTACATAGGGGGCAGTATTATAGTAGTTATATTCTTGCACATAGGGGGCAGTATTATAGTAGTTATATTCTTGTACATAGGGGGCAGTATTATAGTAGTTATATTCTTGTACATGGGGGCAGTATTATAGTAGTTATATTCTTGTACATAGGAGCAGTATTATAGTAGTTACATTCTTGTACATAGGGGCAGTATTATAGCAGTTATATTCTTGTACATAGGGGCAGTATTATAGTAGTTATATTCTTGTACATAGGGAGCAGTATTATAGTAGTTATATTCTTGTACATGGGGGCAGTATTATAGTAGTTATATTCTTGTACATAGGAGCAGTATTATAGTAGTTATATTCTTCTACATAGGGGCAGTATTATAGTAGTTATATTCTTCTACATAGGGGCAGTATTATGGTAGTTATATTCTTGTACATAGGGAGCAGTATTATAGTAGTTATATTCTTGTACATAGGGAGCAGTATTATAGTAGTTATATTCTTGTACATAGGGGCAGTATTATAGTAATTATATTCTTGTACATAGGGAGCAGTATTATGGTAGTTATATTCTTGTACATAGGGGCAGTATTATAGTAGTTATATTCTTGTACATAGGGGCAGTATTATAGTAGTTATATTCTTGTACATAGGAGCAGTATTATAGTAGTTATATTCTTATACATAGGGGCAGTATTATAGTAGTTATATTCTTGTACATAGGGGCAGTATTATAGTAGTTATATTCTTGTACATAGAGGCAGTATTATAGTAGTTATATTCTTGTACATAGGGGGCAGTATTATAGTAGTTATATTCTTGTACATAGGGGACAGTATTATAGTAGTTATATTCTTGTACATAGGAGCTGTATTATAGTAGTTATATTCTTGTACATAGGGAGCAGTATTATAGTAGTTATATTCTTGTACATAGGGGCAGTATTATAGTAGTTATATTCTTGTACATAGGGGGCAGTATTATAGTAGTTATATTCTTGTACATAGGGGCAGTATTATAGTAGTTATAGTCTTGTACATAGGGGGCAGTATTATAGTAGTTATATTCTTGTACATAGGGGCAGTATTATAGTAGTTATATTCTTGTACATAGGGGGCAGTATTATAGTAGTTATATTCTTGTACATAGGGGCAGTATTATAGTAGTTATATTCTTGTACATAGGGGGCAGTATTATAGTAGTTATATTCTTGTACATGGGGCATTATTATAGTAGTTATATTCTTGTACATAGGGGGCAGTATTATAGTAGTTATATTCTTGTACATAGGGGGCAGTATTATAGTAGTTATAATCTTGTACATAGGGGCAGTATTATAGTAGTTATATTCTTGTACATAGGGGGCAGTATTATAGTAGTTATATTCTTGCACATAGGGGGCAGTATTATAGTAGTTATATTCTTGTACATAGGAGCAGTATTCTAGTAGTTATATTCTTGTACATAGGGGGCAGTATTATAGTAGTTATATTCTTGTACATTGGGGTAGTATTATAGTAGCTATATTCTTGTACATAGGGGGCAGTATTATAGTAGTTATATTCTTGCACATAGGGGGCAGTATTATAGTAGTTATATTCTTGTACATAGGGGGCAGTATTATAGTAGTTATATTCTTGTACATGGGGGCAGTATTATAGTAGTTATATTCTCGTACATAGGGGGCAGTATTATAGTAGTTATATTCTTGTACATTGGGGTAGTATTATAGTAGCTATATTCTTGTACATAGGGGGCAGTATTATAGTAGTTATATTCTTGCACATAGGGGGCAGTATTATAGTAGTTATATTCTTGTACATAGGGGGCAGTATTATAGTAGTTATATTCTTGTACATGGGGGCAGTATTATAGTAGTTATATTCTTGTACATAGGAGCAGTATTATAGTAGTTACATTCTTGTACATAGGGGCAGTATTATAGCAGTTATATTCTTGTACATAGGGGCAGTATTATAGTAGTTATATTCTTGTACATAGGGAGCAGTATTATAGTAGTTATATTCTTGTACATAGGGGCAGTATTATAGTAGTTATATTCTTGTACATAGGGGGCAGTATTATAGTAGTTATATTCTTGTACATAGGGGCAGTATTATAGTAGTTATATTCTTGTACATAGGGGGCAGTATTATAGTAGTTATATTCTTGTACATGGGGCATTATTATAGTAGTTATATTCTTGTACATAGGGGGCAGTATTATAGTAGTTATATTCTTGTACATAGGGGGCAGTATTATAGTAGTTATAATCTTGTACATAGGGGCAGTATTATAGTAGTTATATTCTTGTACATAGGGGCAGTATTATAGTAGTTATATTCTTGCACATAGGGGGCAGTATTATAGTAGTTATATTCTTGTACATAGGAGCAGTATTCTAGTAGTTATATTCTTGTACATAGGGGGCAGTATTATAGTAGTTATATTCTTGTACATTGGGGTAGTATTATAGTAGCTATATTCTTGTACATAGGGGGCAGTATTATAGTAGTTATATTCTTGCACATAGGGGCAGTATTATAGTAGTTATATTCTTGTACATAGGAGCAGTATTATAGTAGTTATATTCTTGTACATAGGAGCAGTATTATAGTAGTTATATTCTTGTATATAGGAGGCAGTATTATAGTAGTTATATTCTTGTACATAAGGGCAGTATTATAGTAGTTATATTCTTGTACATAGGAGCAGTATTATAGTAGTTATATTCTTGTACATAGGAGCAGTATTATAGTAGTTATATTCTTGTATATAGGGGCGGTATTATAGTAGTTATATTCCTGTAAATTGGAGCAGTATTATAGTAGTTATATTCTTGTACATAGGGGCAGTATTATAGTAGTTATATTCTTGTACATAGCAGGCAGTATTATAGTAGTTATATTCTTGTACATGGGGCATTATTATAGTAGTTATATTCTTGTACATAGGGGGCAGTATTATAGTAGTTATATTCTTCTACATAGCCGCAGTATTATAGTAGTTATATTCTTGTACATAGGAGCAGTATTATAGTAGTTATATTCTTCTACATAGCAGCAGTATTATAGTAGTTATATTCTTCTACATAGGGGGCAGTATTATAGTAGTTATATTCTTGTACATAGGAGCAGTATTATAGTAGTTATATTCTTGTACATAGGAGGTAGTATTATAGTAGTTATATTCTTGTACATAGGGGGCAGTATTATAGTAGTTATATTCTTGTACATAGGAGCAGTATTATAGTAGTTATATTCTTGTACATAGGGGGCAGTATTATAGTAGTTATATTCCTGTACATTGGAGCAGTATTATAGTAGTTATATTCTTGTACATAGGAGCAGTATTATAGTAGTTATATTCTTGTACATAGGGGGCAGTATTATAGCAGTTATATTCCTGTACATTGGAGCAGTATTATAGTAGTTATATTCTTGTACATAGGAGCAGTATTATAGTAGTTATATTCTTGTATATAGGGGGCAGTATTATAGTAGTTATATTCTTGTACATAGGGGGCAGTATTATAGTAGTTATATTCTTGTACATGGGGGCAGTATTATAGTAGTTATATTCTCGTACATAGGGGGCAGTATTATAGTAGTTATATTCTTGTACATTGGGGTAGTATTATAGTAGCTATATTCTTGTACATAGGGGGCAGTATTATAGTAGTTATATTCTTGCACATAGGGGGCAGTATTATAGTAGTTATATTCTTGTACATAGGGGGCAGTATTATAGTAGTTATATTCTTGTACATGGGGGCAGTATTATAGTAGTTATATTCTTGTACATAGGAGCAGTATTATAGTAGTTACATTCTTGTAAATAGGGGCAGTATTATAGCAGTTATATTCTTGTACATAGGGGCAGTATTATAGTAGTTATATTCTTGTACATAGGGAGCAGTATTATAGTAGTTATATTCTTGTACATAGGGGCAGTATTATAGTAGTTATATTCTTGTACATAGGGGGCAGTATTATAGTAGTTATATTCTTGTACATAGGGGCAGTATTATAGTAGTTATATTCTTGTACATAGGGGGCAGTATTATAGTAGTTATATTCTTGTACATGGGGCATTATTATAGTAGTTATATTCTTGTACATAGGGGGCAGTATTATAGTAGTTATATTCTTGTACATAGGGGGCAGTATTATAGTAGTTATAATCTTGTACATAGGGGCAGTATTATAGTAGTTATATTCTTGTACATAGGGGGCAGTATTATAGTAGTTATATTCTTGCACATAGGGGGCAGTATTATAGTAGTTATATTCTTGTACATAGGAGCAGTATTCTAGTAGTTATATTCTTGTACATAGGGGGCAGTATTATAGTAGTTATATTCTTGTACATTGGGGTAGTATTATAGTAGCTATATTCTTGTACATAGGGGGCAGTATTATAGTAGTTATATTCTTGCACATAGGGGCAGTATTATAGTAGTTATATTCTTGTACATAGGAGCAGTATTATAGTAGTTATATTCTTGTACATAGGAGGCAGTATTATAGTAGTTATATTCTTGTACATAAGGGCAGTATTATAGTAGTTATATTCTTGTACATAGGAGCAGTATTATAGTAGTTATATTCTTGTATATAGGGGCGGTATTATAGTAGTTATATTCCTGTAAATTGGAGCAGTATTATAGTAGTTATATTCTTGTACATAGGGGCAGTATTATAGTAGTTATATTCTTGTACATAGCAGGCAGTATTATAGTAGTTATATTCTTGTACATGGGGCATTATTATAGTAGTTATATTCTTGTACATAGGGGGCAGTATTATAGTAGTTATATTCTTCTACATAGCCGCAGTATTATAGTAGTTATATTCTTGTACATAGGAGCAGTATTATAGTAGTTATATTCTTCTACATAGCAGCAGTATTATAGTAGTTATATTCTTCTACATAGGGGGCAGTATTATAGTAGTTATATTCTTGTACATAGGAGCAGTATTATAGTAGTTATATTCTTGTACATAGGAGGTAGTATTATAGTAGTTATATTCTTGTACATAGGGGGCAGTATTATAGTAGTTATATTCTTGTACATAGGAGCAGTATTATAGTAGTTATATTCTTGTACATAGGGGGCAGTATTATAGTAGTTATATTCCTGTACATTGGAGCAGTATTATAGTAGTTATATTCTTGTACATAGGAGCAGTATTATAGTAGTTATATTCTTGTACATAGGGGGCAGTATTATAGCAGTTATATTCCTGTACATTGGAGCAGTATTATAGTAGTTATATTCTTGTACATAGGAGCAGTATTATAGTAGTTATATTCTTGTATATAGGGGGCAGTATTATAGTAGTTATATTCTAGTACATTGGAGCAGTATTATAGTAGTTATCAATATATAGCAGCCTATCAATCAGTGGTATATATTTTTCACTCCTCTAAGTTTTTTAATCCATGATACTTTAAGGTCATCACACTTACTTTAAGAGTTTATGATCCATGTTGAGTTTGCCAGTCTGTTTTTTTTTTTTTCCCTGCACTTTATGGTCTCCTGTTGTCTTTTAAGCTAGTGATTGATTACTAACGAGTTAAATCTGTGTAGTTCTAAGGAGATACGTCCCTATATATTGAGACATAGTCAAGCGGTAGCATTTATGCGGGGGCATTTATGCATACTTTTTCAAAGTGCCATAATTTATCAAAGTGCCCTGGCAGTTAGATATGGCAGTTGGGCAGGAGACAGGTAAGACATGCAAGACAATTAAACAAACTTGCTTCCAGGTCATCTTTTGTGCAAACAGTATTCACCATTTGTATCTGTGCCATTTATATTCTGGCTGCTACAATCATGCACATTCACCGTTCTCCCCCCAATTCTGCACACTTCATCCATATTAATCCCTCTCTCCTCTCTTCTCCTATGTACAGCTGTCATGCTCTCTTCACAATGTTATACCATGCAGATCCATTCATTCCCACCATACAACACAGGAAACGCTCTCACAAATCACTCAATCATCTGCTCACTCTCTGTATCTTCCTTCTCTTAGTCGCAGGTGATATTTCTCCTAATCCAGGACCCTCCAGTTATAATAACACTAACTCTTTCCCTGTTACATTCAGAAACCCTGCTAATCTCATTAATATTCCCTGCATATCTTCTGTCTCATTCAGCTGTGCCCTTTGGAATGCACGCTCAGCATGTAATAAACTCTCTTACATCCATGACTTTTTCCTCTCTAATTCCCTCAACCTTCTGGCTCTCACTGAAACCTGGATCCAGCAGTCGGACACCACCGCCGCTGCAGCTCTCTCCTATGGTGGCCTACACTTCTCTCATACCCCGCGACCTGACAACAGATCAGGTGGAGGGGTTGGTCTGCTTCTTTCAACAAAATGTACTTTTCAGGTTATCCCCCCTGTACCCTCCATTATCTTCTTTTGAGGCCCACACAGTCAGACTCTACCGGGCCTTCTCCCTGCGAGTGGCGGTTGTCTATCGCCCCCCAGGTCCCCCCCGTCAATTCCTGGATCACTTTGCTTCCTGGCTTCCAAATTTTCTATCCTGCGACATCCCCACGATAATCATGGGAGATTTTAACATCCCAATTGGTGAGTCTCTTTCCCCATCTGCCGCTCACCTTTTATCATTAACCTCCTCCTTCGGCCTTTCACAGTTGCTAATTCTCCTACATGAAGACGGGAACACATTGGACCTGATCTTCTCCCGGCTTTGCTCAGTACTTGACTTTACTAACTCTCCCCTTCCACTCTCTGACCATAATCTTCTTTCATTCTCTGTCAAGAACTGTGACTCTACTCAAGACCCCCCCACCGTCCACACTTATAGAAATTTACGCGCCATTAACACCCAGAAATTCATGAAAAGGTTGCAATCATCATTGGCCCCGATCTCCTCCCTCTCATGTCCTGACTCTGCATTGAAGCATTATAACAAAATAATGCTATGCGCCTTGGATGAAGCCGCACCTCCTACACAAAGAACAACTCGGCATAGACGGCGACAACCCTGGCACACGCCTCAAACACGTCTTCTCCAGCGGTGCTCCAGGTGCGCTGAACGGCTGTGGAGAAAATCTAATCTGCCCGAAGATTTCCTCCATTATAAATTTATGCTGAAAACATATAACTCTGCCCTTCACCTCTCCAAACAAACCTACTTTAACAACCTCATCATCTCACTTTCCAATAATCCTAAACGACTCTTTGACACGTTTCATTCTCTCCTCAATCAAACAACACAGGCCCCGACCACCGACCTCAGCGCAGACGATCTGGCCAATTATTTTAAAGAAAAAACTGACCATATCCGACAGGAAATTTTCTCCCAATCCCCAAACGTTATGCATGCTCTCCCCCCCACACTGTATCTTGCTCACTTTCTGACTTCGAACCAGTCACGGAAGATGAAGTGATCAGGCTCCTAGCATCTTCTCGCCCTACCACCTGCACCAGTGACCCTATTCCCTCACATCTCCTTCAGTCCCTTGCTCCAGCTGTCACCACTCAACTAACTAAAATTTTCAACCTCTCCCTCTCATCTGGTATCTTTCCCTCTTCTTTTAAACACGCCAGCATACATCCATTACTTAAAAAAAACATCCCTTGACCAGAACTGCACGGCCAACTACAGACCTGTTTCCAATCTTCCCTTTATCTCTAATCTCCTGGAACGCTTGGTCCATTCCTGTCTCATCCGCAGTCTCTCAGATAACTCTCTTCTTGACCCTTTACAATCTGGTTTCCGCTCTTTACATTCTACTGAAACTGCCCTCACTAAAGTCTCTAATTATCTACTAACAGCTAAATCTAATGGTCACTACTCCCTGCTGATTCTCCTGGATCTCTCTGCAGCATTCGACACTGTGGATCCCCAGCTCCTTTTCTCTATGCTCCGCACTATTGGCCTCAAGGACACTGTTCTCTCCTGGTTCTCCTCCTATCTCTCTGACCGCTCCTTCTCGGTGTCTTTCACCAGCTCCTCCTCACTATGCTCCGCACTATTGGCCTCAAGGACACTGTTCTCTCCTGGTTCTCCTCCTATCTCTTTGACCGCTCCTTCTCTGTGTCTTTCACCAGCTCCTCCTCACTATGCTCCGCACTATTGGCCTCAAGGACACTGTTCTCTCCTGGTTCTCCTCCTATCTCTCTGACCGCTCCTTCTCTGTGTCTTTCACCAGCTCCTCCTCACTATGCTCCGCACTACTGGCCTCAAGGACACTGTTCTCTCCTGCTTCTCCTCCTATCTCTCTGACCGCTCCTTCTCTGTGTCTTTCACCAGCTCCTCCTCACTATGCTCCGCACTACTGGCCTCAAGGACACTGTTCTCTCCTTGTTCTCCTCCTATCTCTCTGACCGCTCCTTCTCTGTGTCTTTCACCAGCTCCTCCTCACTATGCTCCGCTCTATAGGCCTCAAGGACACTGTTCTCTCCTGGTTCTCCTATCTCTCTGACCGCTCCTTCTCGGTGTCTTTCGCCGGCTCCTCCTCACTATGCTCCGCACTATTGGCCTCAAGGACACTGTTCTCTCCTTGTTCTCCTCCTATCTCTCTGACCGCTCCTTCTCTGTGTCTTTCACCAGCTCCTCCTCACTATGCTCCGCACTATTGGCCTCAAGGACACTGTTCTCTCCTGGTTCTCCTATCTCTCTGACCGCTCCTTCTCGGTGTCTTTCGCCGGCTCCTCCTCACTATGCTCCGCACTATTGGCCTCAAGGACACTGTTCTCTCCTGGTTCTCCTCCTATCTCTCTGACCGCTCCTTCTCTGTGTCTTTCGCCGGCTCCTCCTCACTATGCTCCGCTCTATAGGCCTCAAGGACACTGTTCTCTCCTGGTTCTCCTCCTATCTCTCTGACCGCTCCTTCTCTGTGTCTTTCACCAGCTCCTCCTCACTATGCTCCGCTCTATAGGCCTCAAGGACACTGTTCTCTCCTGGTTCTCCTCCTATCTCTCTGACCGCTCCTTCTCGGTGTCTTTCGCCGGCTCCTCCTCACTATGCTCCGCACTATTGGCCTCAAGGACACTGTTCTCTCCTGGTTCTCCTCCTATCTCTCTGACCGCTCCTTCTCGGTGTCTTTCGCCGGCTCCTCCTCACTATGCTCCGCACTATTGGCCTCAAGGACACTGTTCTCTCCTGGTTCTCCTCCTATCTCTCTGACTGCTCCTTCTCTGTGTCTTTCACCAGCTCCTCCTCACTATGCTCCGCACTATTGGCCTCAAGGACACTGTTCTCTCCTGGTTCTCCTCCTATCTCTCTGACCGCTCCTTCACTGTGTCTTTCACCAGCTCCTCCTCACTATGCTCCGCACTATTGGCCTCAAGGACACTGTTCTCTCCTGCTTCTCCTCCTATCTCTCTGGCCGCTCCTTCTCTGTGTCTTTCACCAGCTCCTCCTCACTATGCTCCGCACTATTGGCCTCAAGGACACTGTTCTCTCCTTGTTCTCCTCCTATCTCTCTGACCGCTCCTTCTCGGTGTCTTTCACCAGCTCCTCCTCACTATGCTCCGCACTATTGGCCTCAAGGACACTGTTCTCTCCTGGTTCTCCTATCTCTCTGACCGCTCCTTCTCGGTGTCTTTCACCAGCTCCTCCTCACTATGCTCCGCACTATAGGCCTCAAGGACACTGTTCTCTCCTTGTTCTCCTCCTATCTCTCTGACCGCTCCTTCTCGGTGTCTTTCACCAGCTCCTCCTCACTATGCTCCGCACTATAGGCCTCAAGGACACTGTTCTCTCCTGGTTCTCCTCCTATCTCTCTGACCGCTCCTTCTCGGTGTCTTTCACCAGCTCCTCCTCTCTATGCTCCGCACTATTGGCCTCAAGGACACTGTTCTCTCCTGGTTCTCCTCCTATCTCTCTGACCGCTCCTTCTCGGTGTCTTTCACCAGCTCCTCCTCACTATGCTCCGCACTATTGGCCTCAAGGACACTGTTCTCTCCTGGTTCTCCTCCTATCTCTCTGACCGCTCCTTCTCGGTGTCTTTCACCAGCTCCTCCTCACTATGCTCCGCACTATTGGCCTCAAGGACACTGTTCTCTCCTGGTTCTCCTCCTATCTCTCTGACCGCTCCTTCTCAGTGTCTTTCACCAGCTCCTCCTCACTATGCTCCGCTCTATCGGCCTCAAGGACACGGTTCTCTCCTGGTTCTCCTCCTATCTCTCTGACCGCTCCTTCTCTGTGTCTTTTGCCGGCTCCTCCTCCTCTCTCCTTCCCCTTACTGTCGGGGTTCCTCAAGGATCAGCCCTAGGCCCCCTTCTTTTCTCCTTATACACCGCTCCCATTGGACAAACAATCAGCAGATTCGGTGTTCAGTACCATCTCTATGCTGATGACTCCCAATTATACACCTCTGCTCCGGACATCACCCCTGCATTACTACAAAAGACCAGTGATTGTCTTTCTGCTGTGTCTAACATTATGTCCTCCCTCTGCCTAAAACTGAATCTGTCAAAAACTGAACTCCTCGTCTTTCCTCCCTCCACTAACCTACCTGTGCCCGATATTGCCATTTCCGTTTGTGGCTCCACCATTACTCCCCAGCAACAAGCCCGCTGTCTTGGGGTCATACTTGATTCAGATCTTTCCTTCACTCCTCACATCAAATCATTTGCTCATTCATGTCATCTACACCTCAAAAACATCTCAAGAATCAGGACTTTTCTCACCTTTGACTCAGCAAAAACTCTTACTGTCGCTCTTATTCATTCTCGTCTGGACTACTGCAACTCTCTACTTATCGGGCTCCCTCTTACTAAACTCTCCCCTCTCCAATCCGTCCTGAACGCAGCAGCCAGGATCATATTCCTCGCCAACCGCTACACCGATGCCTCTTCCCTGTGCCAGTCATTGCATTGGTTACCCATCCAAAACAGAGTTCAATTTAAACTTATCACGCTTACCCACAAAGCGCTCCATGCTTCAGTACCCCCCTACATCTCCTCCCTTGTCTCAGTCTACCACCCTACACGTGCCCTCCGTTCTGCCAGTGACTTAAAACTAAAATCCTCCATAATCCGAACTTCCCGCTCCCGTCTCCAAGATTCCTCGCGTGCTGCGCCAATTCTTTGGAATGCACTACCCAGGACAGTTCGATTAATTCCCAATACCCACAGTTTCAAGCGGACCCTAAAAACCCATTTCTTTAGACTGGCGTATCGCCTCCACACATTATCTGTCCGTCCCAGTTTCCCCCGATATTAAAATCTTCTTCAATTTCAGGTTCATACCAACCATGTACTTAATAGCCTCGGTCAGGACTGTACACATACTGGCAGGCGACCAGTCCATGTATTATTTATCCTATATAGTATATCAAGGCTGTATTATACAATATATGTACTTTTTACCTTTTGTGTCTTCCCCATTTCCTCATAGACTGTAAGCTCGCGAGCAGGGCCCTCACTCCTTTCCATATGAGATATGTTTATTCTGTATTGTCTGTATAAGTCCCCCCTAAGATTTGTAAAGTGCTGCGGAATATGTTGGCGCTATAAAAATAAAAACTATTATTATTATTATTAGTTATATTCTTGTACATAGGAGCAGTATTATAGTAGTTATATTCTTGTACATAGGGGGCAGTATTATAGTAGTTATATTCTTGTACATAGGAAGCAGTATTATAGTAGTTATATTCTTGTACATAGGGGCAGTATTATAGTAGTTATATTCTTGTACATAGGGGCAGTATTATAGTAGTTATATTCTTGTATATAGGGGGCAGTATTATAGTAGTTATATTCTTGTACATAGGGGGCAGTATTATAATAGTTATATTCTTGTACATAGGGGGCAGTATTATAATAGTTATATTCTTGCACATAGGGGCAGTATTATAGTAGTTATATTCTTGTACATAGGGGGCAGTATTATAGTAGTTATATTCTTGTACATAGGGGCAGTATTATAGTAGTTATATTCTTGTACATAGGGGGCAGTATTATAGTAGTTATATTCTTGTACATAGCGGCAGTATTATAGTAGTTATATTCTTGTACATAGGAGCAGTATTATAGTAGTTATATTCCTCTACATAGGGGCAGTATTATAGTAGTTATATTCTTGTACATAGGGGGCAGTAGTATAGTAGTTATATTCCTGTACATAGGGGGAAGTATTATAGTAGTTATATTCTTGTACATAGGGGCAATATTATAGTAGTTATATTCTTGTACATAAGGGCAGTATTATAGTAGTTATATTCTTGTACATAGGGGCAGTGTTATAGTAGCTATATTCTTGTACATAGGGGGCAGTATTATAGTAGTTATATTCTTGTACATAGGGGGCAGTATTATAGTAGTTATATTCTTGTACATAGGGGCAGTATTATAGTAGTTACATTCTTATACATAGGAGCAGTATTATAGTAGTTATATTCTTGTACATAGGGAGCAGTATTATAGTAGTTATATTCTTGTACATAGAGAACAGTATTATAGTAGTTATATTCTTGTACATAGGAGCAGTATTATAGTAGTTATATTCTTGTATATAGGGGGCAGTATTATAGTAGTTATATTCCTGTATATAGGAGCAGTATTATAGTAGTTATATTCTTGTACATAGGGAGCAATATTATAGTAGTTATATTCTTGTACATAGAGAACAGTATTATAGTGGTTATATTCTTGTACATAGGGGCAGTATTATAGTAGTTATATTCCTGTACATAGGGGGCAGTATTATAGTAGTTATATTCTTGTACATAGGGGCAGTATTATAGTAGTTACATTCTTATACATAGGAGCAGTATTATAGTAGTTATATTCTTGTACATAGAGAACAGTATTATAGTAGTTATATTCTTGTACATAGGAGCAGTATTATAGTAGTTATATTCTTGTATATAGGGGGCAGTATTATAGTAGTTATATTCCTGTATATAGGAGCAGTATTATAGTAGTTATATTCTTGTACATAGGAGCAGTATTATAGTAGTTATATTCTTGTACATAGGAGCAGTATTATAGTAGTTATATTCTTGTACATAGGGGCAGTATTATAGTAGTTATATTCCTGTACATAGGGGGCAGTATTATAGTAGCTATATTCTTGTACAGTAGAGCTTTTTTATAGTAGTTATATTCTTGTACATAGGGGCAGTATTATAGTAGTTATATTCTTGTATATAGGAGGCAGTATTATAGCAGTTATATTCTTGTACATAGAGGCAGTATTATAGTAGTTATATTCTTGTACATAGGGGCAGTATTATAGTAGTTATATTCTTGTACATAGGGGGCAGTATTATAGTAGTTATATTCTTGTATATAGGGGCAGTATTATAGTAGTTATATTCTTGTGCATGGGGGCAGTATTATAGTAGCTATATTCTTGTACATAGGGGGCAGTATTATAGTAGTTATATTCTTGTACATAGGGGGCAGTATTATAGTAGCTATATTCTTGTACATAGGGGGCAGTATTATAGTAGTTATATTCTTTTACATGGGGGCAGTATTATAGTAGTTATATTCTTGTACATAGGGGCAGTATTATAGCAGTTATATTCTTGTACATAGGGGGCAGTATTATAGTAGTTATATTCTTGTACATAGGGGGCAGTATTATAGTAGTTATATTCTTGTACATAGGGGGCAGTATTATAGTAGTTATATTCTTGTACATGGGGGCAGTATTATAGTAGTTAAATTCTTGCACATAGGGGCAGTATTATAGCAGTTATATTCTTGTACATAGGAGCAGTATTATAGTAGTTACATTCTTGTACATAGGAGCAGTATTATAGTAGTTTTATTCTTGTACATAGGGGCAGTATTATAGTAGTTATATTCTTGTACATAGGAGGCAGTATTATAGTAGTTATATTCCTGTACATAGGAGCAGTATTATAGTAGTTATATTCTTGTACATAGGGGCAGTATTATAGTAGTTATATTCTTGTACATAGGAGGCAGTATTATAGTAGTTATATTCTTGTACATAGGGGCAGTATTATAGTAGCTATATTCTTGTACATAGGGGCAGTATTATAGTAGTTATATTCTTGTACATAGGGGGCAGTATTATAGTAGTTATATTCTTGTACATGGGGGCAGTATTATAGTAGTTATATTCTTGTACATAGGGGCAGTATTATAGCAGTTATATTCTTGTACATAGGAGCAGTATTATAGTAGTTATATTCTTGTACATAGGAGCAGTATTATAGTAGTTATATTCTTGTACATAGGACCAGTATTATAGCAGTTATATTCTTGTACATAGGAGCAGTATTATAGTAGTTATATTCTTGTACATAGGACCAGTATTATAGTAGTTATATTCTTGTACATAGGGGCAGTATTATAGTAGTTATATTCTTGTACATAGGGGCAGTATTATAGTAGTTATATTCTTGTACATAGGAGGCAGTATTATAGTAGCTATATTCTTGTACATAGGAGGCAGTATTATAGTAGTTATATTCTTGTACATAGGAGCAGTATTATAGTAGTTATATTCTTGTACATAGGGAGCAGTATTATAGTAGTTATATTCTTGTACATAGGGAGCAGTATTATAGTAGTTATATTCTTGTACATAGGAGGCAGTATTATAGTAGTTATATTCTTGTACATAGGAGCAGTATTATAGTAGTTATATTCTTGTACATAGGGAGCAGTATTATAGTAGTTATATTCTTGTACATAGGGGGCAGTATTATAGTAGTTATATTCCTGTACATAGGGGGCAGTATTATAGTAGTTATATTCCTGTACATAGGGGGCAGTATTATAGTAGCTATATTCTTGTACAGTAGAGCTTTATTATAGTAGTTAGTGCACTTGGCCCAGTAATATAACAGTTCTGTTACTTTATGGTGGTGACACATTAGGTGCGGGGGTTTGTTACCGGATTGGGACTCTTTCTTGCTTCTCAAGGTCTCTCTTGACAGTTGTTAATACAGTATCAGTCTGTGATTCTGGTTCTGGTTCTGACTGATGAAACCGCTGTGGGTTTAGTATTACGTCAGATCTTCTTCTTATCGTAAATCCCCCCGTTGTGGGCAGGAGGCAGGGTCCAGGAGACGTTGTACCGAGCTCCCGTTGATTACAGGTGGATTGTGTTACAGGCGCTTCTTGTATTTATAGCAGCTTTATTCACAATTGGAATTTTAATCTTTATTATTTTTAGGTTTTCACCATTTTTTATACTACGACCCTTAATTCTTTAGTATTTTTGCCACAATATCGTGTGTAGGACGATTTGGTGACACCTAATACTTGTCCCGCCATCTTGACCCATCTTGACACTCGCTATTCCACACCTTTTTCTCATTTTCTCTCATCCCTGTCTTGTCTTTCTTTTCTGAATGGCTCTGAAACCAGTTCCAGAAATCAATGTTTTAAACTTCTACTCTCCATTGCATGTATGATTATAGAAAAAGAAACAAATAAAGGGTGTGTAAACTTTTGCAACCACCCTTTTTTTTTTACTTCAATGAATCCTGCATAAAAAATGACCAACATGGCTTACAGATTTGATTTTTTTGATCTCCCTTTAAGGTATGCAGCTCAAATACAATCTTATGTGTCTCCATAGTAACAGACTACAATGAGTCCCTGTAGTCAGGTCCCGATGTCTGTGTGACTCCCCCTAGGTGGATGGAGCAGAGGATCACATGACTGTCATCACATCAACCACACACAGTTTGTAGTCTGTTACTGTGGAAACACCACGATTTGCATTGTTGCTGCATACAGAAAATAATAGGAGAATTTGATCTGATTATCTGCAGAGTTGCACATTGTATTTTAGGGAGATCTGATTTTATAGTGACGTCATCCTCGACCCCAGGAGCTCGCAATCTATTTTCTCACTCACCAAAGTGAATTTAAGCCTCTATGTACAGACACCTCCATTGTCGGAGCCGCGAGCAGCCGCCATTATGTCATGTATCACCCATCGCTGGTGATCAGAAGCCGCCGGACCCTGTAATCTCCCCGAATATCTCCATAAACAAGAGATAAATCCGCCGCCTCCAGGAGAGAAGGAAATGAAAGCAGCGACCAAAGCGGAAGAAAATAAAGAGGAATCCGACCCCCGAGCACCAGAGACCAGAGAAGAACACCGGGGGCTGCTAGAATATCAGCACTGCTCTATATATACTGCTGCTATAACCTGGGCATCTCCTTATGTAATATATATACAAGCTGGTATAACCCGGGCATCTCCTGTATATAAATATATATGTACAGCTGGTATAACCTGGGCATCTCCTGTATATATTTATATATGTACAGCTGGTATAACCTGAGCATCTCCTGTATATAATGTCACAGGGTCACTGGTATGGTATATGAGGGGAGGTATGTGTCGCACAGGTTGTTAGCCTGTGTAAACTGAAACCAGTGGACTTTCAGCCAGCATGTTATACGCTGGAGGGTTAACTCACTTAAAGAGTTTGGTTTTAGGGGAATGACATAGTGATGGGAGGGAAGTCATTCTCCATATCTCCACCTCAGGGTGTGGCTCAGCATGGTTTAAATGTTCAGTCCTGTTTTTTTTTCTGTGTGTTGTGTCTGAAGAGGTAAGGTCTCCAGACTGGACAGCCATAGCTCAGAGAGGAGCTGAAGACTGGACATAACCTGTGTGTGCGACCCGCACACACATACAGTATATGGACTGTGCTATAGTTCATCTTTTGTTTTGTTGTTTAGCCAATTAAGGCTGTGTTTATTTTGCTGGAGGTCGGAGCTTTATCCTGTTAATAAAGCCTGCAAAGAAAACCCGGGTTCCTGAGTCTACTTCCAGAAGCGGCCGAGTGAGGCGTCATACCACAGTTGGTGTGAGAGTGCGTGCAAGATGCCAGGAACATGATGGAGATGGAGCTCCTATCAGGGGAGATCCGTGGCAGGACATCCGCTCCACCCCCAGATCCAGGTGATGACGCACACATCAGGAAAACGGTAAAGAGAACCTTACAGGAGATGACCCCGGGGGATGACGTTGAGGCGTTAAAGACTGTTTTTGAAAGGGTGGCGGAACGGGAGAGATTCCCTCAGGAGCAGTGGGCGGAGGTTCTGTCGCCATATTTGACCGGAGAGCTGCAGAAGTCCCATTACAATCTGACTTTACAAGATGCAAAGGAGTAAGCAAAATTAAAAACCGAGATATTGGCACGCTCAGGAGTGACAATGTCTGTCAGAGCGCAAAGGGTCCACCACTGGGCATATGCCGGCGACAGACCTCCATGCTCACAAATGTTCAACTTGTTACATCTAGTCCAGACGTGGCTGCAGCCAGAGTCTACCACTCCTGCCCAGATGGTTGAGCTTGTGGTGATGGACAGGTTCATCCATTCCCTACCCAGGCCGGTGCAGACCTGGGTTGCCCAGGGTGACCCTTGGAATGCGGACGACCTTGTTGGCCTGGTAGAGTGGTACCAAGTGGTGGAAAAATCCCTAGGGAAACCCGACATAATCACCTCCCCCTACTGGAGTGCCAAAAAGGGGGCGGGTTCACCACGTAAGGGGTTTAGAGCCGCAACTGGTGGGCGTCCCACTTCCACTGAAGGTGCCGCAAGGACTGTTGTTAAGGATGTGATCTGTTGGCGGTGTCGCAAACCGGAACACGTAGCCGCCCAGTGTCATACGTCTGGTGAGCCAATGGACTGCAGCCTAGGCAGACGATGTTCATATTATGCTTACCCAGCCTGCAGTGTGGACTGTCATTTCAGCGAGAGCCCACAGGCGTGTGTCGTATCTGTTAACGGAGTGATGGTCCTGGGGCTGTTGGACTCCGGGAGTCTGGTAACCTTAATTAGTGCCACCCTTCTGATCCCTACCAAATCTGTGAACATCCGCTGCATACATGGGGACTCCAAGAACTACCCGGTGGCCGGAGTGACAGTCGGAACAGACTGTGGCACCCAATCTCACGAGGCTGGGGTGGTCAGGGACCTGATACATCCTGTCATTTTGGGGCGCAATTTTCCCTTGTTCTGGGACTTGTGGGGGGAAGGGATCCAGACCGAGTCCCGTGGAAAAAAGTCAGGACCCTAGAGAAATACCCCGGTCAACATCAGAAGTGGATGAGTTCCCACTATGTGTCCTTGTTGACGAGGATGAGACTGTGTCTGAGGTGGTCGACCTCCCTGAATTAGAGGTGCCTGGAGAAAACTTTGGGACAGCTCAGGTTCGGGACTTGACCTTGAAAGGGACGTGGGATAATGTTACTGTTTGTAATGGTGTTGCTCAAGAGCGGTGGGCGGACACCAGGTATCCACACTTTGCAGTTCAGGGGGAGCTATTATACTGGGTGACCAAACTAAAAAGTGAAGAGGTAGAGGAACAGCTGTTAGTTCCAGGGCCATAGCGTCAGAGGATATTAAACATGGCACACTCACATATTCTGGGGGGGCACCTAGGGGTTGAGAAAACCCAGGAGAGAATAATAAGGAGGTTTTATTGGCCAGGATGTTATCGGGAAATCTTAAACTATTGTAGGTCCTGCCCCACCTGCCAGATAACCGCGCCCACCTCCCACTTCCGTAGTCCCTTAGTTCCACTACCTGTCATAGAGGTTCCCTTTGACGGGATTGCCATTGACCTCGTGGATCTCTTAGTTAAATCGGCCCGGGGCCACCAATACATCCTGGTGGTCATGGACTATGTGACCCGGTACCCCGAAGCGGTACCCCTAAGGAACTCGTCCAGTAAAAGTATAGCCTGAGAGATAGTTCATATTTTTGCTCGGACAGGTCTGCCAAAAGAGATTTTGACAGACCAAGGAACCCCCTTCATGAGCAAGGTGATGAAGGAGCTATGCAGAGTCCTTCAGATTGCCCAGATTTGGACCACAGTTTATCATCCGCAGACGGACGGCTTAGTGGAACGCTTCAATAAGACCTTAAAGGCAATGCTCAGGAAGGTCGTTGAAAAGGATGGGCGAGACTGGGACTACCTGCTCCCATTTTTGCTTTTCTCTGTCAGAGAAGTTCCTCAAGCCTCCACTGGCTTCTCTCCATTTGAGCTCCTGTATGGACGGCATCCAAGAGATCTCCTAGACATTGCCAAGGAAACCTGGGAGGCCGAGGTCACGCCCCACCGGAGCATCATTGAACATGTCGCCCAGTTAAAGGAGGGAATGGCGAAGGTGATGCCCATCGTGAAGGAACATCTCCTCCAGGCACAGGAAGCCCAGGCGAGGGTGTATAACCGGTCGGCAAGGCTGAGACAGTTCCAACCTGGGGATCGCGTCATGGTTCTTATTCTCACCGTTGAAAATAAGTTTCTGGCCAAGTGGCAAGGCCCATATGAGGTGGTGGAGAAGCTCGGTGAAGTGAACTACAGAGTCCACCAGCCTGGCCGAAGAAAGCCACACCAGGTGTACCATGTAAACCTGCTCAAGCCGTGGCGAGATTGGGAACCCGTGGGAACTCCTTGCCTGGGAGCCACTCCCGAAGGCCAGGTGGAAGATGTCACGATAGCGGAGACCCTTTCGCCAGTCCAGGAGCAACAGTGTCGAGAACTGCTCCAGCAGAATCGGGACCTGTTCTTAGAGTTGCCGAGGCATACCCAGGTGGTAGAACATGAAGTGCTAACAGAGCCGCATATAGGGGTGTGTGGCGCCCCTGAGGGTTCGACCGCCACAGGGATGATGCACTTCTCCAATGGAGTGTAGTGTTCCTCCTCTGAGGTAAGAACAGTGTGATGATCAGTACCCTACCTCCACATCCAACACCACATTTCTCCCACCAGAGGGGGCTAGAATGCACTAGGTGCTGCCCTCCTGGTTACCGGGAAACTGGGAACACAAAAGTGATAGGAACCAGTTAGTGGGTGAGGGTGGAGGACTCACATTATAGTGACACCTTAAATTTCATATTTAATACCCTGCCATCTTGGCACTGAGTTGTCGACTGTTCTCTGACAGTTCTCGACAGTACTATGACTGTACTCTGACTGGTGTCAGATCGTGATCTCCCTCCCTGAGCGTGGATCCTGTGTGGACCTGCAGAGGATGGAGACACGGCCCTCGTCCCCTGGCCTTGGGATGATGGGCAGGCGGGAGATGAGGAATATCTCAGCCCAGTCGGGGACCATGACCAAGAAGGCCTGGAGCTCTAGAGTGTGGCTCCACCGCAAATGGGTCCCGGGGAGGATGCAGATGGAGCGGTGTACGCCTCCTGTCCTCGCCTGCCTGATCTATTCAGAGGGATTCCGGCTGCAAGAGGGGACCGGCCCCCGACACCTGACCTTGCAACTCTACGTCCTGGTGAGGGAAGCCCGGTAGGCCCTGAGGATCCCACCGGGAACGGGATGAATGGCGCTGCCACCCGTACCCTTGTTCTGAGAGGAGTTCAGAGGGAGACCCAGCCTATTCACACCCACACGGACAGGAAAGGACTAGGTCCATTGTCTAGGAACACTCTGGTGCAGGGTCCTGATGTAACGCTGGACTTACTCGGAGGTTGTCGGACCCCCTCCTCTCTGGTGACCGCAGGACTCCGCAGGAGCAGGGAGTCACCTTCCTTCTGCCATCTCCATCGTGAGTAAAGCCTTGGAAGTTCACTCCTATGGCCTCCGGACTTGTTATTCTGCACCACACCGTTCTACGTAGCATCAGACCTCCTGGACATGTACCCCTTCTTTCCTGCCCCGCTGCCCCGAGGCCCTTGCTCCGCCTGTGGGGAGTAGTAAGAACTATGGCCGCTATAACACCATGCCTCGGTGGACTGCGGCGGCGCTGGTGGCTCGTCACCAGGTGCCACAGGTGGCGTAGTCGCAATCAGCCACTCAACCCGGATAAGCACACAACATCATTTTCAATGTGACGGTCCTGGGCACGGAGCGGGTCCAACATCTGGACCCGTCTCCGAGTCCCCATCTCCCAGGGCGAGGGCTTTGAGGCGTCACAGGTGAACCTGAAGCCATACAGGATTCCTGAAGCATGCCGGGAGGTGATCTCGGCCGAAGTGAAGAGGATGTTAGACCTCGGTGTGATAGAGGAGTCAAAGAGTGGATGGTCGAGCCCCATCGTCCTCGTGCCAAAAGCCAACAGAGAGTGGAGGTTTTGTAATGATTACCGCTGGCTGAATGAGGTGTCCAAGTGTGACGCATACCCGGTGCCCCGCATCGATGAACTCATTGAGAGGCTTGGACCGGCAAGGTACATCACCACTCTGGACCTGACGAAGGGTTACTGGCAGATCCCCATGTCCCAGACGGCCAAGGAGAAGATGGCTTTCTCAACACCTGATGGGTGCTTCCAATACATTCGGATGCCGTTCGGACTACAGGGGACCCCAGCCACCTTCCAGAGGGCTATGGATCGGATCCTAGCCCCAAATAGGAAGTATGCTGCAGCCTACCTTGACAACATTGTAGTCTTTAGCCCAGACTGGGCAAGTCATCTACCTAAACTACAGGCCATTCTGGATGCTCTAAGGAAGGCAGGATTTACTATATATCTGAAAAAAATACACCGTTGGAAAAGAGGAGGCCAAGTACTTGGGCTATGTCATTGGGAGAGGCGAAATAAAGCCGCAAGTTAATAAAGTGGAGACAATCCAGAACTGGCCGCAACCGCTCTCCAAGAAGCAAGTGAGAGCATTCCTGGGAATGGTGGGATATTACCGGCGGTTTATCCCAAATTTTGCCATGATGGCCGCGCCACTGACGGATCTCCTAAAAGGCACCAGATTAACCATGGTGAAGTGGACGGAAGAAACGGAGACTGCGTTTCAACTGTTGAAGTCAGCACTGTGTAAACAGCCGGTCCTGGTCGCGCCAGACTCAAGAAAGAGTTTGTGGTACAGACAGACGCTTCAGAAGTTGGCCTAGGAGCCGTACTCTCTCAAGAGATAAATGGGGAAGAACATCCCATTCCCTGTCTGAGCCGGAAGCTATCGCCCTGCGAGAAAAACTATGCGATAGTAGAAAAAGAGTGTCTAGCCATAAAATGGGCCGTAGATTCACTGAGATACTACCTACTAGGCCGGAAGTTTAAACTGGTATCAGACCATGCCCTGTTGAGATGGTTGAGAGAAAAGAGAGGTAAAAATGCCCGGGTAACTAGCTGGTTCCTAGCTCTTCAGGACTTCACCTTTCAAGTACAGCATAGGCCCGGGAAGTGACACGGGAACGCTGATGCCCTTTCTAGAATTCCCTGTCTGGTATCGGAAAGGTGCCCAAACCCCCGGCTCTGGGCAGAGAGGGGGATATGTCACAGAGTCACTGGTATGATATATGAGGGGGGGTATATGTCACATAGGTTGCCTGGTATAACCTGGGCATCGCCTGTATATAATTATATATGTGCAGCTGGTATAACCTGGGTATCTTCTGTATATAATTATATATGTACAGCTGGTATAACCTGGGCATCTCCTGTATATAATTATATATGTACAGCTGGTATAACCTGGGTATCTCCTGTATATAATTATATATGTACAGCTGGTATAACCTGGGTATCTCCTGTATATAATTATATATGTACAGCTGGTATAACCTGGGCATCTCCTGTATATAATTATATATGTACAGCTGGTATAACCTGAGTATCTTCTGTATATAATTATATATGTACAGCTGGTATAACCTGGGCATCTCCTGTATATAATTATATATGTACAGCTGGTATAACCTGGGTATCTCCTGTATATAATTATATATGTACAGCTGGTATAACCTGGGTATATTCTGTATATAATTAAAGATGTACAGCTGGTATAACCTGGGCATCTTCAGTATATAATTATATATGTACAGCTGGTATAACCCGGGCATCTCTTATATATAATTATATATGTACGGCTGGTATAACCTGGGTATCTCCTATATATAATTATATATGTACAGCTGGTATAACCTGGGTATCTCCTATATATAATTATATATGTACAGCTGGTATAACCTGGGTATATTCTATATATAATTATATATGTACAATTGGTATAACCTGGGCATCTTCTGTATATAATTATTTATGTACAGCTGGTACAACCTGGGTATCTCCTGTATATAATTATATGTGTACAGCTGGTATAACCTGGGCATCTCCTATATATAATTATATATGTACAGCTGGTATAACCTGGGTATATTCTGTATATAATTGTATATGTACAGCTGGTATAACCTGGGCATCTTCAGTATATAATTATATATGTACATCTGGTATAACCCGGGCATCTCCTATATATAATTATACATGTACAGCTGGTATAACCTGGGCATCTCCTGTATATAGTTATATATGTACAGCTGGTATAACCCGGGCATCTCCTGTATATAGTTATATATGTACAGCTGGTATAACCTGGGCATCTCCTGTATATAATTATATATGTACAGCTGGTATAACCTGGGCATCTCCTGTATATAATTATATATGTACAGCCGGTATAACCTGAGCATCTCCTGTATATAATTATATATGTACAGCTGATATAACCTGGGCATCTCCTGTATATAATTATATATGTACAGCTGATATAATTATATATGTACAGCTGGTATAACCTGGGCATCTCCTGTATATAATTATACATGTACAGCTGGTATAACCTGGGCATCTCCTGTATATAATTATACATGTACAGCTGGTATAACCTGGGCATCTTCTGTATATAATTATATGTGTACAGCTGGTATAACCTGGGTGTCTCCTGTATATAATTATATATGTACAGCTGGTATAACCTGGGCATCTCCTGTATATAATTATATATGTACAGCTGATATAACCTGGGCATCTCCTGTATATAGTTATATATGTACAGCTGGTATAACCCGGGCATCTCCTGTATATAATTATATATGTACAGCTGGTATAACCTGGGCATCTCCTGTATATAATTATCTATGTAGAGCTGGTATAACCTGGGCATCTCCTGTATATAGTTATATATGTACAGCTGGTATAACCTGGGCATCTCCTGTATATAATTATATATGTACAGCTGGTATAACCTGGGTATCTCCTGTATATACTTATATATGTACAGCTGTGGTATAACCTGGATATCTCCTGTATATAATTATATATGTACAGCTGATATAACCTGGGCATCTCCTGTATATAGTTATATATGTACAGCTGGTATAACCCGGGCATCTCCTGTATATAATTATATATGTACAGCTGGTATAACCTGGGCATCTCCTGTATATAATTATCTATGTAGAGCTGGTATAACCTGGGCATCTCCTGTATATAGTTATATATGTACAGCTGGTATAACCTGGGCATCTCCTGTATATAATTATATATGTACAGCTGGTATAACCTGGGTATCTCCTGTATATACTTATATATGTACAGCTGTGGTATAACCTGGATATCTCCTGTATATAATTATATATGTACAGCTGGTATAACCTGAGCATCTCCTGTATATAATTATATATGTACAGCTGGTATAGCCTGGGCATCTCCTGTATATAATTATATATGTACAGCTGGTATAACCGGGGCAACTCCTGTATATAGTTATATATGTACAGCTGGTATAACCTGGGCATCTCCTGTATATAATTATATATGTACAGCTGATATAACCTGGGCATCTCCTGTATATAGTTATATATGTACAGCTGGTATAACCCGGGCATCTCCTGTATATAATTATATATGTACAGCTGGTATAACCTGGGTATCTCCTGTATATACTTATATATGTACAGCTGTGGTATAACCTGGATATCTCCTGTATATAATTATATATGTATAGCTGGTATAACCTGAGCATCTCCTGTATATAATTATATATGTACAGCTGGTATAACCCGGGCATCTCCTGTATATAATTATATATGTACAGCTGGTATAGCCTGGGCATCTCCTGTATATAATTATATATGTACAGCTGGTATAACCGGGGCAACTCCTGTATATAGTTATATATGTACAGCTGGTATAACCTGGGCATCTCCTGTATATAGTTATATATGTACAGCTGGTATAACCTGGGCATCTCCTGTATATAATTATATATGTACAGCTGGTATAACCTGGGCATCTCCTGTATATAATTATATATGTACAGCTGATATAACCTGGGCATCTCCTGTATATAATTATATATGTACAGCTGGTATAACCTGAGCATCTCCTGTATATAATTATATATGTACAGCTGGTATAACCCGGGCATCTCCTGTATATAATTATATATGTACAGCTGGTATAACCTGGGCATCTCCTGTATATAGTTATATATGTACAGCTGGTATAACCTGGGCATCTCCTGTATATAATTATATATGTACAGCTGGTATAACCTGGGTATCTCCTGTATATACTTATATATGTACAGCTGTGGTATAACCTGGATATCTCCTGTATATAATTATATATGTACAGCTGGTATAACCTGAGCATCTCCTGTATATAATTATATATGTACAGCTGGTATAACCCGGGCATCTCCTGTATATAATTATATATGTACAGCTGGTATAACCTGGATATCTCCTGTATATAATTATTTATGTACAGCTGGTATAACCTGAGTATCTTCTGTATATAATTATATATGTACAGCTGGTATAACCTGGGCATCTCCTGTAGATAATTATATATGTACAGCTGGTATAACCTGAGCATCTCCTGTATATAATTATATATGTACAGCTGGTATAACCTGGGCATCTCCTGTATATAATTATATATGTACAGCTGATATAACCTGGGCATCTCCTGTATATAATTATATATGTACAGCTGGTATAACCTGAGCATCTCCTGTATATAATTATATATGTACAGCTGGTATAACCCGGGCATCTCCTGTATATAATTATATATGTACAGCTGGTATAACCTGGGCATCTCCTGTATATAATTATATATGTACAGCCGGTATAACCTGAGCATCTCCTGTATATAATTATATATGTACAGCTGATATAACCTGGGCATCTCCTGTATATAATTATATATGTACAGCTGATATAACCTGGGCATCTCCTGTATATAATTATATATGTACAGCTGATATAACCTGGGCACCTCCTGCATATAATTATATATGTGCAGCTGGTATAACCTGGGCATCTCCTGTATATAGTTATATATGCGCAGCTGGTATAACCTGGGCATCTCCTGTATATAATTATATATGTACAGCTGGAATAACCTGGGTATCTTCTGTATATAATTATATATGTGCAGCTGGTATAACCTGGGCATCTCCTGTATATAATTATATATGTACAGCTGGTATAACCTGGACATCTCCTGTATATAATTATATATGTACAGCTGGTATAACCTGGACATCTCCTGTATATAATTATATATGTACAGCTGGTATAACCCGGGAATCTCCTGTATATAGTTATATATGTACAGCTGGTATAACCCGGGCATCTCCTGTATATAGTTATATATGTACAGCTGGTATAACCTGGGCATCTCCTCTATATAATTATATATGTACAGCTGGTATAACCTGAGTATCTTCTATATATAATTATATATGTACAGCTGGTATAACCTGGGCATCTCCTGTATATAATTATATATGTACAGCTAGTATAACCTGGACATCTCCTGTATATAATTATATATGTACAGCTGGTATAACCTGGACATCTCCTGTATATAATTATATATGTACAGCTGGTATAACCTGGACATCTCCTGTATATAATTATATATGTACAGCTGGTATAACCCGGGCATCTCCTGTATATAGTTATATATGTACAGCTGGTATAACCCGGGCATCTCCTGTATATAGTTATATATGTACAGCTGGTATAACCTGGACATCTCCTGTATATAATTATATATGTACAGCTGGTATAACCCGGGCATCTCCTGTATATAGTTATATATGTACAGCTGGTATAACCCGGGCATCTCCTGTATATAGTTATATATGTGCAGCTGGTATAACCTGGGCATCTCCTGTATATAGTTATATATGTACAGCTGGTATAACCTGAGCATCTCCTGTATATAATTATATATGTACAGCTGGTATAACCCGGGCATCTCCTGTATATAGTTATATATGTACAGCTGGTATAACCTGGGCATCTCCTGTATATAATTATACATGTACAGCTGGTATAACCTGAGCATCTCCTGTATATAATTATATATGTACAGCTGGTATAACCCGGGCATCTCCTGTATATAGTTATACATGTACAGCTGGTATAACCCGGGCATCTCCTGTATATAGTTATATATGTACAGCTGGTATAACCCGGGCATCTCCTGTATATAGTTATATATGTACAGCTGGTATAACCTGGGCATCTCGTGTATATAGTTATATATGTACAGCTGGTATAACCTGGGTATCTTCTGTATATAATTATATATGTACAGCTGGTATAACCCGGGCATCTCCTGTATATAGTTATATATGTACAGCTGGTATAACCCGGGCATCTCCTGTATATAGTTATATATGTACAGCTGGTATAACCTGGGCATCTCCTGTATATAATTATATAGGTACAGCTGGTATAACCTGAGTATCTCCTGTATATAATTATATAGGTACAGCTGGTATAACCCGGGCATCTCCTGTATATAGTTATATATGTACAGCTGGTATAACCTGGGCATCTCCTGTATATAATTATACATGTACAGCTGGTATAACCCGGGCATCTCCTGTATATAGTTATATATGTACAGCTGGTATAACCCGGGCATCTCCTGTATATAGTTATATATGTACAGCTGGTATAACCTGGGCATCTCCTGTATATAGTTATATATGTACAGCTGGTATAACCTGGGCATCTCCTGTATATAATTATATATGTACAGCTGGTATAACCTGGGCATCTCCTGTATATAGTTATATATGTACAGCTGGTATAACCTGGGCATCTCCTGTCTATAATTATATAGGTACAGCTGGTATAACCTGAGTATCTCCTGTATATAATTATATATGTACAGCTGGTATAACCCGGGCATCTCCTGTATATAGTTATATATGTACAGCTGGTATAACCTGAGTATCTCCTGTATATAATTATATATGCACAGCTGGTATAACCCGGGCATCTCCTGTATATAGTTATATATGTACAGCTGGTATAACCTGGGCATCTCCTGTCTATAATTATATATGTACAGCTGGTATAACCCGGGCATCTCCTGTATATAATTATATATGTACAGCTGGTATAACCTGAGTATCTCCTGTATATAATTATATATGCACAGCTAGTATAACCCGGGCATGTCCTGTATATAGTTATATATGTACAGCTGGTATAACCTGGGCATCTCCTGTATATAATTATATATGTACAGCTGGTATAACCCGGGCATCTCCTGTATATAATTATATATGTATAGCTGGTATAACCTGGGCATCTCCTGTATATAGTTATATATGTACAGCTAGTACAACCTGGACATCTCCTGTATATAATTATATATGTACGGCTGGTATAACCCGGGCATCTCCTGTATATAATTATATATGTACGGCTGGTATAACCCGGGCATCTCCTGTATATAATTATATATGTACAGCTGGTATAACCTGGATATCTCCTGTATATAATTATATATGTACAGCTGGTATAACCTGGGCATCTCCTGTATATAATTATATATGTACAGCTGGTATAACCTGAGCATCTCCTGTATATAATTATATATGTACAGCTGGTATAACCTGGGCATCTCCTGTATATAATTATATATGTACAGCTGATATAACCTGGGTATCTCCTGTATATAATTATACATGTACAGCTGGTATAATCTGGGCATCTCCTGTATATAATTATATATGTACAGCTGATATAACCTGGGTATCTCCTGTATATAATTACATATGTACAGCTGGTATAACCTGAGCATCTCCTGTATATAGTTATATATGTACAGCTGGTATAACCTGGGCGTCTCCTGTATATAATTATATATGTACAGCTGGTATAACCTGGGCATCTCCTGTATATAGTTATATATGTACAGCTGGTATAACCTGGGCATCGCCTGTATATAATTATATATGTACAGCTGGTATAACCCGGGCATCTCCTGTATATAGTTATATATGTACAGCTGGTATAACCCGGGCATCTCCTGTATATAATTATATATGTACAGCTGGCATAACCTGGGCATCTCCTGTATATAATTACCTATATATGTACAGCTGGTATAACCCAGGCATCTCCTGTATATAATTATATATGTACGGCTGGTATAACCCGGGCATCTCCTGTATATAATTATATATGTACAGCTGGTATAACCTGGATATCTCCTGTATATAATTATATATGTACAGCTGGTATAACCTGGGCATCTCCTGTATATAATTATATATGTACAGCTGGTATAACCTGGGCATCTCCTCTATATAATTATACATGTACAGCTGGTATAACCTGAGCATCTCCTCTATATAATTATACATGTACAGCTGGTATAACCTGAGCATCAGAGCTTTGCACGGTGATGATGACCCTTGCTGTGGGGTTAGGAGGTTATTTTTCAGGATAATGAGCAGTTCTGATGTCGGCAGTGTCCGGGGCTCTCAGTTTTTGGGGCGCTGTTAGAAGCTGCTGATGCATAAGGGAATAACAATGGGCTATCATCAGTCTGGTGCACTACACGTATCTGTGTATAGAAGCCGCGTCTCGTCTTTTGCTGCTTTTCCAGAATTCTGGCAATGACTTGGTGTTTTCTGATTGTTCCGAGTCTCCGCTGTCATTACTTTCTGCCGCCTGTGAGTTCCTGATAAGTTTGTTCATGCTCAGTATTCGTCTCCGCTCGGAATTCACTGCCCAAAAAAAAGTCATCGAAATGCAAAGAAATAAATGTACTGAGCGAATGGTCACCAATCTGCAGAGTCATCAGGAGCGACGAAAAGCGGAAAAGGCAAAAGTATTCACTAAAATTCAGAATGACCATAACCCCCAGAACACCAGGGCTACTAGGACCCCCACAGTGCTGCGGAGCTTGGGACATAATCTCTGTAGCCTTAGAAAGAAACATTTATTTTCCAGTATCCTGGAATCTTTGATAATCTGGAATCTTTGATAATCTGGAATGTTTGATGATCTAGCCTCTCTAGCGCCCCTTGTGGTTGGTTAATGAAGTGTCACTCACTCTCGAATATCTTCGGACGTTTCCCTAATATTTTCTAGCATATCCCCGTCACCCGCAGCCTCAGAACAGATGAATGTGTTCATTCTTGGCTCTGATACAATGTCGTTTATCTGGTTGCGCCCAGTATGAAGCTGAATATCTTAAAGCTGTTATTAAAATTTCTCAGCCACCAGGAAATGGTGAAGAAGGAGCCGCGGCACAGACACGTTGCTTGGAAACTGGTAAAGTTACTGACAAAAATTTCCTCTGGGCGGCACGTGCCAGTCTGGCGGGAGGTTGGATTTTCGGAGACAAGAAGTGTTAATTGAACACCTGTAAGGTAAAGTCACCATACAAGTGAGAGCGGATCGGCTTCCCGGGAGATCTCATGTATCCGAAACGCCATTATTATTATTAATAAACTGGAAAAGGAGGTAATCAGGATGGAATAATAATGGTCATCATATTTTGAGGCTTCTAAGAGGTGCACGGTGTGGCCGAGCTTCTACCGAATGTTTGGCCAACAAGGCGCCTGGTTAGTATATAGCGAAGAAGGAGCCTACTCAATATATGGACAAAATGGCATTGTCTCAAAATATGGCCCAGATGGCACCTACTGAACAAGAAGGTGTCCAAGCAATGTATAGCCAAGACGTCTACTCAATATAAGCCAAGAAGTCATAGACCCAATGAATAACTAAAAAGGTATCTACTCAAAGTATGGCCAAGAAATGATCATCTGCTCAATGTACGGCCAAGTATTTACCCAATGAATGGACAAGAGGGAGTCTACGCTATATAAAGTCAACAAGATGTCTACCCAATATTTGGCCAAGAAGTCATCTACCCAATGTACAGCCAAGTATTTACCCAATGAATGGACAAGAGGGAGTCTACGCTATATATAGCCAACAAGATGTCTACCCAATATATGGCCAAGAAGTCATCTACCCAATATACAGCCAAGTATTTACCCAATGAATGGACAAGAGGGAGTCTACGCTATATAAAGTCAACAAGATGTCTACCCAATATATGGCCAAGAAGTCATCTACCCAATGTACAGCCAAGTAGTTACCCAATGAATGGACAAGAGGGAGTCTACGCTATATATAGCCAACAAGATGTCTACCCAATATATGGCCAAGAAATGATCATCTACCCAATGTACAGCCAAGTATTTACCCAATGAATGGACAAGAGGGAGTCTACGCTATATATAGCCAACAAGATGTCTACCCAATATATGGCCAAGAAATGATCATCTACCCAATGTACAGCCAAGTATTTACCCAATGAATGGACAAGAGGGAGTCTACGCTATATATAGCCAACAAGATGTCTACCCAATATATGGCCAAGAAGTCATCTACCCAATATACAGCCAAGTATTTACCCAATGAATGGACAAGAGGGAGTCTACGCTATATAAAGTCAACAAGATGTCTACCCAATATATGGCCAAGAAGTCATCTACCCAATGTACAGCCAAGTAGTTACCCAATGAATGGACAAGAGGGAGTCTACGCTATATATAGCCAACAAGATGTCTACCCAATATATGGCCAAGAAATGATCATCTACCCAATGTACAGCCAAGTATTTACCCAATGAATGGACAAGAGGGAGTCTACGCTATATATAGCCAACAAGATGTCTACCCAATATATGGCCAAGAAGTCATCTACCCAATGTACAGCCAAGTATTTACCCAATGAATGGACAAGATGGAGTCTACTCTATTCATAACCAACATGGCAACTACTTAATGAATAGTCACTATGGCAACTACTCAATGTATGAGTCAACATGGCAACTACACAATGAATATCCAACATGGCAACTACTCATTGTACAATACACCCAGCGTGGTTTCCTCACAGTGTATACCCATGGTGTGGTGTGACATCTGTTCACTACGTGTTTGATATGTTATCTACACTACATATGGCAGGAAAGTGTCTAATCAGTGAATGTGCAGCGCGGCGTTCTCCTCATGTTTGGGCAATGAGGCATTGATTCTATTTATGTGCACTGGGGCATTTATTCTTCTCAGTAAATCCGATGAGGCACATTCAGTGGGCACCCACTCTCCCTGCACGGGGGCATGTGTTCAGGGGTTATACAGTTACCAGTTACCCCTTTCTGAGTGGAGTCTTCCTATGATGTGAGCCGCTGCACCCTATGTTTTATGTACAGTAGATGTTCATTCCTCAACATTAACATTGCAACAGCAAGAAAGAAAAGTCGTGGAGTTTTGGAAATCACAGGATGGAGACAACACTGACCTGCAAATGATGGAAAAATGGAAACAAAATCTTCACAACCTCTGGATTCTCCAGTCTGGAGTCTGAGCCTCATGCAGAAATCCCGGCACCTCCGGCCTCGGCTGCTGTCACTGAGGTCATTAATGGTCGTCTGAGGAAGCTTCTGCCTCTGAATGTACAAATCATCAGGATCCGCTGCCGGCAGCTCCTGTGTAATCACCGACCAAAGAGGTCCTCAATGTTATCGATGGAGACAAGTCCGGAGACTCTGCTGCCACTGGAGCTCCTGTGTGATCACCAGCCAATGACGTCCCCGATGTGCTCAATGGAGACAAGTCCGGAGACGCTGCCGGCAGCTCCTGTGTGATCACCAGCCAATGACGTCCCTGATGTGCTCAATGGAGACAAGTCCATAGACGCTGCCGGCAGCTCCTGTGCGATCACCGACCAAAGACGTCCTCAATGTTATCGATGGAGACAAGTCCGGAGACTCTGCTGCCACGGGAGCTCCTGTGTGATCACTGGCCAATGACGTCCCCGAATTGTACTCGATGAAGACAAGTCCGGAGACGCTGCCGGCAGCTCCTGTGTGATCACCAGCCAATGACTTCCCCGATGTGCTCAATGGAGACAAGTCCGGAGACGCTGCCGGCAGCTCCTGTGTGATCACCGGCCAATGACGTCCCCGATGTGCTCGATGGAGACAAGTCCAGAGACGCTGCCGGCAGCTCCTGTGTGATCACCGACCAGTGACGTCCTCGATGTGCTCAATGGAGACAAGTCCGGAGACGCTGCCGGCAGCTCCTGTGTGATCACCGGCCAATGACGTCCCCGATGTGCTCAATGGAGACAAGTCCGGAGACGCTGCCGGCAGCTCCTGTGTGATCACCGGCCAATGACGTCCCCGATGTGCTCGATGGAGACAAGTCCATAGACGCTGCCGGCAGCTCCTGTGTGATCACCGACCAAAGACGTCCTCAATGTTATCGATGGAGACAAGTCCGGAGACTCTGCTGCCACGGGAGCTCCTGTGTGATCACCGGCCAATGACGTCCCCGATGTGCTCGATGGAGACAAGTCCATAGACGCTGCCGGCAGCTCCTGTGTGATCACCGACCAAAGACGTCCTCAATGTTATCGATGGAGACAAGTCCGGAGACTCTGCTGCCACGGGAGCTCCTGTGTGATCACCGGCCAATGACGTCCCCGATGTACTCGATGAAGACAAGTCCGGAGACGCTGCCGGCAGCTCCTGTGTAATCACCGGCCAATGACGTCCCTGATGTGCTCAATGGAGACAAGTCCGGAGACGCTGCCGGCAGCTCTTGTGTGATCACCGGCCAATGACGTCCCCGATGTGTTCGATGGAGACAAGTCCATAGACGCTGCCGGCAGCTCCTGTGTGATCACCGACCAAAGACGTCCTCAATGTTATCGATGGAGACAAGTCCGGAGACTCTGCTGCCACGGGAGCTGCTGTGTGATCACTGGCCAATGACGTCCCCGATGTACTCGATGAAGACAAGTCCGGAGACGCTGCCGGCAGCTCCTGTGTGATCACTGGCCAATGACGTCCCCGATGTGCTCGATGGAGACCAGTCTGGAGACGCTGCTAGCAGGTCCTGTGTAATCACTTGCCAATGATGTCCCCTATGTACTCGATGAAGACAAGTCCAGAGACGCTGCCGGCAGCTCCTGTGTGATCACTGGCCAATGATGTCCCCTATGTAGTCGATGGAGACAAGTCCGGAGACGCTGCTAGCAGGTCCTGTGTAATCACCGGCCAATGATGTCCCCTATGTACTCGATGAAGACAAGTCCAGAGACGCTGCCGGCAGCTCCTGTGTGATCACTGGCCAATGATGTCCCCTATGTACTCGATGGAGACAAGTCCGGAGACGCTGCTAGCAGGTCCTGTCTAATCACTTGCCAATGATGTCCCCGATGTACTCGATGGAGACAAGTCCGGAGACGCTGCCGGCAGCTCCTGTGTGATCACCAATGACGTCCCCGTTGTGCTCGATGAAGACAAGTCCGGAGACGCTTCCGGCAGCTCCTGTGTGATCACCAACCAATGACGTCCCCGTTGTGCTCGATGGAGACAAGTCCGGAGACGCTTCCGGCAGCTCCTGTGTGAGCACCGACCGATGACGTCCCCAATGTGCTCGATGTAGACAAGTCCAGAGACGCTTCCGGCAGCTCCTGTGTAATCACCGACCAATGACATCCCCGTTGTGCTCGATGGAGACAAGTCCGGAGACACTTCCGGCAGCTCCTGTGTGATCACCGACCAGTGACATCCCCGATGTGCTCGATGGAGACAAGTCTGGAGACGCTTCCGGCAGCTCCTGTGTGATCACCGACCAGTGACATCCCCGATGTGCTCGATGGAGACAAGTCCGGAGACGCTGCCAGCAGCTCCTATGTGATCACCGACCAATGACATCCCCGATGTGCTCGATGGAGACAAGTCCGGAGACGCTGCCAGCAGCTCCTATGTGATCACCGACCAATGACGTCCCCGATGTGCTCGATGGAGACAAGTCCGGAGACCCTGCCAGCAGCTCCTATGTGATCACCGACCAATGACGTCCTCGATGTGCTCGATGGAGACAAGTCCGGAGACGCTGCCAGCAGCTCCTATGTGATCACCGACCAATGACGTCCCCGATGTGCTCGATGGAGACAAGTCCGGAGACGCTGCCAGCAGCTCCTATGTGATCACCGACCAATGACGTCCCCGATGTGCTCGATGGAGACAAGTCCGGAGACGCTGCCAGCAGCTCCTATGTGATCACCGACCAATGACGTCCTCGATGTGCTCGATGGAGACAGCCATGGGAGCAGGTTTAGGCCACACAAGCGCTCACAGTAGTACGATGCCGTGTGAAAAAATGGCTCCTGGAACACTTTGGAGAAATGGCTGCATCACTGGTTCCACAACCAAATCAATGTAACGCCGAGCTGATGGCATACCTGGACTGAAGACTAGAGGGGTCCGGCTACCAGACATCGTGCTACCACACACCATAATCCTGGTAGTAGGAATGGCGTGACATTCCATCATTCCAAGACTCTTCCTTCTTGATGTTGCAATATGAGATATATATATATATACTTGGACGGGCACTCACCAGATACTGATGATGGAGGCGACGGGCGGTCAACAGATACTGACGATGGGGTGATGGGCAGTCACCAGATACGATACTGACAATCGGGGTGACGGGTGGTCACCAGATACTGAGGATGGAGGCGACGGGCGGTCACCAGATACTGAAGATGAAGGGGACAGGCTGTCACAAGATACTGATGATGAAGGGGACAGGCGGTCACAAGATACTGAAGATGAAGGGGACAGGCGGTCACAAGATACTGATGATGAAGGGGGCAGGCGGTCACAAGATACTGATGATGAAGGGGACAGGCGGTCACCAGATTCTGATGATGAAGGGGACAGGCGGTCACCAGATACTGATGATGGAGGTGACGGGTGGTCACCAGATACTGATGATGAAGGGAACAGGCGGTCACCAGATACTGATGATGAAGGGAACAGGCGGTCACCAGATATTGAAGATGAAGGGGACAGGCGGTCACCAGATACTGATGATGAAGGGGACAGGCGGTCACCAGATACTGATGATGAAGGGGACAGGCGGTCACCAGATACTGATGATGAAGGGGACAGGCGGTCACCAGATACTGATGATGGAGGGGACAGGCGGTCACCAGATACTGATGATGAAGGGGACAGGCTGTCACCAGATACTGATGATGAAGGGGACAGGCGGTCACCAGATACTGATGATGAAGGGGACAGGCGGTCACCAGATACTGATGATGGAGGGGACAGGCGGTCACCAGATACTGATGATGAAGGGAACAGGCGGTCACCAGATACTGATGATGAAGGGAACAGGCGGTCACCAGATTCTGATGATGAAGGGAACAGGCGGTCACCAGATACTGATGATGAAGGGGACAGGCGGTCACCAGATACTGATGATGAAGGGAACAGGTGGTCACCAGATACTGAAGATGAAGGGGACAGGCGGTCACCAGATACTGATGATGAAGGGAACAGGCGGTCACCAGATACTGATGATGAAGGGAACAGGCGGTCACCAGATACTGATGATGAAGGGAACAGGCGGTCACCAGATACTGACGGGATTTTCTTTTCTTCATTCATTTTACATTTTGTTAATCGATAACAATAGCCTAGTGACACTTTTATATTTGGAAGCTTCTTACTCTGCAGCATTTTTTTCGCATCTGCCCATGACGTTTGCACAGTGCTGTATGTGTATATATATATATATATATGTATATACACTGTATATATAATCTGTGGTATCAATTATCCGCGCTGCTGCCTCGTCGCCTCGTGTTGTCAGAACTTCACTCCCGGTATTTTTCGGATTCTGGTCCTGTACATCGGAGCTGAGTGTTTGCGGAGAGGATTTACTTCCAGGAGAAAAGGATCGGCGTTCACTCGGCTGATAAAAGTCTTATTCTAGAGACTCTCGGAGGAAATATCACAGGTTTACATCTCAGCAGAACGTATCATAAGAGATCTCAGCGAAACCTCAGAGCTGGAGTGCGAGCGCCGAACCCGGGATTATGGGGTGCAGACGGGGATCATTACAGGGATCATAGGGTGCAGGGTCCGGATTACAAAATAAACATTCGGATTATAGGATACAGGGTAGATTTTAGAGTAAAAATTACGGTTATAGGGTGCAGGTTTAGATTATGGGATACAAGATTAGATTATAAAGGATGGGTTCAAATTATAGGCAAAGGTTCATATTATCAGGTAAAGGATCAGATTATAGGGGCAAGTCCTGCATATAGGGTACAGGATCAGATTATAGGGTGCAGGACGAGAATATAGGGTGCAGGATAGCATTATAGGGGCAGGTCCTGGATATAGGGTACAGGATCAGATTATAGGGTGCAAGACGAGAATATAGGGTGCAGGATAGCATTATAGGGGCAGGTCCTGGATATAGGGTACAGGATCAGATTATAGGGGCAGGTCCTGGATATAGGGGGCAGGATCAGATTATAGGGGTTGGTCCTGGATATAGGGTACATGATCAGATTATAGGGGCAGGTCCTGGATATAGGGGGCAGGATCAGATTATAGGGGCAGGTCCTGGATATAGGGTACAGGATCAGATTATAGGGTGCAGGACGAGAATATAGGGTGCAGGATAGCATTATAGGGGCAGGTCCTGGATATAGGGTACAGGATCAGATTATAGGGGCAGGTCCTGGATATAGGGGGCAGGATCAGATTATAGGGGCAGGTCCTGGATATAGGGTACAGGATCAGATTATAGGGGCAGGTCCTGGATATAGGGGGCAGAATCAGATTATAGGGGCAGGTCCTGGATATAGGGTACATGATCAGATTATAGGGACAGGTCCTGGATATAGGGGGCAGGATCAGATTATAGGGGTTGGTCCTGGATATAGGGTACATGATCAGATTATAGGGGCAGGTCCTGGATATAGGGGGCAGGATCAGATTATAGGGGCAGGTCCTGGATATAGGGTACAGTATCAGATTATAGGGGCAGGTCCTGGATATAGGGGGCAGGATCAGATTATAGGGGCAGGTCCTGGATATAGGGTACAGGATCAGATTATAGGGACAGGTCCTGGATATAGGGGGCAGGATCAGATTATAGGGGCAGGTTCTGGATATAGGGGGCAGGATCAGATTATAGGGGCAGGTCCTGGGCAGGATCAAATTAAAGGGGCAGGTCCCAGATATAGGGTACAGGATCAGATTATAGGGGCAGGTCCTGGATATAGGGGGCAGGATAGGATTATAGGGTGCAGGTCCTGAATATAGGGGGCAGGGTCAGATTATAGGGTACAGGATCAGATTATAGGGTACAGGGGCAGATTAGAGGGTACAGGGGCAGATTATAGGGTGCAGGATAGGATTATAGGGGGCAGGGGCAGATTATAGGGTGCAGGATGAGAATATAGGGTACAGGATCAGATTATAGGGGCAGGTCCTGGATATAGGGTACAGGATCAGATTATAGGGGGCAGGGGCAGATTATAGGGGGCAGGGGCAGATTATAGGGCACAGGATCAGATTATAGGGGGCAGGGGCAGATTATAGGGTACAGGGGCAGATTATAGGGTGCAGGATAGGATTATAGGGGGCAGGGGCAGATTATAGGGTGCAGGATGAGAATATAGGGTACAGGATCAGATTATAGGGGCAGGTCCTGGATATAGGGTACAGGATCAGATTATGGGTACAGGATCAGATTATAGGTACAGAATCAGATTATAGGGGGCAGGGGCAGATTATAGGGTACAGGATCAGATTATAGGGGGCAGGGGCAGATTATAGGTGGCAGGAGCAGATTATAGGGTACAGGATCATATTATAGGGGGCAGGGGCAGATTATAGGGGGAAGGGGCAGATTATAGGGTACAGGATCAGATTATAGGGGGCAGGGGCAGATTATAGGGTGCAGGATGAGAATATAGGGTACAGGATCAGATTATAGGTGCAGGATCAGATTATAGGGGGCAGGGGCAGATTATAGGGGGCAGGGGCAGATTATAGGGTACAGGATCATATTATAGGGGGCAGGGGCAGATTATAGGGGGCAGGGGCAGATTATAGGGTACAGGATCAGATTATAGGGGGCTGGGGCAGATTATAGGGGGCAGGGGCAGTTTATAGGGTACAGGATCAGATTATAGGGGCAGGTCCTGGATATAGGGTACATGATCAGATTATAGGGGCAGGTCCTGGATATAGGGGGCAGGATCAGATTAGAGGGGCAGGTCCTGGATATAGGGTACAGGATCAGATTATAGGGGCAGGTCCTGGATATAGGGGGCAGGATCAGATTATAGGGGCAGGTCCTGGATATAGGGTACAGGATCAGATTATAGGGACAGGTCCTGGATATAGGGGGCAGGATCAGATTATAGGGGCAGGTTCTGGATATAGGGGGCAGGATCAGATTATAGGGGCAGGTCCTGGATATAGGGGGCAGGATCAAATTATAGGGGCAGGTCCCAGATATAGGGTACAGGATCAGATTATAGGGGCAGGTCCTGGATATAGGGGGTAGGATAGGATTATAGGGTGCAGGTCCTGAATATAGTGGGCAGGGTCAGATTATAGGGTACAGGATCAGATTATAGGGTACAGGATCAGATTATAGGGTACAGGGGCAGATTAGAGGGTACAGGGGCAGATTATAGGGTGCAGGATAGGATTATAGGGGGCAGGGGCAGATTATAGGGTGCAGGATGAGAATATAGGGTACAGGATCAGATTATAGGGGCAGGTCCTGGATATAGGGTACAGGATCAGATTATAGGTACAGGATCAGATTATAGGGGGCAGGGGCAGATTATAGGGGGCAGGGGCAGATTATAGGGTACAGGATCAGATTATAGGGGGCAGGGGCAGATTATAGGGTACAGGGGCAGATTATAGGGTACAGGGGCAGATTATAGGGTGCAGGATAGGATTATAGGGGGCAGGGGCAGATTATAGGGTGCAGGATGAGAATATAGGGTACAGGATCAGATTATAGGGGCAGGTCCTGGATATAGGGTACAGGATCAGATTATGGGTACAGGATCAGATTATAGGTACAGAATCAGATTATAGGGGGCAGGGGTAGATTATAGGGTACAGGATCAGATTATAGGGGGCAGGGGCAGATTATAGGGGGCAGTGGCAGATTATAGGGTACAGGATCAGATTATAGGGGGCAGGGGCAGATTATAGGGTGCAGGGGCAGATTATAGGGTACAGGATCAGATTATAGGGGGCAGGGGCAGATTATAGGGTACAGGATCAGATTATAGGGGGCAGGGGCAGATTATAGGGGGCAGGGGCAGATTATAGGGTACAGGATCAGATTATAGGGGGCAGGGGCAGATTATAGGGTACAGGATCAGATTATAGGGTACAGGATCAGATTATAGGGGGCAGGGGCAGATTATAGGGTACAGGATCAGATTATAGGGGGCAGGGGCAGATTATAGGGTGCAGGATGAGAATATAGGGTACAGGATCAGATTATAGGGGCATGTCCTGGATATAGGGTACAGGATCAGATTATAGGTACAGGATCAGATTATAGGGGGCAGGGGCAGTTTATAGGGTACAGGATCAGATTATAGGGGGTAGTGGCAGATTATAGGGGGCAGGGGCAGATTATAGGGTACAGGATCAGATTATAGGGGGCAGGGGCAGGTTATAGGGTACAGGATCAGATTATAGGGGCAGGGGCAGATTATAGGGGGCAGGGGCAGATTATAGGGTACAGGATCAGATTATAGGGGGCAGGGGCAGATTATAGGGGGCAGGAGCAGATCATAGGGTACAGGATCAGATTATAGGGGGCAGGGGCAGATTATAGGGGGCAGGGGCAGATTATAGGGTACAGGATCAGATTATAGGGGGCAGGGGCAGATTATAGGTTGCAGGATGAGAATATAGGGTACAGGATCAGATTATAGGTACAGGATCAGATTATAGGGGGCAGGGGCAGATTATAGGGGGCAGGGGCAGTTTATAGGGTACAGGATCAGATTATAGGGGGCAGGGGCAGATTATAGGGGGCAGGGGCAGATTATAGGGTACAGGATCAGATTATAGGGTACAGGATCAGATTATAGGGGGCAGAGGCAGATTATAGGGGGCAGGGGCAGATTTTAGGGTACAGGATCAGATTATAGGGGGCAGGTCCTGGATATAGGGTACAGGATCAGATTATAGGTACAGGATCAGATTATAGGGGGCGGGGCAGATTATAGGGTACAGGATCAGATTATAGGGGGCAGGGGCAGATTATAGGGGGCAGGAGCAGATTATAGGGTACAGGATCAGATTATAGGGGGCAGGGGCAGATTATAGGGGGCAGGGGCAGATTATAGGGTACAGGATCAGATTATAGGGTGCAGGGGCAGATTATAGGTTGCAGGATGAGAATATAGGGTACAGGATCAGATTATAGGTACAGGATCAGATTATAGGGGCAGGGGCAGATTATAGGGGGCAGGGGCAGTTTATAGGGTACAGGATCAGATTATAGGGGGCAGGGGCAGATTATAGGGTTCAGGGGCAGATTATAGGGGGCAGGGGCAGATTATAGGGTACAGGATCAGATTATAGGGGGCAGGGGAAGATTATAGGGGGCAGGGGCAGATTATAGGGTACAGGATCAGGTTATAGGGGCAGGTCCTGGATATAGGGTTCAGGATCAGATTATAGGTACAGGATCAGATTATAGGGTGCATGATAGGATTATAGGGGGCAGGGGCAGATTATAGGGTGCAGGATGAGAATATAGGGTACAGGATCAGATTATAGGTACAGGATCAGATTATAGGGGGCAGGGGCAGATTATAGGGGGCAGGGGCAGATTATAGTGTTCAGGGGCAGATTATAGGGGGCAGGGGCAGATTATAGGGTACAGGGGCAGATTATAGGGGGCAGGGCAGATTATAGGGTACAGGATCAGATTATAGGGGGGAGGGCCAGATTATAGGGTATAGGATCAGATTATAGGGGGCAGGGGCAGATTATAGGGTACAGGATCAGATTATAGGGGGCAGGGGCAGATTATAGGGGGCGGGGCAGATTATAGGGTACAGGATCAGATTATAGGGGCAGGTCCTGGATATAGGGTTCAGGATCAGATTATAGGTACAGGATCAGATTATAGGGTGCAGGATAGGATTATAGGGGGCAGGGGCAGATTATAGGGTGCAGGATGAGAATATAGGGTACAGGATCAGATTATAGGTACAGGATCAGATTATAGGGGGCAGGGCAGATTATAGGGTACAAAATCAGATTATAGGGGGGAGGGGCAGATTATAGGGTACAGGATCAGATTATAGGGGGCAGGGGCAGATTATAGGGTTCAGGGGCAGATTATAGGGGGCAGGGGCAGATTATAGGGTACAGGATCAGATTATAGGGGGCAGGGGCAGATTATAGGGTTCAGGGGCAGATTATAGGGGGCAGGGGCAGATTATAGGGTACAGGATCAGATTATAGGGGGCAGGGGCAGATTATAGGGTTCAGGGGCAGATTATAGGGGCAGGTCCTGGATATAGGGTACAGGATCAGATTATAGGGGCAGGTCCTGGATATAGGGTTCAGGATCAGATTATAGGTACAGGATCAGATTATAGGGTGCATGATAGGATTATAGGGGGCAGGGGCAGATTATAGGGTGCAGGATGAGAATATAGGGTACAGGATCAGATTATAGGTACAGGATCAGATTATAGGGGGCAGATTATAGGGGGCAGGGGCAGATTATAGGGGGCAGGATCAGATTATAGGGGGCAGGGGCAGATTATAGTGTTCAGGGGCAGATTATAGGGGGCAGGGGCAGATTATAGAGTACAGGGGCAGATTATAGGGGGCAGGGCAGATTATAGGGTACAGGATCAGATTATAGGGGGGAGGGCCAGATTATAGGGTATAGGATCAGATTATAGGGGGCAGGGGCAGATTATAGGGTACAGGATCAGATTATAGGGGGCAGGGGCAGATTATAGGGGGCAGGGGCAGATTATAGGGTACAGGATCAGATTATAGGGGCAGGTCCTGGATATAGGGTTCAGGATCAGATTATAGGTACAGGATCAGATTATAGGGTGCAGGATAGGATTATAGGGGGCAGGGGCAGATTATAGGGTGCAGGATGAGAATATAGGGTACAGGATCAGATTATAGGTACAGGATCAGATTATAGGGGGCAGGGCAGATTATAGGGTGCAAGATCAGATTATAGGGTGGAGGGGCAGATTATAGGGTACAGGATCAGATTATAGGGGGCAGGGGCAGATTATAGGGTTCAGGGGCAGATTATAGGGGGCAGGGGCAGATTATAGGGTACAGGATCAGATTATAGGGGGCAGGGGCAGATTATAGGGTTCAGGGGCAGATTATAGGGGGCAGGGGCAGATTATAGGGTACAGGATCAGATTATAGGGGGCAGGGGCAGATTATAGGGTTCAGGGGCAGATTATAGGGGCAGGTCCTGGATATAGGGTACAGGATCAGATTATAGGGGGCAGGGGCAGATTATAGGGTACAGGATCAGATTATAGGGGCAGGGGCAGATTATAGGGGGCAGGGGCAGATTATAGGGTACAGGATCAGATTATAGGGGGCAGGGGCAGATTATAGGGGGCAGGAGCAGATTATAGGGTACAGGATCAGATTATAGGGGGCAGGGGCAGATTATAGGGTACAGGATCAGATTATAGGGGGCAGGGCCAGATTATAGGTTGCAGGATGAGAATATAGGGTACAGGATCAGATTATAGGTACAGGATCAGATTATAGGGGGCAGGGGCAGTTTATAGGGTACAGGATCAGATTATAGGGGGCAGGGGCAGATTATAGGGGGCAGGGGCAGATTATAGGGTACAGGATCAGATTATAGGGTACAGGATCAGATTATAGGGGGCAGAGGCAGATTATAGGGGGCAGGGGCAGATTTTAGGGTACAGGATCAGATTATAGGGGGCAGGTCCTGGATATAGGGTACAGGATCAGATTATAGGTACAGGATCAGATTATAGGGGGCGGGGCAGATTATAGGGTACAGGATCAGATTATAGGGGGCAGGGGCAGATTATAGGGGGCAGGAGCAGATTATAGGGTACAGGATCAGATTATAGGGGGCAGGGGCAGATTATAGGGGGCAGGGGCAGATTATAGGGTACAGGATCAGATTATAGGGGGCAGGGGCAGATTATAGGTTGCAGGATGAGAATATAGGGTACAGGATCAGATTATATGTACAGGATCAGATTATAGGGGGCAGGGGCAGATTATAGGGGGCAGGGGCAGTTTATAGGGTACAGGATCAGATTATAGGGGGCAGGGGCAGATTATAGGGTTCAGGGGCAGATTATAGGGGGCAGGGGCAGATTATAGGGTACAGGATCAGATTATAGGGGGCAGGGGAAGATTATAAGGGGCAGGGGCAGATTATAGGGTACAGGATCAGATTATAGGGGCAGGTCCTGGATATAGGGTTCAGGATCAGATTATAGGTACAGGATCAGATTATAGGGTGCATGATAGGATTATAGGGGGCAGGGGCAGATTATAGGGTGCAGGATGAGAATATAGGGTACAGGATCAGATTATAGGTACAGGATCAGATTATAGGGGGCAGGGGCAGATTATAGGGGGCAGGATCAGATTATAGGGGGCAGGGGCAGATTATAGTGTTCAGGGGCAGATTATAGGGGCAGGGGCAGATTATAGGGTACAGGGGCAGATTATAGGGGGCAGGGCAGATTATAGGGTACAGGATCAGATTATAGGGGGGAGGGGCAGATTATAGGGTATATGATCAGATTATAGGGGGCAGGGGTAGATTATAGGGTACAGGATCAGATTATAGGGGGCAGGGGCAGATTATAGGGGGCAGGTGCAGATTATAGGGTACAGGATCAGATTATAGGGGCAGGTCCTGGATATAGGGTTCAGGATCAGATTATAGGTACAGGATCAGATTATAGGGTGCAGGATAGGATTATAGGGGGCAGGGGCAGATTATAGGGTGCAGGATGAGAATATAGGGTACAGGATCAGATTATAGGTACAGGATCAGATTATAGGGGGCAGGGCAGATTATAGGGTACAAGATCAGATTATAGGGGGGAGGGGCAGATTATAGGGTACAGGATCAGATTATAGGGGGCAGGGGCAGATTATAGGGTTCAGGGGCAGATTATAGGGGGCAGGGGCAGATTATAGGGTACAGGGTCAGATTATAGGGGGCAGGGGCAGATTATAGGGTTCAGGGGCAGATTATAGGGGGCAGGGGCAGATTATAGGGTACAGGATCAGATTATAGTGGGCAGATTATAGGGGGCAGGGGCAGATTATAGGGTTCGGGCTGGGTCCGGGTCCAGCCTGTTTTGTGGCACACACTGTGCACATTTCCAGTTTCCCCCGTTATCAGTTTCCTCTGCAGTCGGAGGACGGCGCCATTTTCAGGACACATTTATCTTCCAGATGCGACATATAAACTTCCAGAAACAGTGAAAATTAGTGAAATAACCCGGAGCCGATAATGATCTTTGTGACTCTATAAATGTGCGGTTGTTACAGTAACAGTGATGATGATACATTGTATCTGTATTATTAGTCGCTATAGCAACAAATGCGGAGAAACTTCAATAAAGAGAAAAAATCCAAGTTTAAATTGTTTTTTTTTTTATTCTTTTTGTCACCGAGGATTTGTGTGTTTTTTGCTGTCACATTCATCACTTCTCCTGCACTTTCCTCCTCAGACGTTCCGGGGTCTTCAGTACAGGAACAAAAACTAGAAATCACAGACGAAAGAAACCAGAAATCTGTCAATCCCGAAACGGTCAGACCCTGAAATTCTGCTGAAGGTGAATGTCCTTCTGACCAGGTCCATCGGTGCCGGGTGACCGCTGAGGGGGAACTGAGCTGTCATCTGTGCTCTAGACATTGGGGAGATGATATTCCCCCACATACAGAGCCTTCTTTATAGATTTGTCAGTGGAGCAAATACAACCGTCCAGACCCCAAGATGCCACAGAGAGACCCCTCTGATCTCCGGCCGCTCCTACATGGGATAAGATTCCGGTTAAAGGAGTTTCTAGGAATATTCATTTGTGGCCATCATGCGGTTTCAGTCAATATCCGAGCCCCTAAATCACCCACAGAGCTGCAGGCCAAAGAGAGCTGAGCTGCAGTATAAAGCAGCGGTACACTGATTCAAAGGACTGGGCAGTCAGAATGGGGGGATAATAATCATCTTATTATTAGAGGCAGGGCTTCTAATGGGTGATGTAATCGTCAACTCATTACCAGATTTACAATGACAGGTGACCGTAATATAAAGCTAAGAGGCAGACAATAGATAATTGTCAGAGCTCACCTCCTCCCCCTTCCTGCGCAGAGCATGCCCACAACATTCTCCCGTAGAAGACACTTGACAGTTCCTATCTATGTGTCTGCTGTAAAACAATTATCAAAATGCCGTTAACAGCTCAAATCTCAAAAAAAAAGAAAAGAATAAATGACGGAGTATCATTATCTGGTTATAATTAGTAATAAATGCCAGAGGTGTTACATTGTTACATTCCCATTAAGAGGTTAATAAAGTGATGCATCTTTCATGTGCTTTCCTCCTGGACCCATCTTGGCTCGGAGAAGCACTTAACAAGCCCATGTCCAGGGCAGGAGACCATTACTGATCGACGTCTCCTGATCATTACATGCTCTGGAGTTTACAGGATCAGATCATAAGGCTATGTTCACATCTTGCGTTTTTTCATGCAAATTTTAGACGGCGTTTTACAGTACCAGCAAAACCTATGAGATTTCAGAAATCTCATGCTCATACATTGTTGTTTTTTTTCCGGACTAAATTAGAAAACTGTTGCAAACTGCAGCATGTCACTTCCTTCAGCGTTTTTTTCACCCGTAGAAAGCAATGGGTAAGTGCAAAAAATGCAGCAAAAAATGCAAATATCAGGTTTTTCTGTGTTTTTGATGCAAAAACCTAAAGAAGCTGCATCTCCTTTTTTTTTGGGGGGGGGGGAGCTACACGTTATCAGAATGCACAAATGACAATAAAAACGCAGCAAATATGCAGCAAAAACCCAACGTGTGAAGGTAGTAACCGGCTGATGATCCAGGAACGTAGGGATGAGAGAACCGTCTTGAAGAGCTTCCATGACATCGGGGAGATTTGCCAACTCTTCCAGGAGGTTTTCCCCTTTTTTTCGGAAATCTCTTGGACATTGCAGAACCTCTAACTTGCAGAACGGGAGATGTTCCTCTAAAACTTTGGTTACAAATACATCAACATGGCAACTAAGCCAGAATATTCACAGTCTCTGATGGTGTGAACATCTCTATCCCTAGAGCATGCCCACAACATTTTCCTATGGAATTCAATAAGTGATAAGTACAGCACACCTCCAACCCTTCTCTGCACGATGACCTCTATTCTCGTCACTGAGCATACCCATGACAATCAACCAGAGAAGTCAATAGGTAATGATCACTCCCTGCACCGTGACCTCTGTAGAGATCACAGTTCATTCCTACAACACTCTCCCATAGAAGTCAATAGATAATGGTCATAGGTTACCTCCACCCCATCCCTGCACAATGACTTCTACACTCGTCACAGAGTATACCCATGACATGCAATCATAGTCAATACGTAATGGTCACAGCTTACCTCCTCTTCCTCCCTGCACAATGCCCTCTACAGAAAGCAGCAAAATTTTATGTAAGTCAATAGGTGATGTTGCAGCTCATCTCCTCACTTACCCTACACAACCACCTGTTCACATGTCACAGAGCACAACACACTGCAATAGAAGTCTACAGGTATTGATCATAGCTCACTCCCCCCCCCCCACTTGCTGCACAGTGACCTCTGCATAGATCACAGAGCATGCTCATGACCCTCCATCAGACTTGGACCTTTCACCAAATATTTCACATCGAGCTGGACACACAATGTAATAGAGGCTGCAGGATGGATTTATTTTAATACGCCCCTCCGTTGTGGAGATATTAGCAATTAAAGTATATGAACCCCCAATGAGACACCTGCTCTAAGCTGTGGTGGGGGCGTGTCCTTTCTCCTGTGTGTTGCTGCCTGCTTATGATTGGTCAGCATCATACAGGGGGAAGAAGTACACACCCCTCAGTGAAAACGATCTCGTAACACCCACTTGTAAAAAAAAGCTAACTCACTAAGTGCCAAATACTTTGCGAATATCTCTGCATCGTAGACGAAGTTATAAAAAATAAAAACATTTTATTCCACTTTGCATCCACTATTACATTGTGTGTCCAATTCAACCTGAAGAATTTGATAAAAGTTCGTCTTTAAATGCTAAATACGGAATAAAAATAAAACTACAGTAAGAAAATAAAAAGATTAGGGAAAAAAAAGACTTCCAAAAGATTTGGGAACAGGGTCTTCTGCGCTGCTCCTCGATAATTATCAATATGCTCTTGGCGGAAGGACACCGCATCCGCCCAACAGACGACAGAGATGTTTTTAGGACGAGTGGCACTGCCCTCCACTGCAGACAGGTATTTATCGTCATCAACGGACACACTACAAATTGTTAATCTGTCTAGCTATGATCTATCTGCAGTAGAGGATTCGGTGCTGCAAAGAGGTCTTACCTTTTCACCAGCTCAGACATTGGATAAGTTTTTGCTTGTCAAGGATCTCTTTCTTTTCTGCAGAAATTTACTATTCAAAGTTCTCTACAAAAAAACGGAGGTAGTGGACCGTTTGGCGGAAAATGATCGAAGGGCCTTTCAGGATCTTATGGATCTTCTTACTGAAAATGAGCCTCAACCAGGTAGGAAGATATTTCCTTACAGAAATAAGTCCACTGTATCACCATCATTTACACTGGTACCTGCTATCAAAATGTTTTTTGAACTGGTTAAGGAAGATATTTACCATCTACCCTCTCGTACTAGTGTAAGGGGGAAGACCGGGGTGTATGTACTTTCAGAACAAGGGATCCGGAACTGCTGGGGCCGTGCCTCTTGTTGCAGGGAGAAGGCAGACTGCGAGACAGGAGTCAGGTGACCGGGAAGCTGGGGGTGTGTCCAGGAAGAGAGCTGAGGAGTCAGGTGACCGGGGAGCTGGGCTCGTGTCTAGGAAGAGGGTGGAAAAGGCGTTTTTGCGCGGGAAAAGTGGCAGTGTACAGTGGGAGTCAAGCCCGACCAGAGGGAGAAGAGACGCAGGATCCCTGGAGCCGAGCTAGTGAGGTGCACTGTTATGGACTAGGGGCTCAGCGGGTCAAACCGGAGACCGCCCGCTGCCGCCAGAAGACAGAGCATTGTTTAGGCGGGGAAGCCGGAAGAAAGCAACACCGGCACCAGCCGGCAACTGCCTTGTGAGGAGCAAGAGTCAGCTAAGTGAAAAAACTGCCGATTACAACCGTGTCGACTCTGCTACATCTAGCCCAACTGTGGATTGTCATTTTTAGCATATTACCTGCTACTTCCTTGTTGTCCCCATATATTCCCTGTTACTCCCTGCTTGGAGATTGACCCTGTTACAGTAAATCCCCCTTGTTATTTAACCCTGTACTGGCTGCTCTGTATTTCTGTGTCACTGCATCTAAAGTACCTGTATTACACTATTAAAAATAAAAATCTGAGCAAAATTGAAATTCAGGCAATCTCTGCCTTGAAAAACAATAATTCCTTCCTAATAAAGGAGGCTGACAAGGGAGGGAATGTGGTCTTGTGGCCGGTCGAGATGTACCTGGAGGAAGCTCATAGGCAATTAATGAATCGTAACTTTTACCATAAGTTGCCTGCGGACCCTACCACGGTCTTCACATCCAAACTTCGAGGCTGTTAAATCTGGCCCTCAGTATGAGCATTATCAACCAAAAAGAAAAGAGCTATATGTGGGTAGAACATCCTGTTGTCCCCACGTTTTATATGCTCCCGAAGGTACACAAAAATATATCCAAACCACCAGGCCGTCCAATTGTTTCCAGCATTGGCGGCCTATGCGAGAAAGTGGGCACTTTTGTTGATTTTTTTTCTGCAACCCCTAGTTTCCAAACTTCCATAATTTGTCCAGGATACTTCACATTTCATATGTATCTGCGGGGATATCACGATTACATCTTCAGCACTTTACTCCAACATTAAACATACAGATGGTATGAAAGCGGTGGCTTACTTTATGGATATGCAAACGGCCTCTGACCGCCTACACGAATCCTTTATTATAGATTTACTGGATTTCATACTCCAGCACAACTATTTTCTTTTTGATAGGTCGTGGAATGAAGCTAGTGACTGGGTTTAAGGCAAGGTCGGAGCAGGGGGTTGGTGGACTTAGAATGGCTAATGAAATGAATGAGTTCTTCAATAGATTCAGCAATAAAGGTGCGGTAGCAGCAGGGAAGGGGGAGGAGGCCGGGGAACAACTAGCTAAATTAACAAGGGGTGAAATAGATCATTTCTCGGTCTCCAAAAATGACGTGAGGGACCAGTTTAGTAAGCTGGCCATTGGCAAAGCAGCAGGGCCTGACGGTCTCAGTCCACGTGTCCTCAGAGTGTGTGCAAATGAGTTGTGTACTGTCTTCCAGCATCTCTTTAACCAAAGCTTACAATCAAAGAGAGTACCAGTGCTATGGAAGACTTCCTGCCTGGTGCCGATTCCCAAGACTACCTTCCCGGCTTCCCCGGGGGACTATAGACCGGTGGCCTTAACATCGCATGCGATGAAGTCCTTGGAGAGAATAGTACTTGCTCACTTGTGTCCGAGGGTGATGGCGCATACTGATGCTCTTCAGTTTGCGTACCGGCAGGGACTGGGGGTGGACGATGCTGTAGCGTATCTGCTACAAACAGTACATTCCTTTTTGGACAATGATGGAACCACAGTGCGTGCTTTGTTCTTTGATTTCTCTAGTGCGTTCAACACATTACAGCCACTCTTACTGCGTGGAAAGTTGATTAAAATGGCGGTGGATGAGGGACTTGTGAATTGGATAATTGACTACCTGTCGGATAGGCCACAGTTTGTTAGATGGGGGACGGCTACATCAGATAGTGTACTGAGCAGTGTCGGAGCCCCGCAGGGAACAGTGCTGTCGCCATTCCTCTTTACATTGTACACAGCTGACTTTCAGTATAAATCAGACCATTGTCACCTCCAGAAGTACTCGGATGACTCTGTGATAGTTGGCGGTATTGGGAAGGACCAGGATGAAGAGGAATATAGAAGGGTGGTTGCGGACTTTGTAGTATGGTGCCAGGCTAACCATCTAGAACTAAATGTTAAGAAAACCAGGGAGTTGGTGATGAGCTATGGAAGGTGCAAGAAGGTATGCCTACCTGTTACCATTGACGGTCAGGATGTGGAGATGGTGGACAGTTTCAAATATTTGGGGGTTTACCTGGATAGCAAGCTAGACTGGAAGTGCCACATGGAGAAGGTCTACAAGAAGGGGATGAGTAGATTGTACTTCCTAAGGAAGTTAAGGTCTTTTAATGTGTGTGGCAAAATGCTTGAGGTGTTCTACCAATCCATTGTGGCTAGTGCCACCTTTGCGGCAATAATTTGCTGGGGTAACAGTGTGCGTGTTGCTGACGCCAACAAGCTCAACAAACTTATAAAGAAGGCTAGCGCGACGGTGGGCCTACAGCTTGGGACTTTTGAAGAGGTGGTAGAGGATAGGATTAAGAAGAAGTGCAGAGCTATAATGGGCAACAACACACACCCGCTTTATGAACTGTTTGCGAAACAGAAGAGCACATTCAGCAATCGCCTAATACAACTAAGGTGTAAAAAGGAAAAATACAGGAGATCGTTTGTTCCAACAGCTATGGGGGTGTTTAACAAATGTCTGAAAAGCAATGTCTAAAGCATTCCAAATGTTATGTTATTATATGTGTCATGTTCGAGATCTGTGTTCTGCTGCTGTGATACCGCAATTTCCTCCGGGATAAATAAAGTATATCTTATCTTATCTTATTATCGCCAAATCTCTGGGGTTGCCATGGGTGCTAGATGTGCCCCTGCCTTCGCAAACCTTTTTCTGGGGTGGTGGGAGGAAACGGTGATCTTCCCTTGTGATTGGTTCAAAAAGTATATTTGTTATGGGTATAGGTATATCGATGACGTTTTTTTTCGTTTGGTTGGGTAACGTTAAAGAATGCAAACAATTTTTTGAATTTCTCAACACAAACGCACTTAACATCTTTCTTACTTATTCTACTTCAGCCACCTCAGCCATCTTCTTGGACCTTAAGATTTCCATCCAAGGGGATCGAATTATAACCGATCTGTATCGTAAGCCGACCGCTACCAACAACCTCGTTCTATTCTCGAGTTTCCATCCATTGCATACCAGGCAGGGTGTCCCTGTTGGGCAATTCTTGAGAACAAGACGCAACTGTACACAGGATGAAGATTTTCGCCATCAAGCCGAAGATCTCACACATCGCCTTAAAAAGAGGGGCTATCCGAGAAAGGTGATCTCCAGAGCTTATCAGCGGGCTAGATCCCAGACACAAGAGACTCTCCTCACCCCTTAAAGAAGAGCGCTTACCTCAGTGGCTTCCCATTATCTTAATTACCACCAGGGCAGCCTTACAGACACTCGTTTTGTGGGCCTCCAAAAAATAATTGGACCGGGTAGGGGTGATAATCTAACTAGGAGACTGCTACAAACAGAGTCACGGTGGATTTATGAATTACACTCTGCTCCTTTTGGACTAATTGAGGAACGTCTATTCTCAGGCTTCTTAGGCCAATAGTTGATAGATGATCACTCGTGATTGAGCGATGGTTATTGCTCCATTCTCTTTATGTTCCTCTCTCTGATAATGATACAGGAGTGGGGTCTTTTACTTTTTACCTTTTTTCTTCCTAGGAATTGTATACCAGCTTTCTCCTTTACAATCTCTCGATTTTCCGATTTTACTCATGTAATACACTTTTGACGCTTACTTTTGGGCATGCGATCTATTACAATACTACCTGGTAATATACCAGGATTGTGGGATTAGCAGTTGGTTTGATATAACATGTGTAGTAATTGAATTTTTTTCTGGGCTCTGCGTTTTGGCATACAGTATATCCGTTGCAACATATGATGGATGCTGAGGGATGTGTCCGTCCCGGCTCCTACCTTCATAAGAAGTTGTCGAGCTCGACTGTATGTAGTGAGGGCTCTCGTCCCTCACCCCATGTGGCCATTTGCGACAGCGTTGGATATTCATCATTTTTAGTGCACGATATATACATCTTTTCAATATGCTTAACGCTATTTGAGTGGTTCCAATGTATGGATACTTTCTGGAATTTGTCTGCACACTCTCCGTCCTGTCATCGCACAGATCACCAACCTCTTACATTTACTATGTATTATTACTAGCAGACGCTGTGCCCCATACGTCATTTCCGGCCCCGTGACTTCCGGTCCATGCCGGCAGGACCGAGACATGCTATCACCGGTAAATACTATTACTTATTACAACGATATATAATGGACTAAAAACTCATGTATACTATTCCCCTGACGAAGCCGTGTGGGTCACGGCGATACGCGTGGGGCTTCTTCCTGTCCCTGACGCTATCCAGACCCACCTTTCCCTTCATATGAGCTGGTGCTCTAGGTAATAATTCAGGACGCCTGCTTGCACATACCCCTTTGGGAGACATATTGCCTTTGGATTTTTCAGTTCTATGATGGGGTCTTTTTGTATTTTCTAGTGGTCTGGGTCACTTCCCACTCCTTGACCGCATTCAACTCATGGTCTTACATCACCTTTTATCATGAAGGTCACTTTATCGGGGCTGGCACTTATTATAATATGTGTCTCCGTTTATTTATAATGATGTTGCCCCTTATTTCTGTGCACATGGTATATTACGAGCCCACCTACCTATTGATACATATCTTATTCCTCTATGTGTATTATCGGGGACTTTATAAATCATGCACTGTTTCATTATCGGAGTATTACTCCCCATTTATTACACTTGAATATATTTGGGGGTGTCCATCACTGTTTGTTTATTGATATTTGTCAATTCACGGCTTTTTTTTTTTTAATGTTTTTTTATCATGTGCGGTCCAATAAACTTTTTCCTGTATTGCTCTATATCGGAGGTGTGCTCGTTTACTACGTAGTGTCTTTTTTCTAAAAAGTTAGGGGAAAAAAAAAGAAACACATTCTCTTTTAAGGGGTTAAGAAACTGGTGCATTTTTGATGCTTTCTTCCTTTTAGCTTTCTCATTCGGTCTCGGGGCTGGTAACAATATATCCATTAATTAAAGGAGGACTCCACCCGGGAGGTTTCTCCTTCTCCATAGCCCCTCGCGGCTCAGAGAAGCACTTAACAAGCCTGAGTACAGGGGATGAGAGCATTACCAGCCGCCATCGTCCCTGACCCAGCGATCAATACCTCCTGATCATTACTGGACTTTACTGGAAACTGAATTATCTGGGATGAGGCCATAAAACGGAGGAGAACGGGAATTATCTGGAGCCTCCCCAAATGTTACGTCGGGAAAGTGCCTGCAATGAATGGCGTCGCCGCAGCTTTAATCATTAGATCAAGAAAGTAACTGGTTAAATTCGGACACTTTCCATTCAGTTCAGGTTTTCGGGGTCTTGGGTGTTTTTTTTGAAGTGACAGATATCAATAGACTGCTGCCCCCCACCCACGGGGGCAACCAAAACCGTGGCGATTATTTTTAGAAGGAATCTTTGGAATGCCGTCTCCTAGCAACTTTCATCCTCCGTACCGGAGACGAGGGACGCGGAGGAGCAGAGCCGCTCGTGGGGGGGCGCACTCTGCAGGGATGGTATTGTGAGAAGATGCATGCCACTGCTGCTGCAGAACCTCTTGTATAAGAAAAGTACGAAATGGCTCACCCGCCTGGCACTGTGCCAGCTTTTATGGGTGGCTTCCCGGGAGGATAGTGACAGCAGCACCTGAAGCGTGCCACCGGGATTGGTTTCCCTATACCGCCGCAGCAGTAAACCTCAGCGGCCAAATCTCCAACAGGAGCCCAAACCATCATGGATTCCTAATAGTACTGGTCTTCTGATATGGGACGCAGGGACTATTCGGGCCCCCCTAGGTTTAGGGCCCGGGTGTGACTGCATCCCCTGCACCCACCGTAGCTACACCGCGGCAGGACTGATGAGCTAAAATGCCGGCTCGGACCGGCCGCAGGGAGACGGGAGAATCCCCCGGGGGCCCCACTCCACAAGAGCAGAGTTTGGCAGAGTGGACAATGTATTGTGTAGAGACGAACGAAGGCCGGATCTCATCAGTAACACAATGTGTATGATAGCTGTGATTGTAGAGAGGTCAGGTCACATAGAAAGTAGCAGATCAGTGGCCCCCAGAATCAGTGTCACCACTGGGCCCCTAGAATCAGTGTCACCGGTGGACCCTAGAATCAGTGTCACCACTGGGCCCCTAGAATCAGTGTCACTGGTGGGCCCCCGGAATCAGTGTCACTGGGTGCCTCCCAGAATCAGTGTCACCGGTGGGCCCCCAGAATCAATGTCACCGGTGGGCCCCCAGAATCAGTGTGACTGGAGGGTCCCCAGAATCAGTGTCACTGGTAGATCCCCAGAATCAGTGTCAACACTGAGCTCCCAGTATCAGTGTCACCGGTGGGCCTCCGGGATCAGTGTGTCTGGTGGGCTCCCAGAATCAGTGTCCCCACTGAGCCCCCAGAATCAGTGTCACCGGTGGGCCTCCAGAATCAGTGTCACCGGTGGACCCCAGAATCAGTGTCACTGGTAGACCCAAGAATCAGTGTCACCCCTGGGCTCCCAGTATCAGTGTCACCACTTGGCCCCCAGAATCAGTCTGTCTGGTGGGCTCCCAGAATCAGTGTCACCGGTGGGCCCCCAGAATCAGTGTCACCACTGGGCCACCAGAATCAGTGTCACCACTGGGCCCCCAGAATCAGTGTCACCACTGGGCCACCAGAATCAATGTCACCACTGGGCCCCCAGAATCAGTGTCACCACTGGGCCACCAGAATCAATGTCACCACTGGGCCCCCAGAATCAGTGTCACCACTGGGCCACCAGAATCAATGTCATTGGTGGGCCCCCGGAATCAGTGTCACCACTGGGCCACCAGAATCAGTGTCACCACTGGGCCACCAGAATCAGTGTCACCACTGGGCCACCAGAATCAGTGTCACCACTGAGCCCCCAGAATCAGTGTCACCACTGGGCCACCAGAATCAATGTCATTGGTGGGCCCCCGGAATCAGTGTCACCACTGGGCCCCAAGAATTAGTGTCACCACTGGGCCCCCAGAATCAGTGTCACTGGTGGGCCCCCGGAATCAGTGTCACTGGTGGGCCCCCAGAATCAGTGTCACCGGTGGGCCCCCAGAATCAATGACATTAATCTGGCTGAGGAGCAGTGTACTGCTTGCTGTCATTGTTTATCTCCAGATCTGACAAATCTGCCCAGGCCTAGTGCTGCTCACACAGCTGCTAGTTTGTGACAGTGTATCAGTGCAGGCAGTGCTCTGATCTGGTGCTACATGCACTGTGGACCCCACATCGTCCTGGTAAATAAGGCGTCTGCATCTCCGCTGTTCTCGTGACGCTGCTGATAAACGTTTTAGGGCCACAACCCCACTATCAGTATAAGGCCATGGCCCCACTATCAGTATAAGGTCACGGCCCCACTATCAGTATAAGGCCACGGCCCCACTATCAGTATAAGGCCACGGCCCCACTATCAGTATAAGGTCACGGCCCCACTATCAGTATAAGGCCACGGCCCCACTATCAGTATAAGGTCACGGCCCCACTATCAGTATAAGGTCACGGCCCCACTATCAGTATAAGGCCACGGCCCCACTATCAGTATAAGGTCACGGCCCCACTATCAGTATAAGGCCACGGCCCCACTATCAGTATAAGGCCACGGCCCCACTATCAGTATAAGGCCACGGCCCCACTATCAGTATAAGGCCACGGCCCCACTATCAGTATAAGGTCACGGCCCCACTATCAGTATAAGGCCACGGCCCCACTATCAGTATAAGGCCACGGCCCCACTATCAGTATAAGGCCACGGCCCCACTATCAGTATAAGGCCACGGCCCCACTATCAGTATAAGGCCACAGCCCCACTATCAGTATAAGGCCACGGCCCCACTATCAGTATAAGGCCACAGCCCCACTATCAGTATAAGGTCACGGCCCCACTATCAGTATAAGGCCATGGCCCCACTATCAGTATAAGGCCACGGCCCCACTATCAGTATAAGGCCACAGCCCCACTATCAGTATAAGGCCATGGCCCCACTATCAGCATAAAGCCACAGCCCCACTGTCAGTATAAGGTCACGGCCCCACTATCAGTATAAGGCCACAGCCCCACTATCAGTGTAAGGCCACGGCCCCGCTATCAGTATAAGGCCACGGCCCCACTATCAGTATAAGGCCACAGCCCCACTATCAGTATAAGGTCACGGCCCCACTATCAGTATAAGGCCACGGCCCCACTATCAGCATAAGGCCACGGCCCCACTTTCAGTATAAGGCCACGGCCCCACTATCAGTATAAGGTCACGGCCCCACTATCAGTATAAGGCCACGGCCCCACTATCAGTATAAGGTCACGGCCCCACTATCAGTATAAGGCCACAGCCCCACTATCAGTATAAGGTCACGGCCCCACTATCAGTATAAGGCCACGGCCCCACTATCAGCATAAGGCCACAGCCCCACTATCAGTATAAGGCCACGGCCCCACTATCAGTATAAGGCCACGGCCCCACTATCAGCATAAGGCCACAGCCCCACTATCAGTATTCGGTCAGTATTCGGTCAGTATTTGTTCTCAGGAGGGGGTGATAAATGCAGAATTGGTGACTTGTTTCCATTAGACCTTTTCTCTGATTGTTCCTCACCTGGTTTTGGCTCCAACTCCTGAGAAAAAATACTGACCGAATACTGACAAAATACTGATAGTGGGACTGTGGCCTTATACTGATAGTGGGGCCGTGGCCTTATACTGATAGTGGGGCCGTGACCTTATACTGATAGTGGGGCCGTGACCTTATACTGATAGTGGAGCCGTGACCTTATACTGATAGTGGGGCTGTGGCCTTATACTGATAGTGGGGCTGTGGCCTTATACTGATAGTGGGGCTGTGGTCTTATACTGATAGTGGGGCCGTGGCCTTATACTGATAGTGGAGCCGTGACCTTATACTGATAGTGGAGCCGTGACCTTATACTGATAGTGGGGCCGTGGCCTTATACTGATAGTGGAGCCGTGACCTTATACTGATAGTGGGGCCGTGGCCTTATACTGATAGTTGGGCCGTGACCTTATACTGATAGTGGGGCCGTGGCCTTATACTGATAGTGGAGCCGTGACCTTATACTGATAGTGGGGCCGTGACCTTATACTGATAGTGGGGCCGTGGCCTTATACGGATAGTGGGGCCGTGGCCTTATACTGATAGTGGGGCCGTGGCCTTATACTGATAGTGGAGCCGTGACCTTATACTGATAGTGGGACCGTGGCCTTATACTGATAGTGGGGCCGTGGCCTTATACTGATAGTGGGGCCGTGGCCTTATACTGATAGTGGGGCCGTGGCCTTATACTGATAGTGGGGCTGTGGCCTTATACTGATAGTGGTGCCGTGGCCTTATTCTGATAGTGGGGCCGTGGCCTTATACTGATAGTGGGGCCGTGGCCTTATACTGATAGTGGGGCTGTGGCCTTATACTGATAGTGGGGCCGTGGCCTTATACTGATAGCGGGGGCGTGTTCTTATACTGATAGTGGGGCCGTGACCTTATACTGATAGTGGGGCCGTGACCTTATACTGATAGTGGGGCCGTGACCTTATACTGATAGTGGGGCCGTGGCCTTATACTGATAGTGGGGCCGTGACCTTATACTGATAGTGGGGCCGTGACCTTATACTGATAGTGGGGCCGTGGCCTTATACTGATAGTGGGGCCGTGGCCTTATACTGATAGTGGGGCCATGGCCTTATACTGATAGTGGGGCCGTGACCTTATACTGATAGTGGGGCCGTGACCTTATACTGATAGTGGGACCGTGGCCTTATACTGATAGTGGGGCTGTGGCCTTATACTGATAGTGTGGCCGTGACCTTATACTGATAGTGGGGCCGTGGCCTTATACTGATAGTGGGGCCGTGACCTTATACTGATAGTGGGGCCGTGGCCTTATACGGATAGTGGGGCCGTGACCTTATACTGATAGTGGGGCTGTGGCCTTATACTGATAGTGGGGCCGTGGCCTTATACGGATAGTGGGGCCGTGGCCTTATACTGATAGTGGGGCCGTGGCCTTATACTGATAGTGGAGCCGTGACCTTATACTGATAGTGGGACCGTGGCCTTATACTGATAGTGGGGCCGTGGCCTTATACTGATAGTGGGGCCGTGGCCTTATACTGATAGTGGGGCGGTGGCCTTATACTGATAGTGGGGCTGTGGCCTTATACTGATAGTGGTGCCGTGGCCTTATACTGATAGTGGGGCCGTGGCCTTATACTGATAGTGGGGCCGTGGCCTTATACTGATAGTGGGGCTGTGGCCTTATACTGATAGTGGGGCTGTGGCCTTATACTGATAGTGGGGCCGTGGCCTTATACTGATAGCGGGGGCGTGTTCTTATACTGATAGTGGGGCTGTGGCCTTATACTGATAGTGGGGCCGTGACCTTATACTGATAGTGGGGCCGTGACCTTATACTGATAGTGGGGCCGTGGCCTTATACTGATAGTGGGGCCGTGACCTTATACTGATAGTGGGGCCGTAACCTTATACTGATAGTGGGGCCGTCGCCTTATACTGATAGTGGGGCCGTGGCCTTATACTGATAGTGGGGCCGTGGCCTTATACTGATAGTGGGGCCGTGGCCTTATACTGATAGTGGGGCCGTGGCCTTATACTGATAGTGGGGCCGTGGCCTTATACTGATAGTGGGGCCGTGGCCTTATACTGATAGTGGGGCCATGGCCTTATACTGATAGTGGGGCCGTGACCTTATACTGATAGTGGGGCCGTGACCTTATACTGATAGTGGGACCGTGGCCTTATACTGATAGTGGGGCTGTGGCCTTATACTGATAGTGGGGCCGTGACCTTATACTGATAGTGGGGCCGTGGCCTTATACTGATAGTGGGGCCGTGACCTTATACTGATAGTGGGGCCGTGGCCTTATACTGATAGTGGGGCCGTGGCCTTATACTGATAGTGGGGCCGTGGCCTTATACTGATAGTGGGGCCGTGGCCTTATACTGATAGTGGGGCCGTGGCTTTATTCTTCTTCCCCATGTGAGGCCGGGGATTATCCCGTTCCAGATGTGGCGCAGTCACTGAGGCTTCTGCGCTAATTAGATCCCATTAAGCTCGTTACATCGTTAAGCGCTTCCCTCATTACACGGAATATGTAAAGTGCGCAATCACGGGGGGGCTCATTACACTGCAAACCTGGCAGAAAGACGTTAACCCCTGAAGGCCTGAGAGACACAATGACGTGGCGCAGGACCCAGAAGGGCTGGAGAGACACAGTGACGTGGGGCTACAGACAGAGGACCCCGAAGGGCTGTAGAGACAGTGACGTGGGGCTGCAGGCGCAGGACCCAGAAGGGCTGGAGAGACACAGTGACGTGGGGCTGCAGGCACAGGACCCCGAAGGGCTGGAGAGACACAGTGACGTGGGGCTGCAGACACAGGACCTCGAAGGGCTGGAGAGACAGTGACGTGGGGCTGCAGGCACAGGACCCCGAAGGGCTGGAGAGACACAGTGACGTGGGGCTGCAGGCACAGGACCCCGAAGGGCTGGAGAGACACAGTGACGTGGGGCTGCAGGCACAGGACCCCGAAGGGCTGGAGAGACACAGTGACGTGGGGCTGCAGGCACAGGACCCCGAAAGGCTGGAGAGACACAGTGACGTGGGGCTGCAGGCACAGGACCCCGAAGGGCTGGAGAGACACAGTGACGTGGGGCTGCAGGCACAGGACCCCGAAAGGCTGGAGAGACACAGTGACGTGGGGCTGCAGGCACAGGACCCCGAAGGGCTGGAGAGACACAGTGACGTGGGGCTGCAGACATAGGACCCCGAAGGGCTGGAGAGACACAGTGACGTGGGGCTGCAGGCACAGGACCCCGAAAGGCTGGAGAGACACAGTGACGTGGGGCTGCAGGCACAGGACCCCGAAGGGCTGGAGAGACACAGTGACGTGGGGCTGCAGGCACAGGACGCCGAAGGGCTGGAGAGACACAGTGACGTGGGGCTGCAGACATAGGACCCCGAAGGGCTGGAGAGACACAGTGACGTGGGGCTGCAGGCACAGGACGCCGAAGGGCTGGAGAGACACAGTGACGTGGGGCTACAGACAGAGGACCCCGAAGGGCTGGAGAGACACAGTGACGTGGGGCTGCAGACACAGGACCTCGAAGGGCTGGAGAGACAGTGACGTGGGGCTGCAGACAGAGGACCCCGAAGGACTGGAGAGACAGTGACGTGGGGCTGCAGACAGAGGACCCCGAAGGGCTGGAGAGACACAGTGACGTGGGGCTTCAGACACAGGACCCCGAAGGGCTGGAGAGACACAGTGACGTGGGGCTGCAGACACAGGACCTCGAAGGGCTGGAGAGACAGTGACGTGGGGCTACAGACAGAGGACCCCGAAGGGCTGGAGAGACACAGTGACGTGGGGCTGCAGGCACAGGACCCCGAAGGGCTGGAGAGACACAGTGACGTGGGGCTGCAGGCACAGGACCCCGAAGGGCTGGAGAGACACAGTGACGTGGGGCTGCAGACACAGGACCCCGAAGGGCTGGAGAGACAGTGACGTGGGGCTGCAGACACAGTGACGTGGGGCTGCAGACACAGTGACGTGGGGCTGCAGACACAGTGACGTGGGGCTGCAGGCACAGTTACGTGGGGCTGCAGACACAGGACACTCAGGATTCCGCTTGTTTGCTGATCAGACTTTCATAATGTTTTTTTTTATCTCTTTACTGAACAATTTTCAAGATCTCTGTTTGCTGAGTAAAAACATTTTCAAGAGTCAACCCCCCCCCCCCCGACCAGTGGTGAGCTGACCCTGCAGGGCTACTGTATGCAGCCCAGACCGGTACATTGTAACAGACTATGGGGACAGGGGAAAGAGTTCAAATAAAGAGGTCAACAAGCCCCCAAACATCTCGTCCTGTGGGGGCTGGAGATTTCACTCTTCAGATATTGTGCAGAGCAGAGAATCAGCCGTGTGACCGGTCTGTGCTGCTCTGCTGTCGCCTCCAGGTAGAGACTTCTGCGGCTCTGCCGTACTAGAGACTGCCTCTCTATGCTGCACAGACTTGCATTATATGCTGCACAGTCCACTGCCACTTTATACACTGTGTGCAGAATTATTAGGCAAGTTGTATTTTAGAGGATTATTTTTATTATTGATCAACAACTATGTTCTCAATCAACCCAAAAGACTCATAAATATCCAAGCTTAATAGTTTTGGAAGTTGGAGTGTTTTTTTTTCTAGATTTGGCTATCTTAGGAGGATATCTGTTTGTGCAGGTAACTATTACTGTGCAGAATTATTAGGCAACTTAATGAAAACCAAATATAATCCCATCTCACTTGTTTATTTTCACCAGTTAAACCAATATCAGGGCACAAAATTTAGAAATAAACATTTCTGACATGCAAAAACAAAAACCCCAAAAATGAGTGATGAATATAGCCACCTTTCTTTATGATGACCCTCAGCAGCCTCCATCCATAGATTCTGTCAGTTGCTTGATCTGTTTTCGATCAGCATTGCGTGCAGCAGCCACCACAGCCCCCCAGACTCTGCTCCCAGAGGTGTACTGTTTTCCCTTCCTGTAGATCTCACCACAGCCTCCCAGATACTGTTCCCAGAGGTGTACTGTTTTCCCTCCCTGTAGATCTCACATTTTATGATGGACCACAGGTTCTCTATGGGGTTCAGATCAGGTGAACAAGGGGGCCATGTCATTATTTTTTCTTCTTTTAGACCTTTACTGGCCAGCCACGCTGTGGAGTAGTTGGATGCATTTGATGGAGCATTGTCCTGCATGAAAATCATGTTTGTCTTGAATGATACCGACTTCTTCCTGTACCACTGCTTGAAGAAGTTGTCTTCCAGAAACTGGCAGTAGGTCTGGGAGTTGAGCTTCACTCCATCCTGAACCCGAAAAGGTCCTACAAGTTCATCTTTGATGATACCAGCCCATACCAGTACCCCACCTCCACCTTGCTGGCGTCTGAGTCGGAGTGGAGCTCTCTGCCCTTTATTGATCCAGCCTCTGGCCCATCCATCTGGCCCATCAAGAGTCACTCTCATTTCATCAGTCCATAAAACCTTTGAAAAATCAGTCTTAAGATATTTCTTGGCCCATTCTTGGCGTTTTATCTTATGTTTCTTGTTCATAGGTGGTGGTTTTTCAGCCTTCCTTACCTTGGCCATGTCCCTGAGTATCGCACACCTTGTGCTTTTTGATACTCCAGTAACGTTGCAGCTCTGAAATATGGCAAAAGTGGTGGTGAATGGCATCTTGGCAGCTTCACGCTTGATTTTCCTCAATTCATGGGCAGTTATTTTGCGCCTTTTTTGGCCAACACGCTTCTTGCGACCCTGTTGGCTATTTGCCATGAAACGCTTGATTGTTCGGTGATCACGCTTCAGAAGTTTGGAAATTTCCAGACTGCTGCCTCCCTCTGCAAGACATCGCACAATATTGGACTTTTCAGAGCCGTCAAATCTCTCTTCGGACCCATTTTGCCAAAGGAAAGGAAGTTGCCTAATAATTAAGCCCACCTTATATAGGGTGTTGATGTCATTAGTCAACACCCCTCCTCATTACAGAGATGCACATCACCAGATTTACTTCATTGGTAGTTGGCTCTCAAGTCTATGCAGCTTGGAGTAGGACGACATGTAGAAAAAGTATCATGTGAGCAAAATACTCATTTGCCTAATAATTCGGCACACAATGTAATGCACATACCAGAATTATCTGCTGTTCAGAAGACTGCCTCTCTCTGCCGAACAGAATTGTTTTATCTGCTGTACATTAGACTGTCTCTTTATTGGGCACATACCTGTACAGTAAACTGTATTTATTGGACAGTAGACTTCCTCTCCATGCTGGAAAAACTTGTATCATATGATATTATACATGAGCTGCTGGTGTTGGGGGGTACATGAGCTGCTGGTGTTGGGGGGCACATGAGCCGACTTGCCAGTTTTGGCAGGCCGCGGGCATCCCTTCACACGCAGCACAGGTCTCTTACTCAGGTGGGCCGCGGGCATCCCTTCACACGCAGCACAGGTCTCTTACTCAGGCGGGCCGCGGGCATCCCTTCACACACAGCACAGGTCACTTACTCAGGCGGGCCGCTGGCATCCCTTCACACACAGCGCAGGTCACTTACTCAGGCGGGCCGCGGGCATCCCTTCACACGCAGCACAGGTCTCTTACTCAGGTGGGCCGCGGGCATCCCTTCACACGCAGCACAGGTCACTTACTCAGGCGGGCCGCGGGCATCCCTTCACACACAGCGCAGGTCACTTACTCAGGCGGGCCGCGGGCATCCCTTCACACACAGCGCAGGTCACTTACTCAGGCGGGCCGCTGGCATCCCTTCACACACAGCGCAGGTCACTTACTCAGGCGGGCCGCTGGCATCCCTTCACACACAGCGCAGGTCACTTACTCAGGCGGGCCGCTGGCATCCCTTCACACGCAGCGCAGGTCACTTACTCAGGCGGGCCGCGGGCATCCCTTCACACACAGCGCAGGTCACTTACTCAGGCGGGCCGCTGGCATCCCTTCACACGCAGCGCAGGTCACTTACTCAGGCGGGCCGCATGCATCCCTTCACACGCAGCGCAGGTCACTTACTGAGGTGGGCCGCTGGCATTCCATCACACACAGCGCAGGTCACTTACTCAGGTGGGCCGCTGGCATCCCTTCACACGCAGTGCAGGTCACTTACTCAGGTCGGGCCGCTGGCATCCCTTCACACACAGTGCAGGTCACTTACTCAGGCGGGCCGCTGGCATCCCTTCACACACAGCGCAGGTCACTTACTCAGGTGGGCCGCGGGCATCCCTTCACACACAGTGCAGGTCACTTACTCAGGCAGGCCGCTGGCATCCCTTCACACGCAGCGCAGGTCACTTACTCAGGCGGGCCGCTGGCATCCCTTCACACACAGCGCAGGTCACTTACTCAGGTGGGCCGCTGGCATCCCTTCACACACAGCGCAGGTCACTTACTCAGGTGGGCCGCTGGCATCCCTTCACACGCAGTGCAGGTCACTTACTCAGGCAGGCCGCTGGCATCCCTTCACACGCAGCGCAGGTCACTTACTCAGGCGGGCCGCTGGCATCCCTTCACACGCAGCGCAGGTCACTTACTCAGGTGGGCCGCTGGCATCCCTTCACACGCAGCGCAGGTCACTTACTCAGGCAGGCCGCTGGCATCCCTTCACACGCAGCGCAGGTCACTTACTCAGGCGGGCCACGGGCATCCCTTCACACACAGCGCAGGTCGCTTACTCAGGCGGGCCGCTGGCATCCCTTCACACACAGCGCAGGTCACTTACTCAGGTGGGCCGCTGGCATCCCTTCACACGCAGTGCAGGTCACTTACTCAGGTGGGCCGCTGGCATCCCTTCACACGCAGTGCAGGTCACTTACTCAGGCAGGCCGCGGGCATCCCTTCACACGCAGTGCAGGTCACTTACTCAGGCAGGCCGCGGGCATCCCTTCACACACAGCGCAGGTCACTTACTCAGGCAGGCCGCTGGCATCCCTTCACACGCAGCGCAGGTCACTTACTCAGGCAGGCCGCGGGCATCCCTTCACACACAGTGCAGGTCACTTACTCAGGCAGGCCGCTGGCATCCCTTCACACGCAGCGCAGGTCACTTACTCAGACGGGCCTCTGGCATCCCTTCACACGCAGCGCAGGTCACTTACTCAGGCAGGCCGCTGGCATCCCTTCACACACAGTGCAGGTCACTTACTCAGGTGGGCCGCTGGCATCCCTTCACACGCAGCGCAGGTCACTTACTCAGGTGGGCCGCTGGCATCCCTTCACGCGCAGCACAGGTCACTTACTCAGGCAGGCCGCGGGCATCCCTTCACACACAGCGCTGGTCACTTACTCAGGCGGGCCGCTGGCATCCCTTCACACACAGCGCAGGTCACTTACTCAGGCGGGCCGCTGGCATCCCTTCACACACAGCGCAGGTCACTTACTCAGGCGGGCCGCTGGCATCCCTTCACACACAGCGCAGGTCACTTACTCAGGCAGGCCGCTGGCATCCCTTCACACACAGTGCAGGTCACTTACTCAGGCAGGCCGCTGGCATCCCTTCACACGCAGCGCAGGTCACTTACTCAGGTGGGCCGCGGGCATCCCTTCACACGCAGCGCAGGTCACTTACTCAGGTGGGTCGCGGGCATCCCTTCACACACAGTGCAGGTCACTTACTCAGGTGGGCCGCTGGCATCCCTTCACACGCAGCGCAGGTCACTTAGGCAGGCCTCTGGCATCCCTTCACACGCAGCGCAGGTCACTTACTCAGGCAGGCCGCGGGCATCCCTTCACACGCAGCGCAGGTCACTTACTCAGGCGGGCCGGTGGCATCCCTTCACACACAGCGCAGGTCACTTACTCAGGCAGGCCGCGGGCATCCCTTCACACACAGCGCAGGTCACTTACTCAGGTGGGCCGCTGGCATCCCTTCACACGCAGCGCAGGTCACTTAGGCAGGCCTCTGGCATCCCTTCACACGCAGCACAGGTCACTTACTCAGGCGGGCCGCGGGCATCCCTTCACACACAGCGCAGGTCACTTACTCAGGCGGGCCGCGGGCATCCCTTCACACACAGCGCAGGTCACTTACTCAGGCGGGCCGCTGGCATCCCTTCACACACAGCGCAGGTCACTTACTCAGGCGGGCCGCTGGCATCCCTTCACACACAGCGCAGGTCACTTACTCAGGCGGGCCGCTGGCATCCCTTCACACGCAGCGCAGGTCACTTACTCAGGCGGGCCGCGGGCATCCCTTCACACACAGCGCAGGTCACTTACTCAGGCGGGCCGCTGGCATCCCTTCACACGCAGCGCAGGTCACTTACTCAGGCGGGCCGCATGCATCCCTTCACACGCAGCGCAGGTCACTTACTGAGGTGGGCCGCTGGCATTCCATCACACACAGCGCAGGTCACTTACTCAGGTGGGCCGCTGGCATCCCTTCACACGCAGTGCAGGTCACTTACTCAGGTCGGGCCGCTGGCATCCCTTCACACACAGTGCAGGTCACTTACTCAGGCGGGCCGCTGGCATCCCTTCACACACAGCGCAGGTCACTTACTCAGGTGGGCCGCGGGCATCCCTTCACACACAGTGCAGGTCACTTACTCAGGCAGGCCGCTGGCATCCCTTCACACGCAGCGCAGGTCACTTACTCAGGCGGGCCGCTGGCATCCCTTCACACACAGCGCAGGTCACTTACTCAGGTGGGCCGCTGGCATCCCTTCACACACAGCGCAGGTCACTTACTCAGGTGGGCCGCTGGCATCCCTTCACACGCAGTGCAGGTCACTTACTCAGGCAGGCCGCTGGCATCCCTTCACACGCAGCGCAGGTCACTTACTCAGGCGGGCCGCTGGCATCCCTTCACACGCAGCGCAGGTCACTTACTCAGGTGGGCCGCTGGCATCCCTTCACACGCAGCGCAGGTCACTTACTCAGGCAGGCCGCTGGCATCCCTTCACACGCAGCGCAGGTCACTTACTCAGGCGGGCCACGGGCATCCCTTCACACACAGCGCAGGTCGCTTACTCAGGCGGGCCGCTGGCATCCCTTCACACACAGCGCAGGTCACTTACTCAGGTGGGCCGCTGGCATCCCTTCACACGCAGTGCAGGTCACTTACTCAGGTGGGCCGCTGGCATCCCTTCACACGCAGTGCAGGTCACTTACTCAGGCAGGCCGCGGGCATCCCTTCACACGCAGTGCAGGTCACTTACTCAGGCAGGCCGCGGGCATCCCTTCACACACAGCGCAGGTCACTTACTCAGGCAGGCCGCTGGCATCCCTTCACACGCAGCGCAGGTCACTTACTCAGGCAGGCCGCGGGCATCCCTTCACACACAGTGCAGGTCACTTACTCAGGCAGGCCGCTGGCATCCCTTCACACGCAGCGCAGGTCACTTACTCAGACGGGCCTCTGGCATCCCTTCACACGCAGCGCAGGTCACTTACTCAGGCAGGCCGCTGGCATCCCTTCACACACAGTGCAGGTCACTTACTCAGGTGGGCCGCTGGCATCCCTTCACACGCAGCGCAGGTCACTTACTCAGGTGGGCCGCTGGCATCCCTTCACGCGCAGCACAGGTCACTTACTCAGGCAGGCCGCGGGCATCCCTTCACACACAGCGCTGGTCACTTACTCAGGCGGGCCGCTGGCATCCCTTCACACACAGCGCAGGTCACTTACTCAGGCGGGCCGCTGGCATCCCTTCACACACAGCGCAGGTCACTTACTCAGGCGGGCCGCTGGCATCCCTTCACACACAGCGCAGGTCACTTACTCAGGCAGGCCGCTGGCATCCCTTCACACACAGTGCAGGTCACTTACTCAGGCAGGCCGCTGGCATCCCTTCACACGCAGCGCAGGTCACTTACTCAGGTGGGCCGCGGGCATCCCTTCACACGCAGCGCAGGTCACTTACTCAGGTGGGTCGCGGGCATCCCTTCACACACAGTGCAGGTCACTTACTCAGGTGGGCCGCTGGCATCCCTTCACACGCAGCGCAGGTCACTTAGGCAGGCCTCTGGCATCCCTTCACACGCAGCGCAGGTCACTTACTCAGGCAGGCCGCGGGCATCCCTTCACACGCAGCGCAGGTCACTTACTCAGGCGGGCCGGTGGCATCCCTTCACACACAGCGCAGGTCACTTACTCAGGCAGGCCGCGGGCATCCCTTCACACACAGCGCAGGTCACTTACTCAGGTGGGCCGCTGGCATCCCTTCACACGCAGCGCAGGTCACTTAGGCAGGCCTCTGGCATCCCTTCACACGCAGCGCAGGTCACTTACTCAGGCAGGCCGCGGGCATCCCTTCACACACAGCGCAGGTCACTTACTCAGGCAGGCCTCTGGCATCCCTTCACACACAGCGCAGGTCACTTACTCAGGCAAGCCTCTGGCATCCCTTCACACGCAGTGCAGGTCACTTGCGCAGGCATCCCTTCAGCCGGGGGCATCCCTTCACACGCAGCGCAGGTCACTTACTCAGACGGGCCTCTGGCATCCCTTCACACGCAGCGCAGGTCACTTACTCAGACGGGCCGCGGGCATCCCTTCACACGCAGCGCAGGTCACTTCAGCTGGGGTCTTGCTGGAGGCCGTCGCATGCAGGTGACGTCGGCGGTCGATGTCATCACTGCATCGCACCGCCAGCGTCCACTGAGAGACGGGACAGAAGAGGTGATGGACGCTGAGGAGAAGGAGGCAGGATTAGGTGAGTATAAAGATTTTTTTTATTTTTGGGTGTTGTGGGGGATCATCATACTATATGGGGGCTGTTTGTGGGGGATTATCCTGCTACATGGGGGCTGTTTGTGGGGGATCATCATACTATATGGGGGCTGTTTGTGGGGGATCATCATACTATATGGAGGCTGTTTGTGGGGGATGATTCTGCTATATGGGGGCTGTTTGTGGGGGATCATCATACTATATGGGGGCTGTTTGTGGGTGATGATTCTGCTATATGGGGGCTGTTTGTGGGGGACCATAATACTATATGGGGGCTGTTTGTGGGGGATCATCCTGCTATATGGGGGCTGTTTGTGGAGGACCATCATTCTATATAGAGGACTGTTTGTGGAGGACCATCATTCTATATAGAGGACTGTTTGTGGGGGACCATCATACTATATGGGGGCTGTTTGTGGGGGATCATCCTGCTATATGAGTGCTGTTTGTGGGGGACCATCATACTATGTGGGGGGTTATTTGTGGGGGACCATCATACTATATGGAGGCTGTTTGTGGGGGACCATCATACTATATGGAGGCTGTTTGTGGGGGACCATCATACTATATGGAGGCTGTTTGTGGGGGACTATCATACTATATGGGGGCTCTTTGTGGGGGACCATCATACTACATGGGGGCTGTTTGTGCGGGACCATCATACTATATGGGGGCTGTTTGTGGGGGACCATCCTGCTATATGGGGGCTGTTTGTGGAGGACCATCATTCTATATAGAGGACTGGACTGTTTGTGGGGGACCATCATACTATATGGAGGCTGTTTGTGGGGGACCATCATACTGTATGGAGGCTGTTTGTGGGGGACCATCATACTATATGGAGGCTGTTTGTGGGGGACCATCATACTATATGTGGTCTGTTTATGGGGGACCATCATAGTATATGGGGAGCTGTTTGGGGTAACCATCATACTATATAGGGGTCTGTGGGGGATCTTCATCTTGTGTGGGGGCTGTGGTGGACAGTATACTGTGTGGAGGTCTATGGGGCACATTATACTATGTGGTGGGCTGTGGTGACCTTCATACTGTATGGGGTGATTATGGGGGACATTTAATGGGGTGTGTGCTTTTATACGCCAGGGCTGAATTTCAGTCCCAGTCCGTCACTGGGGGGCACATGGGCTGCCGGTGTCAGGGGGGGCACATGAACTGCCGGTGTCGGGGGCTACATGTCAGTGGTGGGATCATGAATGCACATGTCCTGCTCTATAGTGACAGAGAAGATGCCGCCATCACTCCGGGTTCTCTGTAGATTTGATAACACTTTTCTAACATAACAATGGGTAACGATGGAGTGTGGATCACGTCTGCGGTTACCTATGTGATGGATGGGATTTTAATGGACATGAAATAAACTAAGAATTTTGAGGGTCTTCGCTGCTGGATTGGCTTCTTTATCTACAATATTACCAGTGGTTACAATTACACCCCCCACATGTTGATGTAGTAGATTAATAAATGATAAGATGAAGCTTATACAGTAATATGGACCCTATGTGGGCTGGGGGGCCGGGGGCCATATTACCGCCATCCACAGATAAACATGGCGGACGCTTCTGCCGGCTGCTTGTGTTAAACACTTCGAGGCCTCGGATGGGGAATTTTCTTGATTTCATTCTCTATAAATCAACAACGTTAATTAACGATGGAAAGATTCTCCCATAGCTACAAGGTAACATTATCCGCTGCCAACGAGCCTGATAAATCTCACTTCTGCCGCTATATTTAGAGAAGGCATTAAATCAGCACAATGCAGCTAATTACCAAGAAGAGAGAAAACTGGGGGCCGCGCGCCTCGCCACTCCAGACTAAATGCCCAGAGCCACGCCACTCCAGACTAAATGCCCAGAGCCACGCCACTCCAGACTAAATGCCCAGAGCCACGCCACTCCAGACTAAATGCCCAGAGCCACGCCACTCCAGACTAAATGCCGAGAGCCACGCCACTCCAGACTAAATGCCCAGAGCCACGCCACTCCAAACTAAATGCCGAGAGCCACGCCACTCCAGACTAAATGCCCAGAGCCACGCCACTCCAGACTAAATGCCCAGAGCCACGCCACTCCAGACTAAATGCCAAGAGCCACGCCACTCCAGACTAAATGCCCAGAGCCACGCCACTCCAAACTAAATGCCGAGAGCCACGCCACTCCAGACTAAATGCCCAGAGCCACGCCACTCCAGACTAAATGCCCAGAGCCACGCCACTCCAGACTAAATGCCCAGAGCCACGCCACTCCAGACTAAATGCCCAGAGCCACGCCACTCCAGACTAAATGCCGAGAGCCACGCCACTCCAGACTAAATGCCCAGAGCCACGCCACTCCAAACTAAATGCCGAGAGCCACGCCACTCCAGACTAAATGCCGAGAGCCACGCCACTCCAGACTAAATGCCCAGAGCCACGCCACTCCAAACTAAATGCCGAGAGCCACGCCACTCCAGACTAAATGCCGAGAGCCACGCCACTCCAGACTAAATGCCCAGATCAACGCCACTCCAGACTAAATGACGAGAGCCACGCCACTCCGGACTAAATGCCCAGAGCCACGCCACTCCAGACTAAATGACGAGAGCCACGCCACTCCAGACTAAATGACGAGAGCCACGCCACTCCGGACTAAATGCCCAGAGCCACGCCACTCCAGACTAAATGCCCAGAGCCACGCCACTCCAGACTAAATGACGAGAGCCACGCCACTCCAGACTAAATGCCCAGAGCCACGCCACTCCAAACTAAATGCCCAGAGCCACGCCACTCCGGACTAAATGCCCAGAGCCACGCCTCTCCGGACTAAATGCCCAGAGCCACGCCACTCCAGACTAAATGCCGAGAGCCACGCCACTCTGGACTAAATGCCCAGAGCCACGCCACTCCGGACTAAATGCAGAGAGCCACGCCACTCCGGACTAAATTCCCAGAGCCCCGCCACTCCGGACTAAATGCCCAGAGCCACGCCACTCCAGACTAAATGCCGAGAGCCACGCCACTCCGGACTAAATGCCCAGAGCCACGCCACTCCAGACTAAATGCCCAGAGCCACGCCACTCCAGACTAAATGCCCAGAGCCACGCCACTCCAGACTAAATGCACAGAGCCACGCCACTCCAGACTAAATGCCCAGAACCACGCCACTCCAGACTAAATGCCCAGAACCACGCCACTCTGGACTAAATGCCGAGAGCCACACCACTCCAGACTAAATGCCCAGAGCCACGCCACTCCAGACTAAATGCCGAGAGCCACGCCACTCCCGACTAAATGCCTAGAGCCACGCCACTCCAGACTAAATGCCCAGAGCCACGCTACTCCAGACTAAATGCCCAGAGCCACGCCACTCCAGACTAAATGCCCAGAGCCACGCCACTCCAGACTAAATGCCCAGAGCCACGCCACTCCGGACTAAATGCCGAGAGCCACGCCACTCCTGACTAAATGCCGAGAGCCACACCACTCCAGACTAAATGCCCAGAGCCACGCCACTCCAGACTAAATGCCCAGAACCACGCCACTCCAGACTAAATGCCGAGAGCCACGCCACTCCAGACTAAATGCCCAGAGCCACGCCACTCCAGACTAAATGCCCAGAGCCACGCCACTCCAGACTAAATGCCCAGAACCACGCCACTCCAGACTAAATGCCGAGAGCCACGCCACTCCAGACTAAATGCCCAGAGCCACGCCACTCCAGACTAAATGCCCAGAGCCATGCCACTCCAGACTAAATGCCTAGAGCCACGCCACTCCAGACTAAATGCCCAGAGCCACGCCACTCTGGACTAAATGCCCAGAGCCACGCCACTCCAGACTAAATGCCCAGAGCCATGCCACTCCAGACTAAATGCCCAGAGCCACGCCACTCCAGACTAAATGCCCAGAGCCACGCCACTCCGGACTAAATGCAGAGAGCCACGCCACTCCAGACTAAATGCCGAGAGCCACGCCACTCCGGACTAAATGCCGAGAGCCACGCCACTCCAGACTAAATGCCGAGAGCCATGCCACTCCGGACTAAATGCCCAGAGCCTCGCCACTCTGGACTAAATGCCCAGAGCCACGCCACTCCGGACTAAATGCCGAGAGCCACGCCACTCCGGACTAAATGCCCAGAACCACGCCACTCCAGATTAAATGCCCAGAGCCACGCCACTCCAGACTAAATGCTCAGAACCACACCACTCCGGACTAAATGCCGAGAGCCACGCCACTCCAGACTAAATGCCAAGAGCCACGCCACTCCAGACTAAATGCTCAGAGCCATGCCACTCCAGAATAAATGCCCAGAGCCACGCCACTCCGGACTGAATGCCCAGAGCCACGCCACTCCGGACTAAGTGCCCAGAGCCACGCCACTCCAGACTAAATGCCGAGAGCCACGCCACTCCGGACTAAATGCCGAGAGCCACGCCACTCCCGACTAAATGCCCAGAGCCACGCCACTCTGGACTAAATGCCCAGAGCCACGCCACTCCGGACTAAATGCCCAGAGCCACGCCACTCCGGACTAAATGCCCAGAGCCACGCCACTCCGGACTAAATGCCCAGAGCCACGCCACTCCGGACTAAATGCCGAGAGCCACGCCACTCCGGACTAAATGCCGAGAGCCACGCCACTCCGGACTAAATGCCGAGAGCCACGCCACTCCGGACTGAATGAATGAATTATAAAGAATTGAGCACAGCCCCTCCGGGTTAGTTCTGCGGGGAGGGTGAGGGGGCATTAGAGAGCAATTTTACAAAAATGCACTGGGTGTCAACTGCAAATCGCCCTGACAGTAGGTCTGTCCCTTCCAGACGTGGGCGGACGAGCGCTCGCTGCCTGTAACACGCTGCACAGCACTGTCTTCGCCTCTCCTGGGCTTAGGAGATGTACACATAGGGCAGATTGAAATCCCGCTACTTCTGTCTGCAAAAACTCCACCAAAACTTAGTTTTCTGCTTCGGACTTGCAAATTTGCCGAGGAGCAACTGGGGTCCAACAAGAATCTAAATTGTTACCATGAAGCCCGACCTGAGACTCTACACAATGCAACAAGATGTAGGATGTGCTGGATCCCTCCGGAGGATGAGCCGGGTGGTTCTTCCAGCAGAGTCCGTCCATCCCTCATAGTTAGCAGGAGGCGATTCCTACAAGTCAGGACGACGGAGTTTATTGTATATTATTTACGGCTTTTTATCCAGGTGTCTCCTGGGCGTCCGACATCCAGCAGCTTCTCCATCCCCTCTGCATCCAGAGTAAATGAGCCAAAGCCAGTTAGTGCACTGAGAACACCTGCTCCATCCCATAGAGACGGCTCCACCATTATCCTCCGCCAGCAGATCGCTCTATTATAGCAGCCGCCGCGGTGCTAAGCCCAGACAGCTCCGAGGATCCAACCGTAATAATGAAACATTGTATCTCCGCTCACTGAATGTGATCATTGTGCAAGTGTCAAAGCACAAAGGCATCACACGGCATCACGCCATTCTGCCCATCCTCAATGACGAAGACGATCCAAAAGAACAAAGATTATTCCCAAAAGTCATAGGTTGTAGCAAACCAAAAATATCTCCAACCACAAGTGTTATAAAACGTGCAAAACCAGAACAACTAGAGAATCATCTGTACTACCAAAATTATAATATCACCCCAATGTGCAAAAATATAACAACTATAATACTGCCCCTATGTACAATAATATAACTACTATAATACTGACCCTATGTACAAGAATATAACTACTATAACACTGCCCCCTATGTACAAGAATATAACTACTATAATACTGCCCCCTATGTACAAGAATATAACTACTATAAAACTGCCCCTATGTACGAGAATATAACTACTATAATACTGCCCCCTATGTACAAGAATATAACTACTATAATACTGCCCCTATGCACAAGAATATAACTACTATAATACTGCCCCTATGTACAAGAATATAACTACTATAATACTGCCCCTATGTACAAGAATATAACTACTATAATACTGCCCCCTATGTACAAAAATATAACTACTATAATACTGCCCCTATGTATAAGAATATAACTACTATAATACTGCTCCTATGTACAAGAATATAACTACTATAATACTGCTCCTATGTACAAGAATATAACTACTATAATACTGCCCCCTATGTACAAGAATATAACTACTATAATACTGCCTCCTATGTACAAGAATATAACTACTATAAAACTGCCCCTATGTACAAGAATATAACTACTAAAATACTGCCCCTATGTACAAGAATATAACTACTATAATACTGCCCCTATGTACAAGAATATAACTACTAAAATACTGCCCCTATGTACAAGAATATAACTACTATAATACTGCCCCTATGTACGAGAATATAACTACTATAATACTGCCCCCTATGTACAAGAATATAACTACTATAATACTGCCTCCTATGTACAAGAATATAACTACTATAATACTGCTCCTATGTACAAGAATATAACTACTATAATACTGTTTCTATGTACAAGAATATAACTACTATAATACTGCTCCTATGTACAAGAATATAACTACTATAATACTGCTCCTATGTACAAGAATATAACTACTATAATACAGCTCCTATGTACAAGAATATAACTACTATAATACTGCTCCTATGTACAAGAATATAACTACTATAATACTGCCCCCTATGTACAAGAATATAACTACTATAATACTGCTATGTACAAGAATATAACTACTATAATACTGCTCCTATGTACAAGAATATAACTACTATAATACTGCCCCCTATGTACAAGAATATAACTACTATAATACTGCCCATTATGTACAAGAATATAACTACTATAATACTGCCCCCTATGTACAAGAATATAACTACTATAATACTGCCCCTATGTACAAGTATATAACTACTATAATACTGCCCCTATGTACAAGAATATAACTATTATAATACTGCTCCCTATGTACAGGAATATAACTACTATAATACTGCCCCTATGTACAAGAATATAACTACTATAATACTGCTCCTATGTACAAGAATATAACTACTATAATACTGCCCCCTATGTACGAGAATATAACTACTATAATACTGCTATGTACAAGAATATAACTACTATAATACTGCTCCTATGTACAAGAATATAACTACTATAATACTGCCCCCTATGTACAAGAATATAACTACTATAATACTGCCCCCTATGTACAAGAATATAACTACTATAATACTGCCCCCTATGTACAAGAATATAACTACTATAATACTGCCCCTATGTACAAGAATATAACTACTATAATACTGCCCCTATGTACAAGAATATAACTACTATAATACTGCTCCTATATACAAGAATATAACTACTATAATACTGCTCCTATGTACAAGAATATAACTACTATAATACTGCCCCCTATGTACAAGAATATAACTACTATAATACTGCCTCCTATATACAAGAATATAACTACTATAATACTGCCTCCTATGTACAAGAATATAACTACTATAATACTGCCCCTGTGTACAAGAATATAACTACTATAATACTGCTCCTATGTACAAGAATATAACTACTATAATACTGCTCCCTATGTACAAGAATATAACTACTATAATACTGCCCCCTATGTACAAGAATATAACTACTATAATACTGCTCCTATGTACAAGAATATAACTACTATAATACTGCTCCCTATGTACAGGAATATAACGACTATAATACTGCTCCCTATGTACAAGAATATAACTACTATAATACTGCTCCTATGTACAAGAATATAACTACTATAATACTGCCCCCTATGTACTAGAATATAACTACTATAATACTGCCCCTATGTACAATAATATAACTACTATAATACTGCTCCCTATGTACAAGAATATAACTACTATAATACTACCCCCTATGTACAAGAATATAACTACTATAATACTGCCTCCTATGTACAAGAATATAACTACTATAATACTACCCCCTATGTACAAGAATATAACCACTATAATACTGCCTCCTATGTACAAGAATATAACTACTATAATACTGCCCCTATGTACAAGAATATAACTACTATAATACTGCCCCTGTGTACAAGAATATAACTACTATAATACTGCTCCTATGTACAAGAATATAACTACTATAATACTGCTCCCTATGTACAAGATTATAACTACTATAATACTGCCCCCTATGTACAAGAATATAACTACTATAATACTACCCCCTATGTACAAGAATATAACTACTATAATACTGCCTCCTATGTACAAGAATATAACTACTATAATACTGCCTCCTATGTACAAGAATATAACTACTATAATACTGCCCCTATGTACAAGAATATAACTACTATAATACTGCTCCCTATGTACAAGAATATAACGACTATAATACTGCTCCCTATGTACAAGAATATAACTACTATAATACTGCTCCTATGTACAAGAATATAACTACTATAATACTACCCCCTATGTACAAGAATATAACTACTATAATACTGCCTCCTATGTACAAGAATATAACTACTATAATACTGCCCCTATGTACAAGAATATAACTACTATAATACTGCTCCTATGTAAAAGAATATAACTACTATAATACTGCTCCCTATGTACAAGAATATAACTACTATAATACTGCCCAATATGTACAAGAATATAACTACTATAATACTGCTCCTATGTACAAGAATATAACTACTATAATACTGCTCCCTATGTACAAGAATATAACTACTATAATACTGCTCCTATGTACAAGAATATAACTACTATAATACTGCTCCCTATGTACAAGAATATAACTACTATAATACTGCCCCCTATGTACAAGAATATAATTACTATAATACTGCTCCCTATGTACAAGAAAATAACTACTATAATACTGCTCCCTATGTACAGGAATATAACTACTATAATACTGCCCCCTATGTACAAGAATATAACGACAATAATACTGCTCCCTATGTACAAGAATATAACTACTATAATACTGCCCCCTATGTACAAGAATATAACTACTATAATACTGCTCCTATATACTAGAATATAACTACTAAAATACTGCTCCTATGTACAAGAATATAACTACTATAATACTGCTCCTATGTACAAGAATATAACTACTATAATACTGTCCCCTATGTACAAGAATATAACTACTATAATACTGCTCCTATGTATAAGAATATAACTACTATAATACTGCTCCTATGTACAAGAATATAACTACTATAATACCGCCCCTATGTACAAGAATATAACTACTATAATACTTCTCCTATGTACAATAATATAACTACTATAATACTGCTCCCTATGTACAGGAATATAACTACTATAATACTGCTCCTATATACAAGAATATAACTACTATAATACTGCCCCCTATGTACAAGCATATAGCTACTATAATACTGCCCCCTATGTACAAGAATATAACTACTATAAAACTGCCCCTATGTACGAGAATATAACTACTATAATACTGCCCCCTATGTACAAGAATATAACTACTATAATACTGCCCCTATGTACAAGAATATAACTACTATAATACTGCCCCTATGTACAAGAATATAACTACTATAATACTGCCCCCTATGTACAAAAATATAACTACTATAATACTGCCCCTATGTATAAGAATATAACTACTATAATACTGCTCCTATGTACAAGAATATAACTACTATAATACTGCTCCTATGTACAAGAATATAACTACTATAATACTGCCCCCTATGTACAAGAATATAACTACTATAATACTGCCTCCTATGTACAAGAATATAACTACTATAAAACTGCCCCTATGTACGAGAATATAACTACTATAATACTGCCCGCTATGTACAAGAATATAACTACTATAATACTGCCCCTATGCACAAGAATATAACTACTATAATACTGCCCCTAAGTACAAGAATATAACTACTATAATACTGCCCCCTATGTACAAAAATATAACTACTATAATACTGCCCCTATGTATAAGAATATAACTACTATAATACTGCTCCTATGTACAAGAATATAACTACTATAATACTGCTCCTATGTACAAGAATATAACTACTATAATACTGCCCCCTATGTACAAGAATATAACTACTATAATACTGCCTCCTATGTACAAGAATATAACTACTATAAAACTGCCCCTATGTACAAGAATATAACTACTAAAATACTGCCCCCTATGTACAAGAATATAACTACTATAATACTGCCTCCTATGTACAAGAATATAACTACTATAATACTGCCTCCTATATACAAGAATATAACTACTATAATACTGCCTCCTATGTACAAGAATATAACTACTATAATACTGCCCCTGTGTACAAGAATATAACTACTATAATACTGCTCCTATGTACAAGAATATAACTACTATAATACTGCTCCCTATGTACAAGAATATAACTACTATAATACTGCCCCCTATGTACAAGAATATAACTACTATAATACTGCTCCTATGTACAAGAATATAACTACTATAATACTGCCTCCTATGTACAAGAATATAACTACTATAATACTGCCCCTGTGTACAAGAATATAACTACTATAATACTGCTCCTATGTACAAGAATATAACTACTATAATACTGCTCCCTATGTACAAGAATATAACTACTATAATACTGCCCCCTATGTACAAGAATATAACTACTATAATACTGCTCCTATGTACAAGAATATAACTACTATAATACTGCTCCCTATGTACAGGAATATAACGACTATAATACTGCTCCCTATGTACAAGAATATAACTACTATAATACTGCTCCTATGTACAAGAATATAACTACTATAATACTGCCCCCTATGTACTAGAATATAACTACTATAATACTGCCCCTATGTACAATAATATAACTACTATAATACTGCTCCCTATGTACAAGAATATAACTACTATAATACTACCCCCTATGTACAAGAATATAACTACTATAATACTGCCTCCTATGTACAAGAATATAACTACTATAATACTACCCCCTATGTACAAGAATATAACTACTATAATACTGCCTCCTATGTACAAGAATATAACTACTATAATACTGCCCCTATGTACAAGAATATAACTACTATAATACTGCCCCTGTGTACAAGAATATAACTACTATAATACTGCTCCTATGTACAAGAATATAACTACTATAATACTGCTCCCTATGTACAAGAATATAACTACTATAATACTGCCCCCTATGTACAAGAATATAACTACTATAATACTACCCCCTATGTACAAGAATATAACTACTATAATACTGCCTCCTATGTACAAGAATATAACTACTATAATACTGCCTCCTATGTACAAGAATATAACTACTATAATACTGCCCCTATGTACAAGAATATAACTACTATAATACTGCTCCCTATGTACAAGAATATAACGACTATAATACTGCTCCCTATGTACAAGAATATAACTACTATAATACTGCTCCTATGTACAAGAATATAACTACTATAATACTACCCCCTATGTACAAGAATATAACTACTATAATACTGCCTCCTATGTACAAGAATATAACTACTATAATACTGCCCCTGTGTACAAGAATATAACTACTATAATACTGCTCCTATGTACAAGAATATAACTACTATAATACTGCTCCCTATGTACAAGAATATAACTACTATAATACTGCCCCCTATGTACAAGAATATAACTACTATAATACTGCTCCTATGTACAAGAATATAACTACTATAATACTGCCTCCTATGTACAAGAATATAACTACTATAATACTGCCCCTGTGTACAAGAATATAACTACTATAATACTGCTCCTATGTACAAGAATATAACTACTATAATACTGCTCCCTATGTACAAGAATATAACTACTATAATACTGCCCCCTATGTACAAGAATATAACTACTATAATACTGCTCCTATGTACAAGAATATAACTACTATAATACTGCTCCCTATGTACAGGAATATAACGACTATAATACTGCTCCCTATGTACAAGAATATAACTACTATAATACTGCTCCTATGTACAAGAATATAACTACTATAATACTGCCCCCTATGTACTAGAATATAACTACTATAATACTGCCCCTATGTACAATAATATAACTACTATAATACTGCTCCCTATGTACAAGAATATAACTACTATAATACTACCCCCTATGTACAAGAATATAACTACTATAATACTGCCTCCTATGTACAAGAATATAACTACTATAATACTACCCCCTATGTACAAGAATATAACTACTATAATACTGCCTCCTATGTACAAGAATATAACTACTATAATACTGCCCCTATGTACAAGAATATAACTACTATAATACTGCCCCTGTGTACAAGAATATAACTACTATAATACTGCTCCTATGTACAAGAATATAACTACTATAATACTGCTCCCTATGTACAAGAATATAACTACTATAATACTGCCCCCTATGTACAAGAATATAACTACTATAATACTACCCCCTATGTACAAGAATATAACTACTATAATACTGCCTCCTATGTACAAGAATATAACTACTATAATACTGCCTCCTATGTACAAGAATATAACTACTATAATACTGCCCCTATGTACAAGAATATAACTACTATAATACTGCTCCCTATGTACAAGAATATAACGACTATAATACTGCTCCCTATGTACAAGAATATAACTACTATAATACTGCTCCTATGTACAAGAATATAACTACTATAATACTACCCCCTATGTACAAGAATATAACTACTATAATACTGCCTCCTATGTACAAGAATATAACTACTATAATACTGCCCCTATGTACAAGAATATAACTACTATAATACTGCTCCTATGTAAAAGAATATAACTACTATAATACTGCTCCCTATGTACAAGAATATAACTACTATAATACTGCCCAATATGTACAAGAATATAACTACTATAATACTGCTCCTATGTACAAGAATATAACTACTATAATACTGCTCCCTATGTACAAGAATATAACTACTATAATACTGCTCCTATGTACAAGAATATAACTACTATAATACTGCTCCCTATGTACAAGAATATAACTACTATAATACTGCCCCCTATGTACAAGAATATAATTACTATAATACTGCTCCCTATGTACAAGAAAATAACTACTATAATACTGCTCCCTATGTACAGGAATATAACTACTATAATACTGCCCCCTATGTACAAGAATATAGCGACTATAATACTGCTCCCTATGTACAAGAATATAACTACTATAATACTGCCCCCTATGTACAAGAATATAACTACTATAATACTGCTCCTATATACTAGAATATAACTACTAAAATACTGCTCCTATGTACAAGAATATAACTACTATAATACTGCTCCTATGTACAAGAATATAACTACTATAATACTGTCCCCTATGTACAAGAATATAACTACTATAATACTGCTCCTATGTACAAGAATATAACTACTATAATACTGCTCCTATGTACAAGAATATAACTACTATAATACCGCCCCTATGTACAAGAATATAACTACTATAATACTTCTCCTATGTACAATAATATAACTACTATAATACTGCTCCCTATGTACAGGAATATAACTACTATAATACTGCTCCTATATACAAGAATATAACTACTATAATACTGCCCCCTATGTACAAGCATATAGCTACTATAATACTGCCCCCTATGTACAAGAATATAACTACTATAAAACTGCCCCTATGTACGAGAATATAACTACTATAATACTGCCCCCTATGTACAAGAATATAACTACTATAATACTGCCCCTATGTACAAGAATATAACTACTATAATACTGCCCCTATGTACAAGAATATAACTACTATAATACTGCCCCCTATGTACAAAAATATAACTACTATAATACTGCCCCTATGTATAAGAATATAACTACTATAATACTGCTCCTATGTACAAGAATATAACTACTATAATACTGCTCCTATGTACAAGAATATAACTACTATAATACTGCCCCCTATGTGCAAGAATATAACTACTATAATACTGCCTCCTATGTACAAGAATATAACTACTATAAAACTGCCCCTATGTACGAGAATATAACTACTATAATACTGCCCCCTATGTACAAGAATATAACTACTATAATACTGCCCCTATGCACAAGAATATAACTACTATAATACTGCCCCTATGTACAAGAATATAACTACTATAATACTGCCCCCTATGTACAAAAATATAACTACTATAATACTGCCCCTATGTATAAGAATATAACTACTATAATACTGCTCCTATGTACAAGAATATAACTACTATAATACTGCTCCTATGTACAAGAATATAACTAATATAATACTGCCCCCTATGTACAAGAATATAACTACTATAATACTGCCTCCTATGTACAAGAATATAACTACTATAAAACTGCCCCTATGTACAAGAATATAACTACTAAAATACTGCCCCCTATGTACAAGAATATAACTACTATAATACTGCCTCCTATGTACAAGAATATAACTACTATAATACTGCCTCCTATATACAAGAATATAACTACTATAATACTGCCTCCTATGTACAAGAATATAACTACTATAATACTGCCCCTGTGTACAAGAATATAACTACTATAATACTGCTCCTATGTACAAGAATATAACTACTATAATACTGCTCCCTATGTACAAGAATATAACTACTATAATACTGCCCCCTATGTACAAGAATATAACTACTATAATACTGCTCCTATGTACAAGAATATAACTACTATAATACTGCTCCCTATGTACAGGAATATAACGACTATAATACTGCTCCCTATGTACAAGAATATAACTACTATAATACTGCTCCTATGTACAAGAATATAACTACTATAATACTGCCCCCTATGTACTAGAATATAACTACTATAATACTGCCCCTATGTACAATAATATAACTACTATAATACTGCTCCCTATGTACAAGAATATAACTACTATAATACTACCCCCTATGTACAAGAATATAACTACTATAATACTGCCTCCTATGTACAAGAATATAACTACTATAATACTACCCCCTATGTACAAGAATATAACTACTATAATACTGCCTCCTATGTACAAGAATATAACTACTATAATACTGCCCCTATGTACAAGAATATAACTACTATAATACTGCCCCTGTGTACAAGAATATAACTACTATAATACTGCTCCTATGTACAAGAATATAACTACTATAATACTGCTCCCTATGTACAAGAATATAACTACTATAATACTGCCCCCTATGTACAAGAATATAACTACTATAATACTACCCCCTATGTACAAGAATATAACTACTATAATACTGCCTCCTATGTACAAGAATATAACTACTATAATACTGCCTCCTATGTACAAGAATATAACTACTATAATACTGCCCCTATGTACAAGAATATAACTACTATAATACTGCTCCCTATGTACAAGAATATAACGACTATAATACTGCTCCCTATGTACAAGAATATAACGACTATAATACTGCTCCTATGTACAAGAATATAACTACTATAATACTACCCCCTATGTACAAGAATATAACTACTATAATACTGCCTCCTATGTACAAGAATATAACTACTATAATACTGCCCCTATGTACAAGAATATAACTACTATAATACTGCTCCTATGTAAAAGAATATAACTACTATAATACTGCTCCCTATGTACAAGAATATAACTACTATAATACTGCCCAATATGTACAAGAATATAACTACTATAATACTGCTCCTATGTACAAGAATATAACTACTATAATACTGCTCCCTATGTACAAGAATATAACTACTATAATACTGCTCCTATGTACAAGAATATAACTACTATAATACTGCTCCCTATGTACAAGAATATAACTACTATAATACTGTACCTATGTACAAGAATATAATTACTATAATACTGCTCCCTATGTACAAGAAAATAACTACTATAATACTGCTCCCTATGTACAGGAATATAACTACTATAATACTGCCCCCTATGTACAAGAATATAACGACTATAATACTGCTCCCTATGTACAAGAATATAACTACTATAATACTGCCCCCTATGTACAAGAATATAACTACTATAATACTGCTCCTATATACTAGAATATGACTACTAAAATACTGCTCCTATGTACAAGAATATAACTACTATAATACTGCTCCTATGTACAAGAATATAACTACTATAATACTGTCCCCTATGTACAAGAATATAACTACTATAATACTGCTCCTATGTACAAGAATATAACTACTATAATACCGCCCCTATGTACAAGAATATAACTACTATAATACTTCTCCTATGTACAATAATATAACTACTATAATACTGCTCCCTATGTACAGGAATATAACTACTATAATACTGCTCCTATATACAAGAATATAACTACTATAATACTGCCCCCTATGTACAAGCATATAGCTACTATAATACTGCCCCCTATGTACAAGAATATAACTACTATAATACTGCTCCTATGTACAAGAATATAACTACTATAATACTGCTCCTGTGTACAAGAATATAACTACTATAATACTGCCCCTGTGTACAAGAATATAACTACTATAATACTGCCCCTATGTACAAGAATGTAACTACTAAAATACTGCCCCTATGTACGAGAATATAACTACTATAAAACTGCCCCTATGTACGAGAATATAACTACTATAATACTGCCCCCTATGTACAAGAATATAACTACTATAATACTGCCTCCTATGTACAAGAATATAACTACTATAATACTGCCCCCTATGTACAAGAATATAACAACTATAATACTGCCCCTATGTACAAGAATATAACTACTATAATACTGCTCCTATGTACAAGAATATAACTACTATAATACTGTTCCTATGTACAAGAATGTAACTACTATAATACTGCTCCTATGTACAAGAATATAACTACTATAATACTGCTCCTATGTACAAGAATATAACTACTATAATACTGCTCCTATGTACAAGAATATAACTACTATAATACTGCTCCTATGTACAAGAATATAACTACTATAATACTGCCCCCTATGTACAAGAATATAACTACTATAATACTGCTATGTACAAGAATATAACTACTATAATACTGCTCCTATGTACAAGAATATAACTACTATAATACTGCCCCCTATGTACAAGAATATAACTACTATAATACTGCCCCCTATGTACAAGAATATAACTACTATAATACTGCCCCCTATGTACAAGAATATAACTACTATAATACTGCCCCTATGTACAAGAATATAACTACTATAATACTGCCCCTATGTACAAGAATATAACTATTATAATACTGCTCCCTATGTACAGGAATATAACTACTATAATACTGCCCCTATGTACAAGAATATAACTACTATAATACTGCTCCTATGTACAAGAATATAACTACTATAATACTGCTTCCTATGTACAAGAATATAACTACTATAATACTGCCCCCTATGTACAAGAATATAACTACTATAATACTGCTCCTATGTACAAGAATATAACTACTATAATACTGCTCCTATGTACAAGAATATAACTACTATAATACTGCTCCCTATGTACAGGAATATAACGACTATAATACTGCTCCCTATGTACAAGAATATAACTACTATAATACTGCTCCTATGTACAAGAATATAACTACTATAATACTGCCCCCTATGTACTAGAATATAACTACTATAATACTGCCCCTATGTACAAGAATATAACTACTATAATACTGCTCCCTATGTACAAGAATATAACTACTATAATACTACCCCCTATGTACAAGAATATAACTACTATAATACTGCCTCCTATGTACAAGAATATAACTACTATAATACTGCCCCCTATGTACAAGAATATAACTACTATAATACTGCCTCCTATGTACAAGAATATAACTACTATAATACTGCCTCCTATGTACAAGAATATAACTGCTATAATACTGCCCCTGTGTACAAGAATATAACTACTATAATACTGCCCCTGTGTACAAGAATATAACTACTATAATACTGCTCCTATGTACAAGAATATAACTACTATAATACTGCTCCCTATGTACAAGAATATAACTACTATAATACTGCCCCCTATGTACAAGAATATAACTACTATAATACTGCTCCTATGTACAAGAATATAACTACTATAATACTGCTCCCTATGTACAGGAATATAACGACTATAATACTGCTCCCTATGTACAAGAATATAACTACTATAATACTGCTCCTATGTACAAGAATATAACTACTATAATACTGCTCCCTATGTACAAGAATATAACTACTATAATACTACCCCCTATGTACAAGAATATAACTACTATAATACTGCCTCCTATGTACAAGAATATAACTACTATAATACTGCCCCCTATGTACAAGAATATAACTACTATAATACTGCCTCCTATGTACAAGAATATAACTACTATAATACTGCCTCCTATGTACAAGAATATAACTGCTATAATACTGCCCCTGTGTACAAGAATATAACTACTATAATACTGCCCCTGTGTACAAGAATATAACTACTATAATACTGCTCCTATGTACAAGAATATAACTACTATAATACTGCTCCCTATGTACAAGAATATAACTACTATAATACTGCCCCCTATGTACAAGAATATAACTACTATAATACTGCTCCTATGTACAAGAATATAACTACTATAATACTGCTCCCTATGTACAGGAATATAACGACTATAATACTGCTCCCTATGTACAAGAATATAACTACTATAATACTGCTCCTATGTACAAGAATATAACTACTATAATACTGCCCCCTATGTACTAGAATATAACTACTATAATACTGCCCCTATGTACAAGAATATAACTACTATAATACTGCTCCCTATGTACAAGAATATAACTACTATAATACTACCCCCTATGTACAAGAATATAACTACTATAATACTGCCTCCTATGTACAAGAATATAACTACTATAATACTACCCCCTATGTACAAGAATATAACTACTATAATACTGCCTCCTATGTACAAGAATATAACTACTATAATACTGCCCCTATGTACAAGAATATAACTACTATAATACTGCCCCTGTGTACAAGAATATAACTACTATAATACTGCTCCTATGTACAAGAATATAACTACTATAATACTGCTCCCTATGTACAAGAATATAACTACTATAATACTGCTCCTATGTACAAGAATATAACTACTATAATACTGCTCCCTATGTACAAGATTATAACTACTATAATACTGCCCCCTATGTAGAAGAATATAACTACTATAATACTACCCCCTATGTACAAGAATATAACTACTATAATACTGCCTCCTATGTACAAGAATATAACTACTATAATACTGCCTCCTATGTACAAGAATATAACTACAATAATACTACCCCTATGTACAAGAATATAACTACTATAATACTGCTCCCTATGTACAAGAATATAACTACTATAATACTGCTCCTATGTACAAGAATATAACTACTATAATACTACCCCCTATGTACAAGAATATAACTACTATAATACTGCCTCCTATGTACAAGAATATAACTACTATAATACTGCCCCTATGTACAAGAATATAACTACTATAATACTGCACCTATGTAAAAGAATATAACTACTATAATACTGCTCCCTATGTACAAGAATATAACTACTATAATACTGCCCCCTATGTACAAGAATATAACTACTATAATACTGCTCCTATGTACAAGAATATAACTACTATAATACTGCTCCCTATGTACAAGAATATAACTACTATAATACTGCTCCTATGTACAAGAATATAACTACTATAATACTGCTCCCTATGTACAAGAATATAACTACTATAATACTGCCCCCTATGTACAAGAATATAACTACTATAATACTGCTCCCTATGTACAAGAATATAACTACTATAATACTGCTCCCTATGTACAGGAATATAACTACTATAATACTGCCCCCTATGTACAAGAATATAACGACTATAATACTGCTCCCTATGTACAAGAATATAACTAGTATAATACTGCCCCCTATGTACAAGAATATAACTACTATAATACTGCTCCTATATACTAGAATATAACTACTAAAATACTGCTCCTATGTACAAGAATATAACTACTATAATACTGCTCCTATGTACAAGAATATAACTACTATAATACTGCTCCTATGTACAAGAATATAACTACTATAATACTGCCCCTATGTACAAGAATATAACTACTATAATACTTCTCCTATGTACAAGAATATAACTGCTATAATACTGCTCCCTATGTACAGGAATATATCTACTATAATACTGCTCCTATATACAAGAATATAACTACTATAATACTGCCCCCTATGTACAAGAATATTGCTACTATAATACTGCCCCCTATGTACAAGAATATAACTACTATAATACTGCTCCTATGTACAAGAATATAACTACTATAATACTGCTCCTGTGTACAAGAATATAACTACTATAATACTGCCCCTGTGTACAAGAATATAACTACTATAATACTGCCCCTATGTACAAGAATGTAACTACTAAAATACTGCCCCTATGTACGAGAATATAACTACTATAAAACTGCCCCTATGTACGAGAATATAACTACTATAATACTGCCCCCTATGTACAAGAATATAACTACTATAATACTGCCTCCTATGTACAAGAATATAACTACTATAATACTGCCCCCTATGTACAAGAATATACAACTATAATACTGCCCCTATGTACAAGAATATAACTACTATAATACTGCTCCTATGTACAAGAATATAACTACTATAATACTGTTCCTATGTACAAGAATATAACTACTATAATACTGCTCCTATGTACAAGAATATAACTACTATAATACTGCTCCTATGTACAAGAATATAACTACTATAATACTGCTCCTATGTACAAGAATATAACTACTATAATACTGCCCCCTATGTACAAGAATATAACTACTATAATACTGCTATGTACAAGAATATAACTACTATAATACTGCTCCTATGTACAAGAATATAGCTACTATAATACTGCCCCCTATGTACAAGAATATAACTACTATAATACTGCCCCCTATGTACAAGAATATAACTACTATAATACTGCCCCCTATGTACAAGAATATAACTACTATAATACTGCCCCTATGTACAAGAATATAACTACTATAATACTGCCCCTATGTACAAAAATATAACTATTATAATACTGCTCCCTATGTACAGGAATATAACTACTATAATACTGCCCCTATGTACAAGAATATAACTACTATAATACTGCTCCTATGTACAAGAATATAACTACTATAATACTGCCCCCTATGTACGAGAATATAACTACTATAATACTGCTATGTACAAGAATATAACTACTATAATACTGCTCCTATGTACAAGAATATAACTACTATAATACTGCCCCCTATGTACAAGAATATAACTACTATAATACTGCCCCCTATGTACAAGAATTTAAACTATAATACTGCCCCCTATGTACAAGAATATAACTACTATAATACTGCCCCTATGTACAAGAATATAACTACTATAATACTGCCCCTATGTACAAGAATATAACTACTATAATACTGCTCCTATATACAAGAATATAACTACTATAATACTGCTCCTATGTACAAGAATATAACTACTATAATACTGCCCCCTATGTACAAGAATATAACTACTATAATACTGCCTCCTATGTACAAGAATATAACTACTATAATACTGCCTCCTATGTACAAGAATATAACTACTATAATACTGCCCCTGTGTACAAGAATATAACTACTATAATACTGCTCCTATGTACAAGAATATAACTACTATAATACTGCTCCCTATGTACAAGAATATAACTACTATAATACTGCCCCCTATGTACAAGAATATAACTACTATAATACTGCTCCTATGTACAAGAATATAACTACTATAATACTGCTCCCTATGTACAAGAATATAACTACTATAATACTGCCCCCTATGTACAAGAATATAACGACTATAATACTGCTCCCTATGTACAAGAATATAACTACTATAATACTGCTCCTATGTACAAGAATATAACTACTATAATACTGCCCCCTATGTACTAGAATATAACTACTATAATACTGCCCCTTTGTACAAGAATATAACTACTATAATACTGCTCCCTATGTACAAGAATATAACTACTATAATACTACCCCCTATGTACAAGAATATAACTACTATAATACTGCCTCCTATGTACAAGAATATAACTACTATAATACTACCCCCTATGTACAAGAATATAACTACTATAATACTGCCTCCTATGTACAAGAATATAACTACTATAATACTGCCCCTATGTACAAGAATATAACTACTATAATACTGCTCCCTATGTACAAGAATATAACGACTATAATACTGCTCCCTATGTACAAGAATATAACTACTATAATACTGCTCCTATGTACAAGAATATAACTACTATAATACTGCCCCCAATGTACAAGAATATAACTACTATAATACTGCCTCCTATGTACAAGAATATAACTACTATAAAACTGCCCCTATGTACAAGAATATAACTACTAAAATACTGCCCCTATGTACGAGAATATAACTACTATAAAACTGCCCCTATGTACGAGAATATAACTACTATAATACAGCCCTCTATGTACAAGAATATAACTACTATAATATTGCCCCCTATGTACAAGAATATAACTACTATAATACTGCCTCCTATGTATAAGAATATAACTACTATAATACTGCCCCCTATGTACAAGAATATAACAACTATAATACTGCCCCTATGTACAAGAATATAACTACTATAATACTGCTCCTATGTACAAGAATATAACTACTATAATACTGTTCCTATGTACAAGAATATAACTACTATAATACTGCTCCTATGTACAAGAATATAACTACTATAATACTGCTCCTATGTACAAGAATATAACTACTATAATACTGCTCCTATGTACAAGAATATAACTACTATAATACTGCTCCTATGTACAAGAATATAACTACTATAATACTGCCCCCTATGTACAAGAATATAACTACTATAATACTGCTATGTACAAGAATATAATTACTATAATACTGCTCCTATGTACAAGAATATAACTACTATAATACTGCCCCCTATGTACAAGAATATAACTACTATAATACTGCCCCCTATGTACAAGAATATAACTACTATAATACTGCCCCCTATGTACAAGAATATAACTACTATAATACTGCCCCTATGTACAAGAATATAACTACTATAATACTGCCCCTATGTACAAGAATATAACTATTATAATACTGCTCCCTATGTACAGGAATATAACTACTATAATACTGCCCCTATGTACAAGAATATAACTATTATAATACTGCTCCCTATGTACAGGAATATAACTACTATAATACTGCCCCTATGTACAAGAATATAACTACTATAATACTGCTCCTATGTACAAGAATATAACTACTATAATACTGCCCCCTATGTACGAGAATATAACTACTATAATACTGCCCCCTATGTACAAGAATATAACTACTATAATACTGCCCCCTATGTACAAGAATATAACTACTATAATACTGCCCCCTATGTACAAGAATATAACTACTATAATACTGCCCCCTATGTACGAGAATATAACTACTATAATACTGCCCCCTATGTACAAGAATATAACTACTATAATACTGCCCCCTATGTACAAGAATATAACTACTATAATACTGCCCCTATGTACAAGAATATAACTACTATAATACTGCTATGTACAAGAATATAACTACTATAATACTGCTCCTATGTACAAGAATATAACTACTATAATACTGCCCCCTATGTACAAGAATATAACTACTATAATACTGCCCCTATGTACAAGAATGTAACCACTATAATACTGCCCCTATGTACAAGAATATAACTACTATAATACTGCTCCTATATACAAGAATATAACTACTATAATACTGCTCCTATGTACAAGAATATAACTACTTTAATACTGCCCCCTATGTACAAGAATATAACTACTATAATACTGCCTCCTATGTACAAGAATATAACTACTATAATACTACCTCCTATGTACAAGAATATAACTACTATAATACTGCCCCTGTGTACAAGAATATAACTACTATAATACTGCTCCTATGTACAAGAATATAACTACTATAATACTGCTCCCTATGTACAAGAATATAACTACTATAATACTGCCCCCTATGTACAAGAATATAACTACTATAATACTGCTCCTATGTACAAGAATATAACTACTATAATACTGCTCCCTATGTACAGGAATATAACGACTATAATACTGCTCCCTATGTACAAGAATATAACTACTATAATACTGCTCCTATGTACAAGAATATAACTACTATAATACTGCCCCCTATGTACTAGAATATAACTACTATAATACTGCCCCTATGTACAAGAATATAACTACTATAATACTGCTCCCTATGTACAAGAATATAACTACTATAATACTACCCCCTATGTACAAGAATATAACTACTTTAATACTGCCTCCTATGTACAAGAATATAACTACTATAATACTGCACCCTATGTACAAGAATATAACTACTATAATACTGCCTCCTATGTACAAGAATATAACTACTATAATACTGCCTCTATGTACAAGAATATAACTACTGTAATACTGCTCCCTATGTACAAGAATATAACGACTATAATACTGCTCCCTATGTACAGGAATATAACTACTATAATACTGCTCCTATGTACAAGAATATAACTACTATAATACTGCTCCCTATGTACAAGAATATAACTACTATAATACTGCCCCCTATGTACAAGAATATAACTACTATAATACTGCTCCTATGTACAAGAATATAACTACTATAATACTGCTCCCTATGTACAAGAATATAACTACTATAATACTGCCTCCTATGTACAAGAATATAACTACTATAATACTGCCCCTATGTACAAGAATATAACTACTATAATACTGCTCCTATGTAAAAGAATATAACTACTATAATACTGCTCACTATGTACAAGAATATAACTACTATAATACTGCCCCCTATGTACAAGAATATAACTACTATAATACTGCTCCTATGTACAAGAATATAACTACTATAATACTGCTCCCTATGTACAAGAATATAACTACTATAATACTGCTCCTATGTACAAGAATATAACTACTATAATACTGCTCCCTATGTACAAGAATATAACTACTATAATACTGCCCCCTATGTACAAGAATATAAATACTATAATACTGCTCCCTATGTACAAGAATATAACTACTATAATACTGCTCCCTATGTACAGGAATATAACTACTATAATACTGCCCCCTATGTACAAGAATATAACGACTATAATACTGCTCCCTATGTACAAGAATATAACTACTATAATACTGCCCCCTATGTACAAGAATATAACTACTATAATACTGCTCCTATATACTAGAATATAACTACTAAAATACTGCTCCTATGTACAAGAATATAACTACTATAATACTGCTCCTATGTACAAGAATATAACTACTATAATACTGTCCCCTATGTACAAGAATATAACTACTATAATACTGCTCCTATGTACAAGAATATAACTACTATAATACTTCTCCTATGTACAAGAATATAACTACTATAATACTGCTCCCTATGTACAGGAATATAACTACTATAATACTGCTCCTATATACAAGAATATAACTACTATAATACTGCCCCCTATGTACAAGAATATAGCTACTATAATACTGCCCCCTTTGTACAAGAATATAACTTCTATAATACTGCTCCTATGTACAAGAATATAACTACTATAATACTGCTCCTGTGTACAAGAATATAACTACTATAATACTGCCCCTATGTACAAAAATATAACTATTATAATACTGCTCCCTAAGTACAGGAATATAACTACTATAATACTGCCCCTATGTACAAGAATATAACTACTATAATACTGCTCCTATGTACAAGAATATAACTACTATAATACTGCCCCCTATGTACGAGAATATAACTACTATAATACTGCTATGTACAAGAATATAACTACTATAATACTGCTCCTATGTACAAGAATATAACTACTATAATACTGCCCCCTATGTACAAGAATATAACTACTATAATACTGCCCCCTATGTACAAGAATATACACTATAATACTGCCCCCTATGTACAAGAATATAACTACTATAATACTGCCCCTATGTACAAGAATATAACTACTATAATACTGCCCCTATGTACAAGAATATAACTACTATAATACTGCTCCTATATACAAGAATATAACTACTATAATACTGCTCCTATGTACAAGAATATAACTACTATAATACTGCCCCCTATGTACAAGAATATAACTACTATAATACTGCCTCCTATGTACAAGAATATAACTACTATAATACTGCTCCTATGTACAAGAATATAACTACTATAATACTGCTCCCTATGTACAAGAATATAACTACTATAATACTGCTCCTATGTACAAGAATATAACTACTATAATACTGCTCCCTATGTACAAGAATATAACTACTATAATACTGCCCCCTATGTACAAGAATATAACTACTATAATACTGCTCCTATGTACAAGAATATAACTACTATAATACTGCTCCCTATGTACAGGAATATAACGACTATAATACTGCTCCCTATGTACAAGAATATAACGACTATAATACTGCTCCCTATGTACAAGAATATAACTACTATAATACTGCTCCTATGTACAAGAATATAACTACTATAATACTGCCCCCTATGTACTAGAATATAACTACTATAATACTGCCCCTATGTACAAGAATATAACTACTATAATACTGCTCCCTATGTACCAGAATATAACTACTATAATACTACCCCCTATGTACAAGAATATAACTACTATAATACTGCCTCCTATGTACAAGAATATAACTACTATAATAGTACCCCCTATGTACAAGAATGTAACTACTATAATACTGCCTCCTATGTACAAGAATATAACTACTATAATACTGCCCCTATGTACAAGAATATAACTACTATAATACTGCTCCCTATGTACAAGAATATAACGACTCTAATACTGCTCCCTATGTACAAGAATATAACTACTATAATACTGCTCCTATGTACAAGAATATAACTACTATAATACTGCCCCCAATGTACAAGAATATAACTACTATAATACTGCCTCCTATGTACAAGAATATAACTACTATAAAACTGCCCCTATGTACAAGAATATAACTACTAAAATACTGCCCCTATGTACGAGAATATAACTACTATAAAACTGCCCCTATGTACGAGAATATAACTACTATAATACTGCCCTCTATGTACAAGAATATAACTACTATAATATTGCCCCCTATGTACAAGAATATAACTACTATAATACTGCCTCCTATGTATAAGAATATAACTACTATAATACTGCCCCCTATGTACAAGAATATAACAACTATAATACTGCCCCTATGTACAAGAATATAACTACTATAATACTGCTCCTATGTACAAGAATATAACTACTATAATTCTGTTCCTATGTACAAGAATATAACTACTATAATACTGCTCCTATGTACAAGAATATAACTACTATAATACTGCTCCTATGTACAAGAATATAACTACTATAATACTGCTCCTATGTACAAGAATATAACTACTATAATACTGCTCCTATGTACAAGAATATAACTACTATAATACTGCCCCCTATGTACAAGAATATAACTACTATAATACTGCTATGTACAAGAATATAACTACTATAATACTGCTCCTATGTACAAGAATATAACTACTATAATACTGCCCCCTATGTACAAGAATATAACTACTATAATACTGCTATGTACAAGAATATAACTACTATAATACTGCTCCTATGTACAAGAATATAACTACTATAATACTGCCCCCTATGTACAAGAATATAACTACTATAATACTGCCCCCTATGTACAAGAATATAACTACTATAATACTGCCCCCTATGTACAAGAATATAACTACTATAATACTGCCCCTATGTACAAGAATATAACTACTATAATACTGCCCCTATGTACAAGAATATAACTATTATAATACTGCTCCCTATGTACAGGAATATAACTACTATAATACTGCCCCTATGTACAAGAATATAACTATTATAATACTGCTCCCTATGTACAGGAATATAACTACTATAATACTGCCCCTATGTACAAGAATATAACTACTATAATACTGCTCCTATGTACAAGAATATAACTACTATAATACTGCCCCCTATGTACGAGAATATAACTACTATAATACTGCTATGTACAAGAATATAACTACTATAATACTGCTCCTATGTACAAGAATATAACTACTATAATACTGCCCCCTATGTACAAGAATATAACTACTATAATACTGCCCCCTATGTACAAGAATATAACTACTATAATACTGCCCCCTATGTACAAGAATATAACTACTATAATACTGCCCCTATGTACAAGAATGTAACCACTATAATACTGCCCCTATGTACAAGAATATAACTACTATAATACTGCTCCTATATACAAGAATATAACTACTATAATACTGCTCCTATGTACAAGAATATAACTACTTTAATACTGCCCCCTATGTACAAGAATATAACTACTATAATACTGCCTCCTATGTACAAGAATATAACTACTATAATACTACCTCCTATGTACAAGAATATAACTACTATAATACTGCCCCTGTGTACAAGAATATAACTACTATAATACTGCTCCTATGTACAAGAATATAACTACTATAATACTGCTCCCTATGTACAAGAATATAACTACTATAATACTGCCCCCTATGTACAAGAATATAACTACTATAATACTGCTCCTATGTACAAGAATATAACTACTATAATACTGCTCCCTATGTACAGGAATATAACGACTATAATACTGCTCCCTATGTACAAGAATATAACTACTATAATACTGCTCCTATGTACAAGAATATAACTACTATAATACTGCCCCCTATGTACTAGAATATAACTACTATAATACTGCCCCTATGTACAAGAATATAACTACTATAATACTGCTCCCTATGTACAAGAATATAACTACTATAATACTACCCCCTATGTACAAGAATATAACTACTATAATACTGCCTCCTATGTACAAGAATATAACTACTATAATACTGCACCCTATGTACAAGAATATAACTACTATAATACTGCCTCCTATGTACAAGAATATAACTACTATAATACTGCCTCTATGTACAAGAATATAACTACTGTAATACTGCTCCCTATGTACAAGAATATAACGACTATAATACTGCTCCCTATGTACAGGAATATAACTACTATAATACTGCTCCTATGTACAAGAATATAACTACTATAATACTGCTCCCTATGTACAAGAATATAACTACTATAATACTGCCCCCTATGTACAAGAATATAACTACTATAATACTGCTCCTATGTACAAGAATATAACTACTATAATACTGCTCCCTATGTACAAGAATATAACTACTATAATACTGCCTCCTATGTACAAGAATATAACTACTATAATACTGCCCCTATGTACAAGAATATAACTACTATAATACTGCTCCTATGTAAAAGAATATAACTACTATAATACTGCTCCCTATGTACAAGAATATAACTACTATAATACTGCCCCCTATGTACAAGAATATAACTACTATAATACTGCTCCTATGTACAAGAATATAACTACTATAATACTGCTCCCTATGTACAAGAATATAACTACTATAATACTGCTCCTATGTACAAGAATATAACTACTATAATACTGCTCCCTATGTACAAGAATATAACTACTATAATACTGCCCCCTATGTACAAGAATATAAATACTATAATACTGCTCCCTATGTACAAGAATATAACTACTATAATACTGCTCCCTATGTACGAGAATATAACTACTATAAAACTGCCCTTATGTACGAGAATATAACTACTATAATACTGCCCCCTATGTACAAGAATATAACTACTATAATACTGCCTCCTATGTACAAGAATATAACTACTATAATACTGCCCCCTATGTACAAGAATATACAAGTATAATACTGCCCCTATGTACAAGAATATAACTACTATAATACTGCTCCTATGTACAAGAATATAACTACTATAATACTGTTCCTATGTACAAGAATATAACTACTATAATACTGCTCCTATGTACAAGAATATAACTACTATAATACTGCTCCTATGTACAAGAATATAACTACTATAATACTACTCCTATGTACAAGAATATAACTACTATAATACTGCTCCTATGTACAAGAATATAACTACTATAATACTGCCCCCTATGTACAAGAATATAACTACTATAATACTGCTATGTACAAGAATATAACTACTATAATACTGCTCCTATGTACAAGAATATAACTACTATAATACTGCCCCCTATGTACAAGAATATAACTACTATAATACTGCCCCCTATGTACAAGAATATAACTACTATAATACTGCCCCCTATGTACAAGAATATAACTACTATAATACTGCCCCTATGTACAAGAATATAACTACTATAATACTGCCCCTATGTACAAAAATATAACTATTATAATACTGCTCCCTATGTACAGGAATATAACTGCTATAATACTGCCCCTATGTACAAGAATATAACTACTATAATACTGCTCCTATGTACAAGAATATATCTACTATAATACTGCCCCCTATGTACGAGAATATAACTACTATAATACTGCTATGTACAAGAATATAACTACTATAATACTGCTCCTATGTACAAGAATATAACTACTATAATACTGCCCCCTATGTACAAGAATATAACTACTATAATACTGCCCCCTATGTACAAGAATATAAACTATAATACTGCCCCCTATGTACAAGAATATAACTACTATAATACTGCCCCTATGTACAAGAATATAACTACTATAATACTGCCCCTATGTACAAGAATATAACTACTATAATACTGCTCCTATATACAAGAATATAACTACTATAATACTGCTCCTATGTACAAGAATATAACTACTATAATACTGCCCCCTATGTACAAGAATATAACTACTATAATACTGCCTCCTATGTACAAGAATATAACTACTATAATACTGCCTCCTATGTACAAGAATATAACTACTATAATACTGCCCCTGTGTACAAGAATATAACTACTATAATACTGCTCCTATGTACAAGAATATAACTACTATAATACTGCTCCCTATGTACAAGAATATAACTACTATAATACTGCCCCCTATGTACAAGAATATAACTACTATAATACTGCTCCTATGTACAAGAATATAACTACTATAATACTGCTCCCTATGTCCAGGAATATGACGACTATAATACTGCTCCCTATGTACAAGAATATAACGACTATAATACTGCTCCCTATGTACAAGAATATAACTACTATAATACTGCTCCTATGTACAAGAATATAACTACTATAATACTGCCCCCTATGTACTAGAATATAACTACTATAATACTGCCCCTATGTACAAGAATATAACTACTATAATACTGCTCCCTATGTACAAGAATATAACTACTATAATACTACCCCCTATGTACAAGAATATAACTACTATAATACTGCCTCCGATGTACAAGAATATAACTACTATAATACTACCCCCTATGTACAAGAATATAACTACTATAATACTGCCTCCTATGTACAAGAATATAACTACTATAATACTGCCCCTATGTACAAGAATATAACTCCTATAATACTGCTCCCTATGTACAAGAATATAACGACTATAATACTGCTCCCAATGTACAAGAATATAACTACTATAATACTGCTCCTATGTACAAGAATATAACTACTATAATACTGCCCCCTATGTACAAGAATATAACTACTATAATACTGCCTCCTATGTACAAGAATATAACTACTATAAAACTGCCCCTATGTACAAGAATATAACTACTAAAATACTGCCCCTATGTACGAGAATATAACTACTATAAAACTGCCCCTATGTACGAGAATATAACTACTATAATACTGCCCTCTATGTACAAGAATATAACTACTATAATATTGCCCCCTATGTACAAGAATATAACTACTATAATACTGCCTCCTATGTATAAGAATATAACTACTATAATACTGCCCCCTATGTACAAGAATATAACATCTATAATACTGCCCCTATGTACAAGAATATAACTACTATAATACTGCTCCTATGTACAAGAATATAACTACTATAATACTGTTCCTATGTACAAGAATATAACTACTATAATACTGCTCCTATGTACAAGAATATAACTACTATAATACTGCTCCTATGTACAAGAATATAACTACTATAATACTGCTCCTATGTACAAGAATATAACTACTATAATACTGCTCCTATGTACAAGAATATAACTACTATAATACTGCCCCCTATGTACAAGAATATAACTACTATAATACTGCTATGTACAAGAATATAACTACTATAATACTGCTCCTATGTACAAGAATATAACTACTATAATACTGCCCCCTATGTACAAGAATATAACTACTATAATACTGCCCCCTATGTGCAAGAATATAACTACTATAATACTGCCCCCTATGTACAAGAATATAACTACTATAATACTGCCCCTATGTACAAGAATATAACTACTATAATACTGCCCCTATGTACAAGAATATAACTAATATAATACTGCTCCCTATGTACAGGAATATAACTACTATAATACTGCCCCTATGTACAAGAATATAACTACTATAATACTGCTCCTATGTACAAGAATATAACTGCTATAATACTGCCCCCTATGTACGAGAATATAACTACTATAATACTGCTATGTACAAGAATATAGCTACTATAATACTGCTCCTATGTACAAGAATATAACTACTATAATACTGGCCCCTATGTACAAGAATATAACTACTATAATACTGCCCCCTATGTACAAGAATATAACTACTATAATACTGCCCCCTATGTACAAGAATATAACTACTATAATACTGCCCCTATGTACAAGAATGTAACCACTATAATACTGCCCCTATGTACAAGAATATAACTACTATAATACTGCTCCTATATACAAGAATATAACTACTATAATACTGCTCCTATGTACAAGAATATAACTACTTTAATACTGCCCCCTATGTACAAGAATATAACTACTATAATACTGCCTCCTATGTACAAGAATATAACTACTATAATACTACTTCCTATGTACAAGAATATAACTACTATAATACTGCCCCTGTGTACAAGAATATAACTACTATAATACTGCTCCTATGTACAAGAATATAACTACTATAATACTGCTCCCTATGTACAAGAATATAACTACTATAATACTGCCCCCTATGTACAAGAATATAACTACTATAATACTGCTCCTATGTACAAGAATATAACTACTATAATACTGCTCCCTATGTACAGGAATATAACGACTATAATACTGCTCCCTATGTACAAGAATATAACTACTATAATACTGCCCCCTATGTACAAGAATATAACTACTATAATACTGCCCCCTATGTACTACAATATAACTACTATAATACTGCCCCTATGTACAAGAATATAACTACTATAATACTGCTCCCTATGTACAAGAATATAACTACTATAATACTACCCCCTATGTACAAGAATATAACTACTATAATACTGCCTCCTATGTACAAGAATATAACTACTATAATACTGCACCCTATGTACAAGAATATAACTACTATAATACTGCCTCCTATGTACAAGAATATAACTACTATAATACTGCCTCTATGTACAAGAATATAACTACTGTAATACTGCTCCCTATGTACAAGAATATAACGACTATAATACTGCTCCCTATGTACAGGAATATAACTACTATAATACTGCTCCTATGTACAAGAATATAACTACTATAATACTGGTCCCTATGTACAAGAATATAACTACTATAATACTGCTCCTATGTACAAGAATATAACTACTATAATACTGCTCCTATGTACAAGAATACAACTACTATAATACTGCTCCTATGTACAAGAATATAACTACTATAATACCGCCCCTATGTACAAGAATATAACTACTATAATACTTCTCCTATGTACAAGAATATAACTGCTATAATACTGCTCCCTATGTACAGGAATATATCTACTATAATACTGCTCCTATATACAAGAATATAACTACTATAATACTGCCCCCTATGTACAAGAATATTGCTACTATAATACTGCCCCCTATGTACAAGAATATAACTACTATAATACTGCTCCTATGTACAAGAATATAACTACTATAATACTGCTCCTGTGTACAACAATATAACTACTATAATACTGCCCCTGTGTACAAGAATATAACTACTATAATACTGCCCCTATGTACAAGAATGTAACTACTAAAATACTGCCCCTATGTACGAGAATATAACTACTATAAAACTGCCCTTATGTACGAGAATATAACTACTATAATACTGCCCCCTATGTACAAGAATATAACTACTATAATACTGCCTCCTATGTACAAGAATATAACTACTATAATACTGCCCCCTATGTACAAGAATATACAAGTATAATACTGCCCCTATGTACAAGAATATAACTACTATAATACTGCTCCTATGTACAAGAATATAACTACTATAATACTGTTCCTATGTACAAGAATATAACTACTATAATACTGCTCCTATGTACAAGAATATAACTACTATAATACTGCTCCTATGTACAAGAATATAACTACTATAATACTACTCCTATGTACAAGAATATAACTACTATAATACTGCTCCTATGTACAAGAATATAACTACTATAATACTGCCCCCTATGTACAAGAATATAACTACTATAATACTGCTATGTACAAGAATATAACTACTATAATACTGCTCCTATGTACAAGAATATAACTACTATAATACTGCCCCCTATGTACAAGAATATAACTACTATAATACTGCCCCCTATGTACAAGAATATAACTACTATAATACTGCCCCCTATGTACAAGAATATAACTACTATAATACTGCCCCTATGTACAAGAATATAACTACTATAATACTGCCCCTATGTACAAAAATATAACTATTATAATACTGCTCCCTATGTACAGGAATATAACTGCTATAATACTGCCCCTATGTACAAGAATATAACTACTATAATACTGCTCCTATGTACAAGAATATATCTACTATAATACTGCCCCCTATGTACGAGAATATAACTACTATAATACTGCTATGTACAAGAATATAACTACTATAATACTGCTCCTATGTACAAGAATATAACTACTATAATACTGCCCCCTATGTACAAGAATATAACTACTATAATACTGCCCCCTATGTACAAGAATATAAACTATAATACTGCCCCCTATGTACAAGAATATAACTACTATAATACTGCCCCTATGTACAAGAATATAACTACTATAATACTGCCCCTATGTACAAGAATATAACTACTATAATACTGCTCCTATATACAAGAATATAACTACTATAATACTGCTCCTATGTACAAGAATATAACTACTATAATACTGCCCCCTATGTACAAGAATATAACTACTATAATACTGCCTCCTATGTACAAGAATATAACTACTATAATACTGCCTCCTATGTACAAGAATATAACTACTATAATACTGCCCCTGTGTACAAGAATATAACTACTATAATACTGCTCCTATGTACAAGAATATAACTACTATAATACTGCTCCCTATGTACAAGAATATAACTACTATAATACTGCCCCCTATGTACAAGAATATAACTACTATAATACTGCTCCTATGTACAAGAATATAACTACTATAATACTGCTCCCTATGTCCAGGAATATGACGACTATAATACTGCTCCCTATGTACAAGAATATAACGACTATAATACTGCTCCCTATGTACAAGAATATAACTACTATAATACTGCTCCTATGTACAAGAATATAACTACTATAATACTGCCCCCTATGTACTAGAATATAACTACTATAATACTGCCCCTATGTACAAGAATATAACTACTATAATACTGCTCCCTATGTACAAGAATATAACTACTATAATACTACCCCCTATGTACAAGAATATAACTACTATAATACTGCCTCCGATGTACAAGAATATAACTACTATAATACTACCCCCTATGTACAAGAATATAACTACTATAATACTGCCTCCTATGTACAAGAATATAACTACTATAATACTGCCCCTATGTACAAGAATATAACTCCTATAATACTGCTCCCTATGTACAAGAATATAACGACTATAATACTGCTCCCAATGTACAAGAATATAACTACTATAATACTGCTCCTATGTACAAGAATATAACTACTATAATACTGCCCCCTATGTACAAGAATATAACTACTATAATACTGCCTCCTATGTACAAGAATATAACTACTATAAAACTGCCCCTATGTACAAGAATATAACTACTAAAATACTGCCCCTATGTACGAGAATATAACTACTATAAAACTGCCCCTATGTACGAGAATATAACTACTATAATACTGCCCTCTATGTACAAAAATATAACTACTATAATATTGCCCCCTATGTACAAGAATATAACTACTATAATACTGCCTCCTATGTATAAGAATATAACTACTATAATACTGCCCCCTATGTACAAGAATATAACATCTATAATACTGCCCCTATGTACAAGAATATAACTACTATAATACTGCTCCTATGTACAAGAATATAACTACTATAATACTGTTCCTATGTACAAGAATATAACTACTATAATACTGCTCCTATGTACAAGAATATAACTACTATAATACTGCTCCTATGTACAAGAATATAACTACTATAATACTGCTCCTATGTACAAGAATATAACTACTATAATACTGCTCCTATGTACAAGAATATAACTACTATAATACTGCCCCCTATGTACAAGAATATAACTACTATAATACTGCTATGTACAAGAATATAACTACTATAATACTGCTCCTATGTACAAGAATATAACTACTATAATACTGCCCCCTATGTACAAGAATATAACTACTATAATACTGCCCCCTATGTGCAAGAATATAACTACTATAATACTGCCCCCTATGTACAAGAATATAACTACTATAATACTGCCCCTATGTACAAGAATATAACTACTATAATACTGCCCCTATGTATAAGAATATAACTAATATAATACTGCTCCCTATGTACAGGAATATAACTACTATAATACTGCCCCTATGTACAAGAATATAACTACTATAATACTGCTCCTATGTACAAGAATATAACTGCTATAATACTGCCCCCTATGTACGAGAATATAACTACTATAATACTGCTCCTATGTACAAGAATATAACTACTATAATACTGTTCCTATGTACAAGAATATAACTACTATAATACTGCTCCTATGTACAAGAATATAACTACTATAATACTGCTCCTATGTACAAGAATATAACTACTATAATACTGCTCCTATGTACAAGAATATAACTACTATAATACTGCTCCTATGTACAAGAATATAACTACTATAATACTGCTCCTATGTACAAGAATATAACTACTATAATACTGGCCCCTATGTACAAGAATATAACTACTATAATACTGCCCCCTATGTACAAGAATATAACTACTATAATACTGCCCCCTATGTACAAGAATATAACTACTATAATACTGCCCCTATGTACAAGAATGTAACCACTATAATACTGCCCCTATGTACAAGAATATAACTACTATAATACTGCTCCTATATACAAGAATATAACTACTATAATACTGCTCCTATGTACAAGAATATAACTACTTTAATACTGCCCCCTATGTACAAGAATATAACTACTATAATACTGCCTCCTATGTACAAGAATATAACTACTATAATACTACTTCCTATGTACAAGAATATAACTACTATAATACTGCCCCTGTGTACAAGAATATAACTACTATAATACTGCTCCTATGTACAAGAATATAACTACTATAATACTGCTCCCTATGTACAAGAATATAACTACTATAATACTGCCCCCTATGTACAAGAATATAACTACTATAATACTGCTCCTATGTACAAGAATATAACTACTATAATACTGCTCCCTATGTACAGGAATATAACGACTATAATACTGCTCCCTATGTACAAGAATATAACTACTATAATACTGCCCCCTATGTACAAGAATATAACTACTATAATACTGCCCCCTATGTACTACAATATAACTACTATAATACTGCCCCTATGTACAAGAATATAACTACTATAATACTGCTCCCTATGTACAAGAATATAACTACTATAATACTACCCCCTATGTACAAGAATATAACTACTATAATACTGCCTCCTATGTACAAGAATATAACTACTATAATACTGCACCCTATGTACAAGAATATAACTACTATAATACTGCCTCCTATGTACAAGAATATAACTACTATAATACTGCCTCTATGTACAAGAATATAACTACTGTAATACTGCTCCCTATGTACAAGAATATAACGACTATAATACTGCTCCCTATGTACAGGAATATAACTACTATAATACTGCTCCTATGTACAAGAATATAACTACTATAATACTGCTCCCTATGTACAAGAATATAACTACTATAATACTGCCCCCTATGTACAAGAATATAACTACTATAATACTGCTCCTATGTACAAGAATATAACTACTATAATACTGCTCCCTATGTACAAGAATATAACTACTATAATACTGCCTCCTATGTACAAGAATATAACTACTATAATACTGCCCCTATGTACAAGAATATAACTACTATAATACTGTTCCTATGTAAAAGAATATAACTACTATAATACTGCTCCCTATGTACAAGAATATAACTACTATAATACTGCCCCCTATGTACAAGAATATAACTACTATAATACTGCTCCTATGTACAAGAATATAACTACTATAATACTGCTCCCTATGTACAAGAATATAACTACTATAATACTGCTCCTATGTACAAGAATATAACTACTATAATACTGCTCCCTATGTACAAGAATATAACTACTATAATACTGCCCCCTATGTACAAGAATATAAATACTATAATACTGCTCCCTATGTACAAGAATATAACTACTATAATACTGCTCCCTATGTACAGGAATATAACTACTATAATACTGCCCCCTATGTACAAGAATATAACGACTATAATACTGCTCCCTATGTACAAGAATATAACTAGTATAATACTGCCCCCTATGTACAAGAATATAACTACTATAATACTGCTCCTATATACTAGAATATAACTACTAAAATACTGCTCCTATGTACAAGAACATAACTACTATAATACTGCTCCTATGTACAAGAATATAACTACTATAATACTGTCCCCTATGTACAAGAATATAACTACTAAAATACTGCTCCTATGTACAAGAATATAACTACTATAATACTTCTCCTATGTACAAGAATATAACTACTATAATACTGCCCCTATGTACAAGAATATAACTACTATAATACTGCTCCTATATACAAGAATATAACTACTATAATACTGCCCCCTATGTACAAGAATATAGCTACTATAATACTGCCCCCTATGTACAAGAATATAACTTCTATAATACTGCTCCTATGTACAAGAATATAACTACTATAATACTGCTCCTGTGTACAAGAATATAACTACTATAATACTGCCCCTGTGTACAAGAATATAACTACTATAATACTGCCCCTATGTACAAGAATGTATCTACTATAATACTGCTCCTATGTACAAGAATATAACTACTATAATACTGCTCCTATGTACAAGAATATAACTACTATAATACTGCTCCTATGTACAAGAATATAACTACTATAATACTGCTCCTATGTACAAGAATATAACTACTATAATACCACCCCTATGTACAAGAATATAACTACTATAATACTTCTCCTATGTACAAGAATATCACTACTATAATACTGCTCCCTATGTACAGGAATATATCTACTATAATACTGCTCCTATATACAAGAATATAACTACTATAATACTGCCCCCTATGTACAAGAATATAGCTACTATAATACTGCCCCCTATGTACAAGAATATAACTACTATAATACTGCTCCTATGTACAAGAATATAACTACTATAATACTGCTCCTGTGTACAAGAATATAACTACTATAATACTGCCCCTGTGTACAAGAATATAACTACTATAATACTGCCCCTATGTACAAGAATGTAACTACTAAAATACTGCCCCTATGTACGAGAATATAACTACTATAAAACTGCCCCTATGTACGAGAATATAACTACTATAATACTGCCCCCTATGTACAAGAATATAACTACTATAATACTGCCCCCTATGTACAAGAATATACAACTATAATACTGCCCCTATGTACAAGAATATAACTACTATAATACTGCTCCTATGTACAAGAATATAACTACTATAATACTGTTCCTATGTACAAGAATATAACTACTATAATACTGCTCCTATGTACAAGAATATAACTACTATAATACTGCTCCTATGTACAAGAATATAACTACTATAATACTGCTCCTATGTACAAGAATATAACTACTATAATACTGCTCCTATGTACAAGAATATAACTACTATAATACTGCCCCCTATGTACAAGAATATAACTACTATAATACTGCTATGTACAAGAATATAACTACTATAATACTGCTCCTATGTACAAGAATATAACTACTATAATACTGCCCCCTATGTACAAGAATATAACTACTATAATACTGCCCCCTATGTACAAGAATATAACTACTATAATACTGCCCCCTATGTACAAGAATATAACTACTATAATACTGCCCCTATGTACAAGAATATAACTACTATAATACTGCCCCTATGTACAAAAATATAACTATTATAATACTGCTCCCTATGTACAGGAATATAACTACTATAATACTGCCCCTATGTACAAGAATATAACTACTATAATACTGCTCCTGTGTACAAGAATATAACTACTATAATACTGCCCCCTATGTACGAGAATATAACTACTATAATACTGCTATGTACAAGAATATAACTACTATAATACTGCTCCTATGTACAAGAATATAACTACTATAATACTGCTCCCTATGTACAAGAATATAACTACTATAATACTGCTCCTATGTACAAGAATATAACTACTATAATACTGCTCCCTATGTACAAGAATATAACTACTATAATACTGTCCCCTATGTACAAGAATATAACTACTATAATACTGCTCCTATGTACAAGAATATAACTACTATAATACTGCTCCCTATGTACAAGAATATAACTACTATAATACTGCCTCCTATGTACAAGAATATAACTACTATAATACTGCCCCTATGTACAAGAATATAACTACTATAATACTGCTCCTATGTAAAAGAATATAACTACTTTAATACTGCTCCCTATGTACAAGAATATAACTACTATAATACTGCCCCCTATGTACAAGAATATAACTACTATAATACTGCTCCTATGTACAAGAATATAACTACTATAATACTGCTCCCTATGTACAAGAATATAACTACTATAATACTGCTCCTATGTACAAGAATATAACTACTATAATACTGCTCCCTATGTACAAGAATATAACTACTATAATACTGCCCCCTATGTACAAGAATATAAATACTATAATACTGCTCCCTATGTACAAGAATATAACTACTATAATACTGCTCCCTATGTACAGGAATATAACTACTATAATACTGCCCCCTATGTACAAGAATATAACGACTATAATACTGCTCCCTATGTACAAGAATATAACTACTATAATACTGCCCCCTATGTACAAGAATATAACTACTATAATACTGCTCCTATATACTAGAATATAGCTACTAAAATACTGCTCCTATGTACAAGAATATAACTACTATAATACTGCTCCTATGTACAAGAATATAACTACTATAATACTGTCCCCTATGTACAAGAATATAACTATTATAATACTGCTCCTATGTACAAGAATATAACTACTATAATACTGCTCCTATGTACAAGAATATAACTACTATAATACCGCCCCTATGTACAAGAATATAACTACTATAATACTTCTCCTATGTACAAGAATATAACTTCTATAATACTGCTCCTATGTACAAGAATATAACTACTATAATACTGCTCCTGTGTACAAGAATATAACTACTATAATACTGCCCCTGTGTACAAGAATATAACTACTATAATACTGCCCCTATGTACAAGAATGTATCTACTATAATACTGCTCCTATGTACAAGAATATAACTACTATAATACTGCTCCTATGTACAAGAATATAACTACTATAATACTGCTACTATGTACAAGAATATAACTACTATAATACCGCTCCTATGTACAAGAATATAACTACTATAATACCGCCCCTATGTACAAGAATATAACTACTATAATACTTCTCCTATGTACAAGAATATAACTACTATAATACTGCTCCCTATGTACAGGAATATATCTACTATAATACTGCTCCTATATACAAGAATATAACTACTATAATACTGCCCCCTATGTACAAGAATATAGCTACAATAATACTGCCCCCTATGTACAAGAATATAACTACTATAATACTGCTCCTATGTACAAGAATATAACTACTATAATACTGCTCCTGTGTACAAGAATATAACTACTATAATACTGCCCCTGTGTACAAGAATATAACTACTATAATACTGCCCCTATGTACAAGAATGTAACTACTAAAATACTGCCCTTATGTACGAGAATATAACTACTATAAAACTGCCCCTATGTACGAGAATATAACTACTATAATACTGCCCCCTATGTACAAGAATATAACTACTATAATACTGCCTCCTATGTACAAGAATATAACTACTATAATACTGCCCCCTATGTACAAGAATATACAACTATAATACTGCCTCTATGTACAAGAATATAACTACTATAATACTGCTCCTATGTACAAGAATATAACTACTATAATACTGTTCCTATGTACAAGAATATAACTACTATAATACTGCTCCTATGTACAAGAATATAACTACTATAATACTGCTCCTATGTACAAGAATATAACTACTATAATACTGCTCCTATGTACAAGAATATAACTACTATAATACCGCCCACTATGTACAAGAATATAACTACTATAATACTGCCCCTATGTACAAGAATATAACTACTATAATACTGCCCCCTATGTACAAGAATATAACTACTATAATACTGCCCCAATGTACAAGAATATAACTACTATAATACTGCCCCTATGTACAAAAATATAACTATTATAATACTGCTCCCTATGTACAGGAATATAACTACTATAATACTGCCCCTATGTACAAGAATATAACTACTATAATACTGCTCCTATGTACAAGAATATAACTACTATAATACTGCCTCCTATGTACGAGAATATAACTACTATAATACTGCTATGTACAAGAATATAACTACTATAATACTGCTCCTATGTACAAGAATATAACTACTATAATACTGCCCCCTATGTACAAGAATATAACTACTATAATACTGCCCCCTATGTACAAGAATATAACTACTATAATACTGCCCCCTATGTACAAGAATATAACTACTATAATACTGCCCCTATGTACAAGAATATAACTACTATAATACTGCCCCTATGTACAAGAATATAACTACTATAATACTGCTCCCTATGTACAGGAATATAACGACTATAATACTGCTCCCTATGTACAAGAATATAACGACTATAATACTGCCTCCTATGTACAAGAATATAACTACTATAAAACTGCCCCTATGTACAAGAATATAACTACTAAAATAATGTCCCTATGTACGAGAATATAACTACTATAAAACTGCCCCTATGTACGAGAATATAACTACTATAATACTGCCATCTATGTACAAGAATATAACTACTATAATACTGCCCCCTATGTACAAGAATATAACTACTATAATACTGCCTCCTATGTACAAGAATATAACTACTATAATACTGCCCCCTATGTACAAGAATATAACAACTATAATACTGCCCCTATGTACAAGAATATAACTACTATAATACTGCTCCTATGTACAAGAATATAACTACTATAATACTGTTCCTATGTACAAGAATATAACTACTATAATACTGCTCCTATGTACAAGAATATAACTACTATAATACTGCTCGTATGTACAAGAATATAACTACTATAATACTGCTCCTATGTACAAGAATATAACTACTATAATACTGCTCCTATGTACAAGAATATAACTACTATAATACTGCCCCCTATGTACAAGAATATAACTACTATAATACTGCTATGTACAAGAATATAACTACTATAATACTGCTCCTATGTACAAGAATATAACTACTATAATACTGCCCCCTATGTACAAGAATATAACTACTATAATACTGCCCCCTATGTACAAGAATATAACTACTATAATACTGCCCCCTATGTACAAGAATATAACTACTATAATACTGCCCCTATGTACAAGAATATAACTACTATAATACTGCCCCTATGTACAAGAATATAACTATTATAATACTGCTCCCTATGTACAGGAATATAACTACTATAATACTGCCCCTATGTACAAGAATATAACTACTATAATACTCCTCCTATGTACAAGAATATAACTACTATAATACTGCCCCCTATGTACGAGAATATAACTGCTATAATACTGCTATGTACAAGAATATAACTACTATAATACTGCTCCTATGTACAAGAATATAACTACTATAATACTTCCCCCTATGTACAAGAATATAACTACTATAATACTGCCCCCTATGTACAAGAATATAATTACTATAATATTGCCCCCTTTGTACAAGAATATAACTACTATAATACTGCCCCTATGTACAAGAATGTAACTACTATAATACTGTCTCTATGTACAAGAATATAACTACTATAATACTGATCCTATATACAAGAATATAACTACTATAATACTGCTCCTATGTACAAGAATATAACTACTATAATACTGCCCCCTATGTACAAGAATATAACTACTATAATACTGCCTCCTATGTACAAGAATATAACTACTATAATACTGCCTCCTATGTACAAGAATATAACTACTATAATACTGCCCCTGTGTACAAGAATATAACTACTATAATACTGCTCCTATGTACAAGAATATAACTACTATAATACTGCTCCCTATGTACAAGAATATAACTACTATAATACTGCCCCCTATGTACAAGAATATAACTACTATAATACTGCTCCTATGTACAAGAATATAACTACTATAATACTGCTCCCTATGTACAGGAATATAACGACTATAATACTGCTCCCTATGTACAAGAATATAACTACTATAATACTGCTCCTATGTACAAGAATATAACTACTATAATACTGCCCCCTATGTACTAGAATATAACTACTATAATACTGCCCCTATGTACAAGAATATAACTACTTTAATACTGCTCCCTATGTACAAGAATATAACTACTATAATACTACCCCCTATGTACAAGAATATAACTACTATAATACTGCCTCCTATGTACAAGAATATAACTACTATAATACTGCTCCTATGTAAAAGAATATAACTACTATAATACTGCTCCCTATGTACAAGAATATAACTACTATAATACTGCCCCCTATGTACAAGAATATAACTACTATAATACTGCTCCTATGTACAAGAATATAACTACTATAATACTGCTCCCTATGTACAAGAATATAACTACTATAATACTGCTCCTATGTACAAGAATATAACTACTATAATACTGCTCCTATGTACAAGAATATAACTACTATAATACTGCCTCCTATGTACAAGAATATAACTACTATAATACTGCTCCTATGTAAAAGAATATAACTACTATAATACTGCTCCCTATGTACAAGAATATAACTACTATAATACTGCTCCTATGTACAAGAATATAACTACTATAATACTGCCCCCTATGTACTAGAATATAACTACTATAATACTGCCCCTATGTACAAGAATATAACTACTATAATACTGCTCCCTATGTACAAGAATATAACTACTATAATACTACCCCCTATGTACAAGAATATAACTACTATAATACTGCCTCCTATGTACAAGAATATAACTACTATAATACTGAACCCTATGTACAAGAATATAACTACTATAATACTGCCTCCTATGTACAAGAATATAACTACTATAATACTGCCCCTGTGTACAAGAATATAACTACTATAATACTGCCCCTATGTACAAGAATGTATCTACTATAATACTGCTCCTATGTACAAGAATATAACTACTATAATACTGCTCCTATGTACAAGAATATAACTACTATAATACTGCTCCTATGTACAAGAATATAACTACTATAATACTGCTCCTATGTACAAGAATATAACTACTATAATACCGCCCCTATGTACAAGAATATAACTACTATAATACTTCTCCTATGTACAAGAATATAACTACTATAATACTGCTCCCTATGTACAAGAATATAACTACTATAATACTGCTCCTATGTACAAGAATATAACTACTATAATACTGCTCCCTATGTACAAGAATATAACTACTATAATACTGCTCCTATGTACAAGAATATAACTACTATAATACTGCTCCTATGTACAAGAATATAACTACTATAATACTGCTCCTATGTACAAGAATATAACTACTATAATACTGCCCCCTATGTACAAGAATATAACTACTATAATACTGCTATGTACAAGAATATAACTACTATAATACTGCTCCTATGTACAAGAATATAACTACTATAATACTGCCCCCTATGTACAAGAATATAACTACTATAATACTGCCCCCTATGTACAAGAATATAACTACTATAATACTGCCCCCTATGTACAAGAATATAACTACTATAATACTGCCCCTATGTACAAGAATATAACTACTATAATACTGCCCCTATGTACAAGAATATAACTATTATAATACTGCTCCCTATGTACAGGAATATAACTACTATAATACTGCCCCTATGTACAAGAATATAACTACTATAATACTGCTCCTATGTACAAGAATATAACTACTATAATACTGCCCCCTATGTACGAGAATATAACTACTATAATACTGCTATGTACAAGAATATAACTACTATAATATTGCTCCTATGTACAAGAATATAACTACTATAATACTGCCCCCTATGTACAAGAATATAACTACTATAATACTGCCCCCTATGTACAAGAATATAACTACTATAATACTGCCCCCTATGTACAAGAATATAACTACTATAATACTGCCCCTATGTACAAGAATGTAACTACTATAATACTGCCCCTATGTACAAGAATATAACTACTATAATACTGCTCCTATATACAAGAATATAACTACTATAATACTGTTCCTATGTACAAGAATATAACTACTATAATACTGCCCCCTATGTACAAGAATATAACTACTATAATACTGCCTCCTATGTACAAGAATATAACTACTATAATACTGCCTCCTATGTACAAGAATATAACTACTATAATACTGCCCCTGTGTAGAAGAATATAACTACTATAATACTGCTCCTATGTACAAGAATATAACTACTATAATACTGCTCCCTATGTACAAGAATATAACTACTATAATACTGCCCCCTATGTACAAGAATATAACTACTATAATACTGCTCCTATCTACAAGAATATAACTACTATAATACTGCTCCCTATGTACAGGAATATAACGACTATAATACTGCTCCCTATGTACAAGAATATAACTACTATAATACTGCTCCTATGTACAAGAATATAACTACTATAATACTGCCCCCTATGTACTAGAATATAACTACTATAATACTGCCCCTATGTACAAGAATATAACTACTATAATACTGCTCCCTATGTACAAGAATATAACTACTATAATACTACCCCCTATGTACAAGAATATAACTACTATAATACTGCCTCCTATGTACAAGAATATAACTACTATAATACTGAACCCTATGTACAAGAATATAACTACTATAATACTGCCTCCTATGTACAAGAATATAACTACTATAATACTGCCCCTGTGTACAAGAATATAACTACTATAATACTGCCCCTATGTACAAGAATGTATCTACTATAATACTGCTCCTATGTACAAGAATATAACTACTATAATACTGCTCCTATGTACAAGAATATAACTACTATAATACTGCTCCTATGTACAAGAATATAACTACTATAATACTGCTCCTATGTACAAGAATATAACTACTATAATACCGCCCCTATGTACAAGAATATAACTACTATAATACTTCTCCTATGTACAAGAATATAACTACTATAATACTGCTCCCTATGTACAAGAATATAACTACTATAATACTGCTCCTATGTACAAGAATATAACTACTATAATACTGCTCCCTATGTACAAGAATATAACTACTATAATACTGCTCCTATGTACAAGAATATAACTACTATAATACTGCTCCTATGTACAAGAATATAACTACTATAATACTGCTCCTATGTACAAGAATATAACTACTATAATACTGCCCCCTATGTACAAGAATATAACTACTATAATACTGCTATGTACAAGAATATAACTACTATAATACTGCTCCTATGTACAGGAATATAACTACTATAATACTGCCCCCTATGTACAAGAATATAACTATTATAATACTGCCCCCTATGTACAAGAATATAACTACTATAATACTGCCCCCTATGTACAAGAATATAACTACTATAATACTGCCCCTATGTACAAGAATATAACTACTATAATACTGCCCCTATGTACAAGAATATAACTATTATAATACTGCTCCCTATGTACAGGAATATAACTACTATAATACTGCCCCTATGTACAAGAATATAACTACTATAATACTGCTCCTATGTACAAGAATATAACTACTATAATACTGCCCCCTATGTACGAGAATATAACTACTATAATACTGCTATGTACAAGAATATAACTACTATAATATTGCTCCTATGTACAAGAATATAACTACTATAATACTGCCCCCTATGTACAAGAATATAACTACTATAATACTGCCCCCTATGTACAAGAATATAACTACTATAATACTGCCCCCTATGTACAAGAATATAACTACTATAATACTGCCCCTATGTACAAGAATGTAACTACTATAATACTGCCCCTATGTACAAGAATATAACTACTATAATACTGCTCCTATATACAAGAATATAACTACTATAATACTGTTCCTATGTACAAGAATATAACTACTATAATACTGCCCCCTATGTACAAGAATATAACTACTATAATACTGCCTCCTATGTACAAGAATATAACTACTATAATACTGCCTCCTATGTACAAGAATATAACTACTATAATACTGCCCCTGTGTACAAGAATATAACTACTATAATACTGCTCCTATGTACAAGAATATAACTACTATAATACTGCTCCCTATGTACAAGAATATAACTACTATAATACTGCCCCCTATGTACAAGAATATAACTACTATAATACTGCTCCTATGTACAAGAATATAACTACTATAACACTGCTCCCTATGTACAGGAATATAACGACTATAATACTGCTCCCTATGTACAAGAATATAACTACTATAATACTGCTCCTATGTACAAGAATATAACTACTATAATACTGCCCCCTATGTACTAGAATATAACTACTATAATACTGCCCCTATGTACAAGAATATAACTACTATAATACTGCTCCCTATGTACAAGAATATAACTACTATACTACTACCCCCTATGTACAAGAATATAACTACTATAATACTGCCTCCTATGTACAAGAATATAACTACTATAATACTGAACCCTATGTACAAGAATATAACTACTATAATACTGCCTCCTATGTACAAGAATATAACTACTATAATACTGCCCCTGTGTACAAGAATATAACTACTATAATACTGCCCCTATGTACAAGAATGTATCTACTATAATACTGCTCCTATGTACAAGAATATAACTACTATAATACTGCTCCTATGTACAAGAATATAACTACTATAATACTGCTCCTATGTACAAGAATATAACTACTATAATACTGCTCCTATGTACAAGAATATAACTACTATAATACCGCCCCTATGTACAAGAATATAACTACTATAATACTTCTCCTATGTACAAGAATATAACTACTATAATACTGCTCCCTATGTACAGGAATATATCTACTATAATACTGCTCCTATATACAAGAATATAACTACTATAATACTGCCCCCTATGTACAGGAATATAGCTACTATAATACTGCCCCCTATGTACAAGAATATAACTACTATAATACTGCTCCTATGTACAAGAATATAACTACTATAATACTGCTCCTGTGTACAAGAATATAACTACTATAATACTGCCCCTGTGTACAAGAATATAACTACTATAATACTGCCCCTATGTACAAGAATGTAACTACTAAAATACTGCCCCTATGTACGAGAATATAACTACTATAAAACTGCCCCTATGTACGAGAATATAACTACTATAATACTGCCCCCTATGTACAAGAATATAACTACTATAATACTGCCTCCTATGTACAAGAATATAACTACTATAATACTGCCCCCTATGTACAAGAATATACAACTATAATACTGCCCCTATGTACAAGAATATAATTACTATAATACTGCTCCTATGTACAAGAATATAACTACTATAATACTGTTCCTATGTACAAGAATATAACTACTATAATACTGCTCCTATGTACAAGAATATAACTACTATAATACTGCTCCTATATACAAGAATATAACTACTATAATACTGCTCCTATGTACAAGAATATAACTACTATAATACTGCTCCTATGTACAAGAATATAACTACTATAATACTGCCCCCTATGTACAAGAATATAACTACTATAATACTGCAAAGGAAAAGAATATAACTACTATAATACTGCTCCTATGTACAAGAATATAACTACTATAATACTGCCCCCTATGTACAAGAATATAACTACTATAATACTGCCCCCTATGTACAAGAATATAACTACTATAATACTGCCCCCTATGTACAAGAATATAACTACTATAATACTGCCCCTATGTACAAGAATATAACTACTATAATACTGCCCCTATGTACAAAAATATAACTATTATAATACTGCTCCCTATGTACAGGAATATAACTACTATAATACTGCCCCTATGTACAAGAATATAACTACTATAATACTGCTCCTATGTACAAGAATATAACTACTATAATACTGCCCCCTATGTATGAGAATATAACTACTATAATACTGCTATGTACAAGAATATAACTACTATAATACTGCTCCTATGTACAAGAATATAACTACTATAATACTGCCTCCTATGTACAAGAATATAACTACTATAATACTGCCCCCTATGTACAAGAATATACAACTATAATACTGCCCCTATGTACAAGAATATAATTACTATAATACTGCTCCTATGTACAAGAATATAACTACTATAATACTGTTCCTATGTACAAGAATATAACTACTATAATACTGCTCCTATGTACAAGAATATAACTACTATAATACTGCTCCTATATACAAGAATATAACTACTATAATACTGCTCCTATGTACAAGAATATAACTACTATAATACTGCTCCTATGTACAAGAATATAACTACTATAATACTGCCCCCTATGTACAAGAATATAACTACTATAATACTGCTATGTACAAGAATATAACTACTATAATACTGCTCCTATGTACAAGAATATAACTACTATAATACTGCCCCCTATGTACAAGAATATAACTACTATAATACTGCCCCCTATGTACAAGAATATAACTACTATAATACTGCCCCCTATGTACAAGAATATAACTACTATAATACTGCCCCTATGTACAAGAATATAACTACTATAATACTGCCCCTATGTACAAAAATATAACTATTATAATACTGCTCCCTATGTACAGGAATATAACTACTATAATACTGCCCTTATGTACAAGAATATAACTACTATAATACTGCTCCTATGTACAAGAATATAACTACTATAATACTGCCCCCTATGTACGAGAATATAACTACTATAATACTGCCCCCTATGTACAAGAATATAACTACTATAATACTGCCCCCTATGTACAAGAATATAACTACTATAATACTGCCCCCTATGTACAAGAATATAACTACTATAATACTGCCCCTATGTACAAGAATATAACTACTATAATACTGCCCCTATGTACAAGAATATAACTACTATAATACTGCTCCTATATACAAGAATATAACTACTATAACACTGCTCCTATGTACAAGAATATATCTACTATAATACTGCCCCCTATGTACAAGAATATAACTACTATAATACTGCCTCCTATGTACAAGAATATAACTACTATAATACTGCCTCCTATGTACAAGAATATAACTACTATAATACTGCCCCTGTGTACAAGAATATAACTACTATAATACTGCTCCTATGTACAAGAATATAACTACTATAATACTGCTCCCTATGTACAAGAATATAACTACTATAATACTGCCCCCTATGTACAAGAATATAACTACTATAATACTGCTCCTATGTACAAGAATATAACTACTATAATACTGCTCCCTATGTACAGGAATATAACGACTATAATACTGCTCCCTATGTACAAGAATATAACGACTATAATACTGCTCCCTATGTACAAGAATATAACTACTATAATACTGCTCCTATGTACAAGAATATAACTACTATAATACTGCCCCCTATGTACTAGAATATAACTACTATAATACTACCCCTATGTACAAGAATATAACTACTATAATACTGCTCCCTATGTACAAGAATATAACTACTATAATACTACCCCCTATGTACAAGAATATAACTACTATAATACTGCCTCCTATGTACAAGAATATAACTACTATAATACTACCCCCTATGTACAAGAATATAACTACTATAATACTGCCTCCTATGTACAAGAATATAACTACTATAATACTGCCCCCTATGTACAAGAATATAACTACTATAATACTGCCCCCTATGTACAAGAATATAACTACTATAATACTGCCCCTATGTACAAGAATATAACTACTATAATACTGCCCCTATGTACAAAAATATAACTATTATAATACTGCTCCCTATGTACAGGAATATAACTACTATAATACTGCCCTTATGTACAAGAATATAACTACTATAATACTGCTCCTATGTACAAGAATATAACTACTATAATACTGCCCCCTATGTACGAGATATAACTACTATAATACTGCTATGTACAAGAATATAACTACTATAATACTGCTCCTATGTACAAGAATATAACTACTATAATACTGCCCCCTATGTACAAGAATATAACTACTATAATACTGCCCCCTATGTACAAGAATATAACTACTATAATACTGCCCCCTATGTACAAGAATATAACTACTATAATACTGCCCCTATGTACAAGAATATAACTACTATAATACTGCCCCTATGTACAAGAATATAACTACTATAATACTGCTCCTATATACAAGAATATAACTACTATAATACTGCTCCTATGTACAAGAATATATCTACTATAATACTGCCCCCTATGTACAAGAATATAACTACTATAATACTGCCTCCTATGTACAAGAATATAACTACTATAATACTGCCTCCTATGTACAAGAATATAACTACTATAATACTGCCCCTGTGTACAAGAATATAACTACTATAATACTGCTCCTATGTACAAGAATATAACTACTATAATACTGCTCCCTATGTACAATAATATAACTACTATAATACTGCCCCCTATGTACAAGAATATAACTACTATAATACTGCTCCTATGTACAAGAATATAACTACTATAATACTGCTCCCTATGTACAGGAATATAACGACTATAATACTGCTCCCTATGTACAAGAATATAACGACTATAATACTGCTCCCTATGTACAAGAATATAACTACTATAATACTGCTCCTATGTACAAGAATATAACTACTATAATACTGCCCCCTATGTACTAGAATATAACTACTATAATACTACCCCTATGTACAAGAATATAACTACTATAATACTGCTCCCTATGTACAAGAATATAACTACTATAATACTACCCCCTATGTACAAGAATATAACTACTATAATACTGCCTCCTATGTACAAGAATATAACTACTATAATACTACCCCCTATGTACAAGAATATAACTACTATAATACTGCCTCCTATGTACAAGAATATAACTACTATAATACTGCCCCTATGTACAAGAATATAACTACTATAATACTGCTCCCTATGTACAAGAATATAACGACTATAATACTGCTCCCTATGTACAAGAATATAACTACTATAATACTGCTCCTATGTACAAGAATATAACTACTATAATACTGCCCCCTATGTACAAGAATATAACTACTATAATACTGCCTCCTATGTACAAGAATATAACTACTATAAAACTGCCCCTATGTACAAGAATATAACTACTAAAATACTGCCCCTATGTACGAGAATATAACTACTATAAAACTGCCCCTATGTACGAGAATATAACTACTATAATACTGCCCTCTATGTACAAGAATATAACTACTATAATACTGCCCCCTATGTACAAGAATATAACTACTATAATACTGCCTCCTATGTACAAGAATATAACTACTATAATACTGCCCCCTATGTACAAGAATATAACAACTATAATACTGCCCCTATGTACAAGAATATAACTAATATAATACTGCTCCTATGTACAAGAATATAGCTACTATAATACTGTTCCTATGTACAAGAATATAACTACTATAATACTGCTCCTATGTACAAGAATATAACTACTATAATACTGCTCCTATGTACAAGAATATAACTACTATAATACTGCTCCTATGTACAAGAATATAACTACTATAATACTGCCCCCTATGTACAAGAATATAACTACTATAATACTGCTGTGTACAAGAATATAACTACTATAATACTGCTCCTATGTACAAGAATATAACTACTATAATACTGCCCCCTATGTACAAGAATATAACTACTATAATACTGCCCCCTATGTACAAGAATATAACTACTATAATACTGCCCCCTATGTACAAGAATATAAATACTATAATACTGCCCCTATGTACAAGAATATAACTACTATAATACTGCCCCTATGTACAAGAATATAACTATTATAATACTGCTCCCTATGTACAGGAATATAACTACTATAATACTGCCCCTATGTACAAGAATATAACTACTATAATATTGCTCCTATGTACAAGAATATAACTACTATAATACTGCCCCCTATGTACAAGAATATAACTACTATAATACTGCCTCCTATGTACAAGAATATAACTACTATAATACTGCCTCCTATGTACATGAATATAACTACTATAATACTGCCCCTGTGTACAAGAATATAACTACTATAATACTGCTCCTATGTACAAGAATATAACTACTATAATACTGCTCCCTATGTACAAGAATATAACTACTATAATACTGCCCCCTATGTACAAGAATATAACTACTATAATACTGCTCCTATGTACAAGAATATAACTACTATAATACTGCTCCCTATGTACAGGAATATAACGACTATAATACTGCTCCCTATGTACAAGAATATAACGACTATAATACTGCTCCCTATGTACAAGAATATAACTACTATAATACTGCTCCTATGTACAAGAATATAACTACTATAATACTGCCCCCTATGTACTAGAATATAACTACTATAATACTACCCCTATGTACAAGAATATAACTACTATAATACTGCTCCCTATGTACAAGAATATAACTACTATAATACTACCCCCTATGTACAAGAATATAACTACTATAATACTGCCTCCTATGTACAAGAATATAACTACTATAATACTACCCCCTATGTACAAGAATATAACTACTATAATACTGCCTCCTATGTACAAGAATATAACTACTATAATACTGCCCCCTATGTACAAGAATATAACTACTATAATACTGCCCCCTATGTACAAGAATATAACTACTATAATACTGCCCCTATGTACAAGAATATAACTACTATAATACTGCCCCTATGTACAAAAATATAACTATTATAATACTGCTCCCTATGTACAGGAATATAACTACTATAATACTGCCCTTATGTACAAGAATATAACTACTATAATACTGCTCCTATGTACAAGAATATAACTACTATAATACTGCCCCCTATGTACGAGAATATAACTACTATAATACTGCTATGTACAAGAATATAACTACTATAATACTGCTCCTATGTACAAGAATATAACTACTATAATACTGCCCCTATGTACAAGAATATAACTACTATAATACTGCCCCCTATGTACAAGAATATAACTACTATAATACTGCCCCCTATGTACAAGAATATAACTACTATAATACTGCCCCTATGTACAAGAATATAACTACTATAATACTGCCCCTATGTACAAGAATATAACTACTATAATACTGCTCCTATATACAAGAATATAACTACTATAATACTGCTCCTATGTACAAGAATATATCTACTATAATACTGCCCCCTATGTACAAGAATATAACTACTATAATACTGCCTCCTATGTACAAGAATATAACTACTATAATACTGCCTCCTATGTACAAGAATATAACTACTATAATACTGCCCCTGTGTACAAGAATATAACTACTATAATACTGCTCCTATGTACAAGAATATAACTACTATAATACTGCTCCCTATGTACAAGAATATAACTACTATAATACTGCCCCCTATGTACAAGAATATAACTACTATAATACTGCTCCTATGTACAAGAATATAACTACTATAATACTGCTCCCTATGTACAGGAATATAACGACTATAATACTGCTCCCTATGTACAAGAATATAACGACTATAATACTGCTCCCTATGTACAAGAATATAACTACTATAATACTGCTCCTATGTACAAGAATATAACTACTATAATACTGCCCCCTATGTACTAGAATATAACTACTATAATACTACCCCTATGTACAAGAATATAACTACTATAATACTGCTCCCTATGTACAAGAATATAACTACTATAATACTACCCCCTATGTACAAGAATATAACTACTATAATACTGCCTCCTATGTACAAGAATATAACTACTATAATACTACCCCCTATGTACAAGAATATAACTACTATAATACTGCCTCCTATGTACAAGAATATAACTACTATAATACTGCCCCTATGTACAAGAATATAACTACTATAATACTGCTCCCTATGTACAAGAATATAACGACTATAATACTGCTCCCTATGTACAAGAATATAACTACTATAATACTGCTCCTATGTACAAGAATATAACTACTATAATACTGCCCCTATGTACAAGAATATAACTACTATAATACTGCCTCCTATGTACAAGAATATAACTACTATAAAACTGCCCCTATGTACAAGAATATAACTACTAAAATACTGCCCCTATGTACGAGAATATAACTACTATAAAACTGCCCCTATGTACGAGAATATAACTACTATAATACTGCCCTCTATGTACAAGAATATAACTACTATAATACTGCCCCTATGTACAAGAATATAACTACTATAATACTGCCTCCTATGTACAAGAATATAACTACTATAATACTGCCCCCTATGTACAAGAATATAACAACTATAATACTGCCCCTATGTACAAGAATATAACTAATATAATACTGCTCCTATGTACAAGAATATAGCTACTATAATACTGTTCCTATGTACAAGAATATAACTACTATAATACTGCTTCTATGTACAAGAATATAACTACTATAATACTGCTCCTATGTACAAGAATATAACTACTATAATACTGCTCCTATGTACAAGAATATAACTACTATAATACTGCCCCCTATGTACAAGAATATAACTACTATAATACTGCTGTGTACAAGAATATAACTACTATAAATACTGCTCCTATGTACAAGAATATAACTACTATAATACTGCCCCCTATGTACAAGAATATAACTACTATAATACTGCCCCCTATGTACAAGAATATAACTACTATAATACTGCCCCCTATGTACAAGAATATAACTACTATAATACTGCCCCTATGTACAAGAATATAACTACTATAATACTGCCCCTATGTACAAGAATATAACTATTATAATACTGCTCCCTATGTACAAGAATATAACTACTATAATACTGCCCCTATGTACAAGAATATAACTACTATAATATTGCTCCTATGTACAAGAATATAACTACTATAATACTGCCCCTATGTACAGAGAATATAACTACTATAATACTGCTATGTACAAGAATATAACTACTATAATACTGCTCCCTATGTACAAGAATATAACTACTATAATACTGCTCCCTATGTACAAGAATATAACTACTATAATACTGCCCCCTATGTACAAGAATATAACTACTATAATACTGCTCTATGTACAAGAATATAACTACTATAATACTGCCCCTATGTACAAGAATATAACTACTATAATACTGCCCCCTATGTACAAGAATATAACTACTATAATACTGCCCCCTATGTACAAGAATATAACTACTATAATACTGCCCCTATGTACAAGAATGTAACTACTATAATACTGCCCCTATGTACAAGAATATAACTACTATAATACTGCTCCTATATACAAGAAATAACTACTATAATACTGCTCCTATGTACAAGAATATAACTACTATAATACTGCCCCCTATGTACAAGAATATAACTACTATAATACTGCCTCCTATGTACAAGAATATAACTACTATAATACTGCCTCCTATGTACAAGAATATAACTACTATAATACTGCCCCTGTGTACAAGAATATAACTACTATAATACTGCTCCCTATGTACAAGAATATAACTACTATAATACTGCTCCCTATGTACAAGAATATAACTACTATAATACTGCCCCTATGTACAAGAATATAACTACTATAATACTGCTCCTATGTACAAGAATATAACTACTATAATACTGCTCCCTATGTACAGGAATATAACGACTATAATACTGCTCCCTATGTACAAGAATATAACTACTATAATACTGCTCCTATGTACAAGAATATAACTACTATAATACTGCCCCCTATGTACTAGAATATAACTACTATAATACTGCCCCTATGTACAAGAATATAACTACTAAAATACTGCCCCTATGTACGAGAATATAACTACTATAAAACTGCCCCTATGTACGAGAATATAACTACTAAAATACTGCCCTCTATGTACAAGAATATAACTACTATAATACTGCCCCCTATGTACAAGAATATAACTACTATAATACTGCCTCCTATGTACAAGAATATAAACTACTATAATACTGCCCCCTAT